>NC_135866.1:25538803-25873803 GCF_031162955.1 Sander vitreus
CTTCAGCATCACAAAGATTATCTTGCTCCTGTTGTAATTTAAAAGGCACAGCATTATATATAGGCAGATTTGGTTTGATTTCATTATTATTGTAATGCTCACAGATTTTAACATTTCTAACATACAGATTGAACTTGGAGCTGCAGGTCATTCTTCTCTTGGAGAAGAGTGACCATTTTTTCTTCGAGTTCCTTCCTGCGGGCTTCTGATTTTGCATAAGCCTCTTTTAGTTTGCCAAACTCTTCCTTCATGTTGGCCATCTCCTTCTCGGACTCTGCTGACTTCAACAGAGGTTTAATCTTGAAGTACATCTTCATCCAGGGCCAATTCTTGACCCCCATGAAGGCACGGATGTTCCATTGGATCACAAGTAGTGCATCCCTGCCGACAACATATCATTGTCTTTAAAGTTGTCTCCATCAGGTAAAATCCATTTCTTTTACTTTTTAAAAAAATATATTTTTTTTTTAACCAACAAAACAGAACATGTCAGAAGACCAATGTAAACGTACTGTATGCTCAAATAACATACACACCTTTCTTATACCGCTGTCCCATCATGGACATATAGAAAACGTAAATAGATTCAGCTCCCCCACTATGCTTTTCTGTTTGATATTTATTTATTTATTTGGTTTGTGTATGTAAGACAGAGTACATGTGCATTTTAAGGTACTGTTTTTTGTCAAAGGGTATCGTTTCTTAATTTTTGAGAGATGGATAGAGTTTTTCTTTATCACATTAAGAGTCTAAGGATAGAGGGTGTTGTTAATACTGTACAGATTGTAAAGTCCCTTGAGGCAAATTTGTGATTCATGATATTGGGCTATATGAATAAAAGTTAACTGTTTTGACATTCAAAGTTTGGCCATGCTGTGAGCAGTTACCTGCGTTCTACAATCTTCTGGAATTCAATTCTTGCCAGAACACCTCGTGACCTTGCCTGGATCCTAGTGATGATTAGAGATAAGCGGTCATCTCGCATCTCCTCGAGCAGACCCAGCAGTCCAGCTTTGAAGAACACCTTTTTTCATAGGGCAGATTGGATAGTCAGTAATAATATGTATTTGATACAAATCCATTTTCTATATTTAATACTGACCTTTGTGTGCCCCAGCTTGTACTGGGTGTGGTCAATATCCAGTGAACCCAACAGTTTCTCGGCAGCCTTCTTGTTGTCGATAAACTGTCCCTCAGGAATGGCATTAGGGTTCAAAATACGGTATCTTTGACACAAATCCAACAGATAAAATGTTTTTTCCATGTTGTGAAAGATATATATAAGAAATATAAGACACTCATTTGATTTATTTGGTAGATTTAAATTTGGGATTGTTCATCACATGCAAACCTCTGTTTGAAATCTCCATAGAGGATCCTGTTGGGGAAGCCCTTTCTGCAGATCCTGATGCCTTCCAGCACACCGTTACAGCGCAGCTGGTGCATCACCAGAGGGTTCTCCATGGCCCCAGGAGTCTTGGTCTCATTGGGGATGATGCAGCGAACAAAGTGAGGGTGAGTAGACCTCAAGTTGGTCATCAGCTTGTTCAGGTTCTCCTGAGGAGGTAATTTAACCCTGTGGTTAACACTCAGTTTAGGTTATTGTTGTGTTGCATATCTCTGTTATCAATGTAAAATTAAGTCTCAGTCATTGTTTTTCATATGAAATAGCCATTCAGACATTTATGTTTACTAACCCTGTGCAAGGCAGACACTGTTTGGAAGGATGCACCCTTCTTTTTGCTTCCTCCTCCTTTGCCCTTTCCACCTTCAGCTACTGTAATAAACCGGCAAATGCAGTACATTCAGGGGCAAATTCATCATAGGATTGTGCAGCTTTTGCAGCTGCTAAAGTTGCACTTATAAGACAAAAAGAAACTGTCTACCCCTAACCATTGCCAGGCAAGCTCCTGTGCTTGTGGCACATATTAAAATTAGGTAATATGCAGACATTTGTGGCAAAATTGGCCCCTTTCTCTGCAGTCCAATTCACAAAGAGCAGCACTGATAGCCACACACAGTAAAATTATTAGTCTTCAGAGAGTTGGTGGTAATGAAGCGCATTTATAAAAAGTGTCCATCGCTTTAAATCATGTCATCTTTAACAGTCTGAAGGTGTGTGTTTGAAAACACCAACAGCACTGACAGAATCCTATATACCGTTTCTTTCTGTCATGTATTAAATTCCTTGCCTGAATCATACCCATGATATAGGCTTATGCAATGGCAATAGGCTTATGCAGTGTGCAAAGAAATCATCTCTAACTCATTTATCAAAAACTAAATTAACAATACGATCAGTTTAATAACTTGAACTCTTTTTACTTGAGATGGGGCGTTAGTTGTTGCAAGTGATGCGCAATTCAGTGTGCTATCAGAGGCTGCAATCCATTCTTTGTGAATTTGCCCCTCCGTTTATTCCTACCTGCTTCTGATCCAGCATAATTTGCGAAGAGGATAGATAACAGCTTGAGATTAGACTTCTGGTAGAGTCCTACAACGGTCTCATTCAGAGGATCCTTGTTCTTCACCAGCCAGTTGTTGATATTATAATCAACAGTTCCAGCATAATGCATCAGGGCAAAATGGGCCTCTGGTTTCCCTTTAACAATTCTGGGCTTCTGGAAGTTGGCAGATTTCCCCAGATGGTTGTCATAGAGCTTACTTTTAAAGGTGGTATCAGAGGCTTTGGGGAACATGCACTCCTCTTCAAGGATGGACATGATACCCATGGGCTGAAGGGACAAAAATATGAGTGGTTTGAAAAATGTATCATCATTTTTTCAATCAATCTTTATCTATGGCTGGACATACAGAAGTCCATTTTCTCACCTTTTCAATCAGGTCAATGCAGGCCTGCAAGTCCATACCAAAATCTATGAAAGTCCATTCAATGCCCTCTTTCTTGTACTCTTCCTGCTCCAGCACAAACATGTGGTGGTTGAAAAACTGTTGCAGTTTTTCATTGGTGAAGTTGATGCACAGCTGCTCAAAGGTGTTGAACTGTAATGAAAAAGTCCACAGTATGACAGGCTTAATACCTTCTCCTTAAACTACTACTACTAACTAGACTACTTCATATAGAGTATGTATTTTTTTCAAACTCACATCAAAGATCTCAAATCCAGCAATGTCCAGTACACCAATGAAATACTGGCGAGGCTGCTTGGTGTCCAGGGATTGATTAATTCTCACCACCATCCACAGAAACATCTTCTCATACACTGATTTAGACAGTGCACTAACAGCATAGTTCACCTAAAAAGGAAATATACATAAAACACCTTAGTAAAATTTCTGGACTTTATTTTGGAATTTAATAAATATATTCATATACTCTTACCTGGGCGACATTTTGTCCCTTGGTGACCCACTCATTTCCTACTTTGACTCTTGGGTGACAGAGACCCTTGATGAGGTCAGCAGAGTTCAGGCCCATCAGATATGCAACTTTGTCAGCAACTGTTGAGGCATTTTGGTATTTGGATTAATTAATCAAGGTCTTCACTGCTTTTCAAGGTTTTTGTCATTCTTTTATCCCTGATCCTTTTAGAATAGAATAGAATGCCTTTATTGTCATTGTACTGTATCATTAATAACGTACAGCGAAATTCAGAGTGCTACTCCTACAGGGTGTCGCTAGTGAAAGAAAAAAAAACACATTCTCTCCACACATTCATTCGACAAGATAATAAATGAATAGATAAAATAAAGTAGTTAAAAACTGCATTGAGAAATGGCACTTTTAAGAATATTGAGCACTTGTCGTTTTTTGTCTGTGGGGAAAAGCTGTGTTTGAGTCTGTTATTCGGGGTTTTGAGTGATCTGTAGCACTTCCCAGAGGGCAGCAAGCCAAATATGTTTTGACCTTCTTCACGCAGTCACCATCTATAGATAGCAGGAGGGGGTCTGTGCTGCTCTTTCTGAAGTCAATGATGAGTTCTTTTGGGTTTTTTGTGTTTAGCACCGTTTGCTGTAGTTTGTTTCAAAAAAACATCTCTCACCTTCAGTGCCATCAGCCTCTGCCTGCTCTTCACGTTGCTTGGTCTTGAATTTCATATTTCCATGATGCATGATGGCACCAGTCAGCTTGTAAATGCCGTTCTTCTCTTCTTGAGTGAATCCCAGTACATCAAAGGCTTCCTGAAAAAAACACAAGATCAAAAATGCATTTCTGGCAGAGTAAAAGTTGATGTAAAAATTCATTTTGGACTGGGATTTGAAGATTCAGCTCACATCAGTGGCCATCAGCTCTTCAGAATCATTGATAGAGGCTACTGTTGTCTCTCCTTGGGAGATGAAGGCGTAGTCGTAAGGGTTGTTGGTGATAAGCAACATGTCTGAGGAGGAAATGAAAAAAATGTGCTGTAAAATATCTAACTCTATTAAGATTCAGTCATAACTCACTTTTGATGGAGATTTACAGCATTTTATCAGATTTATACCCAGAAGTTCCGGCTTTGCCTGAGACAAGATCTGGTAGAAAATGTGGTAGTCCCTCTCAGCTTTTAACTGATAGGTCACACGAGACTTTTCCAAAAGGTCTGTTTCGAGAAAACAATTGTTATTGTGCTACACTGATAAGTTGATAGGTAATACATTTAAATGTGTTACATAAACCATGTTACTTACAAGTTTCAATATCAGCAGAGGCCAGCTTTCCACGGTTATCAAAATGAATGCGGATAAATTTACCCTAAGAGGAAGCGAACCACTCATTTTAGTCCTGTTCATTCAATTACTTCAATTTAAAAATTAACATTTGCAACCACACAGACACTCACAAATCTAGAGGAGTTGTCATTCCTGATGGTCTTGGCATTCCCGAAGGCCTCCAGAGCAGGGTTAGCCTGGATGATTTGATCCTCCAGGGTACCCTGATTTTGTCAAATAAAGACACACCTTCAGGTTCAGGTTCAGTGCCAAGTATTGTAAAATGTGTTTCAGCTATTAGAAATTATTTTTAATTGAAGTGTGATTGTGCTTTACAACTGATACTTTGTGAAATATTCAGAAGTATATTTTGTAGTACAGACCTTCTTTTCAGCAGCCAGATCTTTCTTCACATTCGGGGCAGCAGCGATGCTGGCAAAGTACTGAATGACACGCTTGGTGTTGACAGTCTTTCCAGCACCGGATTCTCCACTGAGTTGAAGAGAGACAGAAGGTTTTAGACCAAGACCTATGACCCTTAACTACTTAAGGGATTTTTTAGGCTATGTGACTTACGTGATAAGGATTGACTGGTTTTCTCTGTCTGTCAGCAAGAGAGATTTTCAAAGTATTGGTAAAAAATAAAATGACGTCAACGTTGAATATTTAAAGAAAATGAGGCTAAAATAGAATATTTACCTGACAGCATGTACTGGTAGCCATTGTCAGAGATGGAGAAAATATGGGGAGGAGCTTCAGACCTCTTCTTTCCTCTATAGGCAACAACCACCTCTTGGTTGTAGACTGGCAGCCACTTGTAGGGGTTGACAGTCACACAGAAGAGCCCAGAGTAGGTCTGTTGTAGTAAGAGAAAGGCAACAGATAATAAAACAAGATAATGTGTTACCTTGTCATAACGATGTTGCTTAT
Source organism: Sander vitreus (assembly GCF_031162955.1). Classification (NCBI taxonomy): domain Eukaryota; kingdom Metazoa; phylum Chordata; class Actinopteri; order Perciformes; family Percidae; genus Sander; species Sander vitreus. The sequence goes on from NC_135866.1 coordinate 25,544,387, forward strand.
TAAACACTGCTTTATCAATGGGTAGGTGAGGTTTTATGTTACACTTTATTGTCTTACATAGATCATCCATGCTGCATAACGCTCTTTGAGGTTAAACAGCACAGCGGGCTCATGGAGGAAGGTGAACATCGCCATGTCTTCAATTTTATCAAACTTTGGCGGGTTTTGAGGGTGTACATCACACTCCTTCACTGTCACAGTCTGCAGAAAAAAAATTATATATTTCACAGTCACACTGACCAAAAATAATCAAATGTCTCTCTAGAAATATGTGAGTGAACTGATATTGTATGATCTACCTTTCCAAATTCCGTTTCAGCGGTGACTTTGTCACCATCCCGACTGATGATGGAAGCTTTGACGAACTCAACCACAGGGTCAGGAACAAAGCACTCCTTCTTCATGTCAAATATACGAGTCTGGGCCTCCAAACGCTCCTTGTCTGACTTTCTCAGAAAAGGAGCAGCCGTCCCAAACTCTCTCATGGCAGCGTCACCCATTTTCAACCTGTTACAGATTTTTGGATATTGTATTAAGATTAACATAAAGCAGCACTCAGAATTATTATAGAATGTGTACAATAGGACGTGTGTCACATTTCATGCTATACATTAGCCATCAGCATACCACATATGCAATAATGACAAAGTAGATAGTTGTTTTTCTTTAGTATGCAAATCACCTTGAGCTCTTAATCCTGTATCAATTTAATTTCAACAGCTGTACTGAAACTAAATTTACTTTTAAGTCCTCACTGAAGTTGTGGCTATTGTAGTCATGATTCAAGATTTTTACTGATAGAATCAAAAGTGGCTCTTACTTAGGGCTGGTTGGAGTTTAAAGGAACCAGGGTCAGTTAGGGTCTTGCTATCCAAACCAGATAACAAAGCAAAACATTTTGTTTCAACTACCATGCCACAACCATTGTTGACCACCAGCAAAGAACATGATATACACGTGAAGTGTATTCCAAAAACCAAAATATTTTCTATTTAGGCTACCTTACCATACGACTCGTATAAATGTTTTGCTTACCTTTGACTCTCAACCTTTAATCAAATGAAGTGACGATCCCTGTAGCTGACAGCAGCACTCTCTCCATTAATAAAGGTTGTTTATCCACCAAATATGGGATGAATTTCTGGAGATAGGTTTCATATTTTAAAAAAAGCATTGTCCTAATTGGGCAGAATCTACTGCTGCTATTTGTTGCTTTCACCCTGTGACCAACAAGGCGAGGACAATACATGGTACAAAGAAAGGGGAGGGGAAGAGGTGTGGATCAGGGACAGGCTTGATATCAAGTCTTATTTTAAGCAGATAAATCACAACAGGTCATTTTATGTAATATCTTACTACCTACTAACTTAATTCAATGAGTTCTTTTGGCTGTGATTTCATAGTTTTAATATTTAGCTTTGTTTATAGTTTTTGTATTGTATTTAATGTATTATTAAGTATTATTAATGTACACACATTCAATTCTTTCCTACTTTGACAGGGCTTTTAAATGTTAAACTTAAATGCTGAACCTTTTTAACCGGTCTTCGGTTGTAAAGTAAAATGTATTATTATGTTTATTTCCAGTTATGTTCAATTAAAACCTACTTGGTATTGATATATGTAATGAACTGATGGTTAGCTTGATGGTGTTTTAAGCCCCCAACGTCTCCTTCCAGGAATCGCTGACTTCAAGGCACCTAACCCTGACCTTAACCCTAACCATAGCCATAGCCATTGCCTAATCCTAGTGCCTTCCAGGCAGCGCCGCCTGGAAGGAGACGTTGGGGGCTTAAAACAACCGATAAACTGATGGTTAATAACATTAACCCTTTTTATGGTCGTACAGTATATTTAGATTTAGGGTTCAAACAATCCATTTAAATTCAAGTTTACATGATAAGTTAAAATGTTCATTAGATCAACAGGATCAACATCCTCTGCCGTGATTCTGTCCTTTCCTCCTAAGAGCGCCAGTCGATTCAGTGTGAATGACTAAATAAAATTTGTTCTTCAAACATTGGGCTTTGAGAACAGCTCTGGACTTGTCATGTTAAGATTCCTCATCAAAAAGATAAAGTTCAGCTGAGGTCATTCATATGAATAGCTGTAAAATACCTTTCTGCAACCTCTCTTTAGACAAGTGTCGCAGCTGTTGTAGAGTGAAAGCCAAGGTCAGGGACTATAAATGATCACTCAGACAGTTCTGTCCAGCTAGTTCTACAGCCTTTGTCTCATGGTTTCATCATGGCATTGTTTCCTTTCCTTTGCCCTTGAGGACAAAGATAACCCTGTGAAATTCTTGTCTGGATTTGTTCTCTCTGATTGAGAAGGGCAGTATCTGATGAGGGGTAACAGGTGCATGGCGATAAAAATACACCTCAGTTTATTCTACAACAGAAGTTACATAACTTTTTTTATTTCTATTCCATTAAAATATGTAATCGTTTGATGGTTTGAATCCATCCATCTTAGTCTAAATTTAGTAAACATTAATCAAAACACATTTAAGTGAACACTGCTTTGAGAAAAACAAAACCTTCATTTTGTTGTTTTGTCCTCCTTTCATGAAATGTAGCCATTTGTCCACTCTCACCATTTGTCATCCCTTAGCAATTAAAGCCATATGCATGTTTTGTTTACTCTTGTAGAATGGCAATGATGAGTGCTGAGCAAAATTCCAATGGACCGTGTTAGAGTTGATCAGAATTTGCTTTTACATTGTTGGACTCATTCTCATTCTCAGCTGTCCAACTCCCTGTGAAAATCGTCATCTGCTTTGTGTCCCCATCTTGGCTTTCATCACCTTCCCGCTGTTTGGACACAGAGTTGTAACCAGAATCCTCTAAGGTAATGCCACTTGCGTTAGCAGATAAAATCTTTATTGGAAAGAACAAACGGTGTCACCTTGATATGCTATTGCTGCTGTTGTCTGCTAATTAATCATAAAGTATTTCGAAACACACCAAAGTCCTAGATGTTAAGCAGTTGACACAGATAAGGGTAACGAGGTTAAGTTCTAAAGGGTCAGCAGAAGAATGAATAAAGCCATGGCTTACATAGTTCTGTAAGTGTTAGCATGTGGATGACAAAGAATAACACTATGCAATTTATTTCTTATTTTATAATCTTGTTGACAATATCTAATCCCTTAGAAGGACGAGGGCATGTGAGATCAAGGTCAGCATGTCATGCTGGACTGATATCCACCCTTCACTTGGCTCCCTCTGACAGTGTAGGAGCCTTAGCATCAGTCCCTCCTTCGTGCTGCTGCAGGAGAATAAAGTACGGTAAGCCTGTCGAAGAATTGCTGATTAAATTCAGTTTGTTGTTTTTAGATACTACATTTCAACTTTGCCTTTTTATTTGTTTACATTGTATTTTGTTTATATATTATTAATATTTAATAATTGTTTATAATTATATTATTTTAATTTATTTATTCTGTTTTACTATATAAAAGAATTTACTTTATAGTGATCGCGTCCTAGCTAAAGCAAAAGGCAACACTCAGTCTTACATTGTTTTACAGCATGTTGTATAATGCAGCTGGGCGATATGGTTTGAAATTACGAAAACATTGTTAAAATGGATATGTTTTACAATATTGAGATATATTGATGCATTGATGTTCATTGAACTGATGTTCAAATACATAAATGTTCCACTGTTATGCATTACATAAGACCAAACTCTTTATATGTGTAAAACCAAAACATTCATTTGTACAACAGAAATGTGTAGATACAATTCAGTGTATCACCATTATAGAAGTCTGTTGAAATGTTTATCAACCATAATAGTAAATGATCTTCCATTGGAATTGACTAGAACAATGTCAGTGAATCAGCTATTTGGTGTTATGTTATAACCTCTCCTCAAATGTAACATTGTTAAAATATTGTGTCTAATTTAATACTATAATATGTTACTAAACACACAAGTGGAGATGTAATGTTACTTAGGTAACATTTACATTAACATAGGTTACATACGTAGATAGGTTCCTAAAATGAAAGACTTTCTGAACACCAACATCTAAAATGCCAGAGGAAGTCTAATTTACCTATAGATAACCTTTTTGTGATGTCATTTTCACATCTCTGTATAAAGATTCCAAAACTGTTCTCCTCTGGTTTGGAAGGAATTTTTTTGCTTCACATATCCACCCAGTTATATTAGATTAATAAACATTACATTCATGAAAAAAAAAGTGACATCTTGTTTGCCAGTGTTAACCAGGTAAACTAACTTTCAGGCTGTGTTTAAGCACTGTGGGACACCTCTGAAATGACGTTTAGACCATTGTGAGCTACTTTCCACTCAAAACATTTCCTTGAGAGCTTGCTGCTCTTTTCTGTTTTCATTCATTTTACAGATTGATTTACAGTTGTATTGCTGTGATTAGGAGGGGACCTTTATTAGAAAAGTTTGGGGTCCTTCTGACGCTGCTGCCGTGTTTATTGATGTATATGTACATGCTGCAAATGTGGGTACTGAGGTAATCATTTTTAACTTTAGTTTTATTATTATCATTCAGATGGTTTTATTTTCAAACGAACTATGTTGTGGATTCTATGTACTGGTATTATATTTTTATCTTATTTCTTTTACTTATATTTAGTATAGTGTGTTTTATTTTCCATCTTAATTTACATTAAATGTTCCTTTTTTGTCTTTTTTATCTTATTGTAAAGCACATTGTGCTGCATTTCTTTTATGAAGTGTGCTATACAAAAGTTAATATAACGATTACTAACTCATGTACTATGTTGTAAAAAAAGCCAATATTGTTCCTATATGTTGTCAAGCTGATATACAGTATCATTCTAAGCCTATCTAGTCATACATCCCTACCTAGAAATAACTATATAGGTAGGGACAAAACTGGAAGAGAATTTTTTTAACAATCTGACTAACAAGTAATCTTTAAAGTAACTAAAGTAACTTTTAGGGTTGATGGGTGTCAGTTAAAACAGTGATAATCAGTGTGTTTGTCAGATTGTCAAAAACATCTCTGCAACCATAATAAGTCAGAGAACAGTTCAGAGCTTCAGCACAAGGTGGCAGGAGTGTGATAGTAACCCTTCTCCATGTGGACCCTCTGCAGAAAGTGAACAAATTAGTTTTGTAATAGGTATTGATTAGCTGTACACTTTTTTTGTCTGTTTCTTTTGTGCTTTTTAATGTTAACCCTTCTCATGTCAAATTTAACAACTAGGTGATTGTTTTCATTGATGATAAAGTGAAAGCTTTAACATACAATTTGTATATGACAGGTCTCCCCACTGACCCTGCCTCTCCAGGTTAATGTGGAGAATTATTCCTGATTGAAATAAATGAGGACTCGACACGTTAATTGTAATGCACTTTTCTTTATTCTACAGTTACTTTGACGACAAAGGGGACCACAGCACAGAAGATCCCGGAGGTCTTAGGTCGTCGTCTGTGAGCTTCACTCCTCATCTAACCCTTTCTGTGATGAAGAATGATAAGACAGTAGACAAACAGAGATGGATTAGGGACAGAGGACCAACAAGACTCAACAAGTGTTATCAAAGGTAACTTGGCTACAATTTTACAAGTTAGTGATTCTGACAGTAATTCTACATGAACATTGAACATTTATTTTACTGCCCACATTCCTTTACTGTAGTATGTTGGCTTGGACACAAATCATTTTAAATGCTTGACAATTAATGTTGATTTTGTGGGATTAGATTCATTTTAACAATGTAGCACTGAATGTAGTATATGGAGGAAAGTGTTTTAAATATTATAAAAAGTTAAAGAGCCAAGCCCTCTTGAGTTTAGTCTCAAACCATTTGGGTTTTTTTAAACTAAAAACGAGAATTCGAAGCCTAAGTTCTGAGGAAATCATTTAGTCTTTTTAAGACATTTAAAACATTTATCTTTCAAACTGGGACCCTTTGTTGCATGGTGTTCCCCATCTCTCTCTACCTGCATTTTTACAGGCAAGTTATTAGGAACAGGTTCTTATTTACAATGGCGGCCTGACAAGTGACAAAGCCACTTAGGGGAAGAGAAGAAGGGCTAGAAAATAAAATACATTAGACATTCATACAGTTAAAAAAAAAAAAAATTAACAAAGGCATAACATGCCCAGAAATGTAATTATTTTAGAAAATAATATGTAATGCTTTCTGTGTGACAAAAAATGCATAGCACTAACCTACTAAATTGCACTAATCCAGTTTAACAAATCAATAAAAAAAATTTAATAAAATTGATCTATACAAAGTCTGGTCTGTTTTTTTTTACTCCCATTACAAATGATCATTTCTATAATTATTTTGCATTACAAATAAAAAAACAGCTTAAATGGGTTACATTGATATGGGAATGAGGATGATTAAAAGATAGTGTGCAATATTGTGAAGGTAGTAGGACAGTATACAGTATGAAGTGTAGCTTCTTACCTTGGAGCCCACATCACGGCTCTTGGCACGCAGCTTGTTGACCTGTGACTCAGCGATATCAGCTCGCTCTTCAGCCTCATCCAACTCGTGCTGCAGTTTGCGGAACTTGCCCAGATGAGTATTGGCCTGCTCTTCCTACAGGATTCAACAAAAACACAGGCCACAATATTCTATTACTACAATAGGCAATGAACCTGAGGGAATTGACTTAAAGCCACATGATCTGATGAAAGGGTAAACACAGCTTTAACACTGGTTTGTAGTTCACCAACTAGATCTTAAAGAAGTCACAGTGGAGGCTGAGATGTTTCCTGGCTTGAATTCAAAACAGCTAGTTTTTTAGTAGTATTTTAGCATCTACACAATGTATAATATAGGCATGCTATAAACTACAGTAACTATGAGTGAAAAAGTATTTTTAAGCCTCAATTTAAATGTATGAATTTAAAACAATAAAGAAACAACATATACATCTTGAGCACACAGCACAAATGAAATACAGCTTTTCCAGTCCACACTTACAGCCTCCTCAGCAGCTCTCTTATAGGCTTTGACTTTCAGCTGCAGTTTGTCAACCAGGTCCTGCAGACGCACCATATTCTTGCGGTCTTCCTCAGTCTGTATAAATCAAGGGAATAGGAGAAACTCACAAGTTTGATAAGGAGTATTCTCTTCATATAGCATCTTAATTTTAACAAAATTGGAAAAGTAGATGTGGTATAGTGGAACAATATTTTGTGGACCCATGCATAAAGGCATATTTGTGAGCAGGCTAAGAAGACACCTTTTAATGGTATATATTGTATGGATGATAATACACTAATACACTTGTTGCTATTTGTATAGGTTATGGAAATAGGCAAAACAAATCACCTGGTAAGTGAGCTCTTTGATGCGTCTCTCATATTTGCGGATTCCCTTCACGGCTTCACTGCTCTTCTTCTGCTCCGACTCCACCTCATTCTCCAGCTCCCTCACCTGAAAACATCAGAAAAGGATTTATTAGAAATTCACTGGTTCACAAGGAGCTAAGCTCAAAACATTAATCAATATATTTTAACATTTCACTTCAAGACACTTCTCAGCCAACTGTGCGGCTCTACAGAGCTTTGTAGCCAATTTCAATTCAATTCAGTTTTATTTATAGTATCAAATCATAACAAGAGTTATCTCAAGACACTTTACAGATAGAGTAGGACTAGACCACACTATAATTTACAAAGCCCCAACAATTACAATAATTCCCTCAATTTCAGGTACATGTTACAGTCTCAAAGCTCTGATAAACCCATCTGCCCATAATCAAACAGCAGAAAGACAAAGTAAGTGACTGCCTGGTGAAGGAATTGAATTATATAACAAACACATTTATCTTAGGATTTGATAGACTGTTTTAGAGTTCAAAATATGATACTACATCTTTATGAATATAAAATGAATGTTGGTCCCACAATTGTACTTGCAAAAATTGATGATTTGTATATTGGTAAACTTCTCTTACCCTGGCCTCGAGCTTCTGCACCTGCTTCTTGCCTCCCTTCATGGCGATCTGTTCAGCTTCATCCAGACGGTGCTGCAGGTCTTTGATGGTTTGCTCCATGTTCTTCTTCATACGCTCCAGGTGAGCACTGGTGTCCTGCTCTTTCTTCAGCTCCTCTGCCATCATGGCAGCATCAGTAATGGCCTTCTTGGCCTTCTCCTCAGCGTTTCTGCACTCCTGCACTGCTTCCTCCACTTCACTTTGAAGCTGGGAAGCATCGACCTCAAGTTTCTTCTTCTGGTTTATCAGGCTGGTGTTCTACATATTTTCGAGGTGTGAGATTTGAGAAAATATTACTGCACTTAGAAATAGCAATGCTTTTGATTTCTTTATAATGTCCAAGAAAACCAGTCAGTCATCCATGGTTGTTGCATTAAATTATGAGTTCTCACCTGTGAGTGCAGGAGCTGCACCCTTTCACTAACATCCAGCAGCTCTTGCTCAGCAAGTTTGCGACCTCTCTCAGTTTGCTCCAGAGCAGACCTGAGCTCCTCCAGTTCAGCCTGAAGAAGGTTGTTGCGCCTCTCAACAATGGCCATGTTCTCTTTAAGATCATCATTCGCCCGAACAGCCTCATCCAGCTGAATTTGGCAATCCTTCATAGTATGATATCAACCACATTGTTTAGAATCAGTTTGAATTTGAAACATCTTAAGGGAGTGAGCCTTTCGTTTTCAGTTTACCTTGAGATGTGCATGAACAGATTTAAGTTGTTTCTGTGCCTCAGCTGCCTGCCTGTTGGCCTGGCTCAGCTGGATCTCCATCTCATTGAGGTCTCCCTCCATCTTCTTCTTCAAACGGAGAGCCTCATTCCTGCTGCGACACTCAGCCTCAAGAGAGCTCTGCAGGGTGTCTATCATCCTCTGCAGGTTCCTCTTGCACTGCTCCATCTCCTCATCTTTCTCAGCTAGTTTGCGTTCAATCTCAGCTTTAATTTGGTTGAACTCTAGCTGGGCTCTTAGAATCTTCCCCTCTTCATGCTCCAGGGAGGCCTGGTGGACAGGAGGGTACAGAGTTATACATAACCGCTGACAAGAATTTACATAAAATGTTTCATTCCGAAGGCCTGTACCTCAGCTTCCTCAAGAGCAGACTGGATCTCACTTTTCTCCTGTTCCAGTTGTTTCCGTAATTTCTCTAGTTCATGGATGTTCTTTCCACTCTCACCAAGTTGCTCAGTGAGGTCAGAAATTTCCTCTGTGGAATACCAAGCAGTGTGATTTAGATGGGTTTACAATTTCAACTATAAAATATGTCTGCAGAAACTTGGACACAAACCCTGGCAGTAGATCTTACCCTGTAAGTTCTTGTTCTCTCTCTTCATGGTCTCCAGATGATCCAGAGACTCCTCATAAGAGTTCTTCAGTTTAAAGAGGTCAGTGCTCAGAGCCCTGGCCTCCTTCTGGGAACTCTCCAGCTCACACTGAGACTCTTCGTATTTCTGCTTCCACTCAGAAAGGACCTACAGTGGAAAGAAAGGCCAGCGGTAAGTGTATATGTGCCAGACAAATGGAGAAAGGCCTACAGTCTTGGGGAATTTGCCTCGCATGAAACAATTTCTCCCATTAATAACAACGGCACTACAAGGTGGAGAACATATAAAGCTCACACCAACTCTAAACAATTTTAGTGTTAGGTATATATGTATGAAAATATTTGGACTGATGGAGAGTCATTCTCTACAGCTTGTGCATCTTTTACAGGTGGCATATGTGTACGTTTGTGGAATAATTAAAATACTGGTTAACATTTGTACAATGTTTTAGCCCATTCATCTCAGTGTATGCCAACAACAAATACTACCACTGGGGGACACCAAAGTCAGGCTTTTACTAATTTTACAAACTGGGTTAAACAACCCCTGTTAGACTTTCTTTGAGCAATGGACATGACCCCTAGCTGCTTCAGAGAAGTTGCCCTAAAGTATCCTTGTACTTGGCAGCTCTAAGCTGTAAATGTGTTCCCACAGGAAGCCGCACTACTGGCAATAGCAGGTTCAATGTTTTGCTGATACAAAGGTTCAGAGGCTACAATGCAAATTGATACTTTTGGTGCTCGAAAATTCTAAGTAGTATTTTACCTTGTCAAAGTTTCTTTGCTTCTTGTCCAGAGCAGCAGCAGCAGCATTAGACCTCTCCACATCCACCATGAGATCTTCAATCTCATTCTGCAGCCTGTGTTTGGTCTTCTCCAGAGACGAACATTTAGCATTCACTGCTTCCACAGCCTCCTCAGCATCCTGCAGACGCTGAGCCAGCTTTTTCCTTTAGAAATCGATCATTCAAAGCATTTAATGTTCCTGCAGTTGTGCTTGTTGGATAAATTCAAATAAATTCATCTAACGTGACTGGCTGCTCGGTCATCTAACAGACAAACTTTTTGTTCGTCTTACATTTTAGTAGGAACATAACACAAACAAAAAGCTGATCTGCTAGACAAAGTAAAAATGTCTATTTAGAAATTAAATATCATGAATATCATGAATTTGGATCTCAAAATGTCTTACTTGGCCTCCTCCAGTTCCTCAGTTCTCTGGATGGCATCAGTTTCATATTTAGTTCTCCACTGAGCAACCTCAGAGTTGGCCTTGGACATGCCTCGCTGCAATTCAGCCTTGGCCTCCTGCTCCTCCTCATACTGCTCCCTGAGCAGGTCACAGTCATGACGAGCAGACTGCACTGCATGGGCCAGGGCACTCTTTGCCTATCAAAACAAAATTAAATGAATGAGTAACGCTGTAATACACTTTAATTAGAAATGACTGTCCAGTGTAATTGGGCACTGCAACTTTATTTTACCTTGGTCTCCTCTTCCAGTTGTCGCTTTAGGTCTTCAATTTGTTGAGTGTAGGACATTTTTCCCCTCGTCAGTTGAGACACCAGGGAATCCTTTTCTTCCAGCTGCCTTGTGAGCTCACCTTGTATTGGCGAATGCAGATATTTGTATCACCAAAAAGTTAACTTTTGAAAGAAATTTTGTTTTCTCAGTATTCATTTGAAAAATGTATACATGAAAATTGTCAGATATCAAATACATCAAGTAGATAGCAAAAATATACCATTTTCAGTTTGAAGTTTTGCTTTTTGCATATTGAAGTCATTGATGCAGCGTTGAGCCTCTTCAAATTTGGTCTTGTATTCATTCATCTGATCTTCCACAGTCCTGCATGTCTTCTCTAGATTTGTCTAGATTTAAAATAAACATTTAAATATTCCCATTTAACCTGAAATACCCACATATCTGTGCAATGTCAACAATAGCAAAAAAAAATTGTTTGTCAGTTTAGCCAACCTTTGTCTTCACAATATGTTCCATATTGGAGACCACATCATCCAGCTCCAGTCTGAGCTCGCTCTTCTCCTTCTCCAGTTTCTGCTTGACTCTCTGCAGGTTGTCAATCTGCTCTCCCAGGTCAGCCACACTGTCAGCTTGTTTCTTCCTGAGTGTGGCAGCAGTGGCTTCATGCTGCAGAGTGGCCTCTTCAAGGTCTCTGCGGAGTTTCTGGAACTCAGCCTCCCTCTTCTTGTTCATCTCAATCTGAGCAGATGTTGCTCCACCAGCCTCCTCCAGCCTCTCACTGATCTCCTCCAGCTCTCTGGCCAAGTCTGCTCTCTGCTTCTCCACTTTGGCTCGGGCAGCTCGCTCTGCCTCAAGCTCTTCTTCCAGCTCTTCAATGCGGGCCTAGAAAAGCAGGGTTGTTTAGTTGCTAATTACTATTGAGTGTTTCACCAATTTTGAATCATTACACATGAATCGTCCATTACCTGGAGCTCCTTCAATTTCTTTTGAAGCTGAATTGTTACCGCCTGCTCATCTTCTATTCTATTGTTGAGCTGACTGACTTCAAAATCTTTCCTGTGGTGAAATAAAGTTGTTAGAGTTAGTATAACTGGTCATCTGTTTTGCCTGTATTCTATACAGCGTTTGTGTACTGTATGATATACAGACATGCTGTACATACAGTAGAACACTGATTCTCAAAGTGGGGTCCATGGCACTCTGCCTGGGGCTTTTACAAAAGGCTTCATAAATTAACGAATATTTTGAATTTTAAATCTATAATAGTTCATAGATAACGTTCTAATCTAACAAATCCAACTCTTTAATCTGCAAATATCTTTAATACATGTCTAATATATTTCAAATACTGTTCCCTTGAGTTGTTCTTTCACATAACTAAGACTCTCAAAGTGTAAAAAATATGCTATGTCAAATTATTCCAAGGAACCTTAGGGGGTTCCCAGTATATTCTCTATCTTGTAATGGGTCCTTGGCTGAAAAAAGATCTCTGCAGTAGAATAATGTGATTACTTTTTCAGATGCTCTTCAAGTTGCTGCTTGTCATTCTCCAGGTCCATTAGACTCTCCTGGGTTAATTTTAAGTCTCCCTCTAGTTTCCTCTTTGCTCTCTCAAGGTCCATCCGAATCTTCTTCTCTTGTTCCAGTGAACCTTCAAGCTGGAAAATAGCATTACAGAAAGTAAAACTATAGTCCTCATTATGCAAGGAGCATATGATCTTACTAAACACTTTAAATTAAGCTTGCGACAATACGTTGTAGAATTCTCACATCATCCACTTGCTGCTCCAGCTTGGCCTTGGCCTTGGTCAGAGTGTTGACTTTGTCTTCTTCACTCTGCAGATCATCCAGCGTTTGCTGATGAGCTTCCTGTAAGGCTTTCTTTTCTTTGGTCAGCTTAGCTATGATTTCATCCAGAGCAGACATCTCTTCGACCAGGTTCTTCACCTGGGAAATTAGAGATAGGTATTGAAAAAGTGTACTGGTTAGAAATGTGCTACGTGTTCATGTACTTAATATTAAGAGAAATAGAAATAGCTGGTATTGTCATACCTTGTTCTCTGTGGCATGCTTCTCTTTCTCCACTTTAGCCAGAGTTAACTCTAAGTCATCAATGTCTTTCTTCAGCTCAGAGCACTCATCCTCCAGCTTCCTCTTCTTAGCAGTCAGTTCAGAATTCATCTCCTCCTCATCCTCCAGTCTTTCTGTCAGCTCTTTGGCTTTTGCCTCCAGCTGAATCTTGTTTTTGATCAGCCCCTCACATCTTTCCTCAGCATCTGCAAGATTATCTTGCTCCTGTATTGAAATGGTCATTCATTTGATAACTTTGTTAACATAGGATAATTTGCTATATAAACGATTAATAAATATATATATATATATATATATATATATATATATATATATATGTATGTATATATATATATACTGTATTGTTATATTACCATTTTGACATTAAAATATTAAGAATGCTGTCATTAGACTTACAGCCTGGACATGGAGCTGCAGGTCATTCTTCTCTTGAAGAAGAGAAACCATTTTCTCCTCTAGTTCCTTTCTACGAGCTTCAGATTTTGCGTAAGCCTCCTTCAGCTTTAGGAATTCTTCCTTCATGTTGGCCATCTCCTTTTCTGCCTCAGCAGATCTCAACAGAGGTTTGATCTTGAAGAACAGCTTCATCCAGGGCCAATTCTTCACCCCCATGAAGGCACGGATGTTCCACTGGATCACCAATAGTGCATCTCTGTCAAAGATCAACCAAAGTTATCACTACCACTTACACAAAACAAAATCATTACTTATAATCGTCATCATTTACTTTGTTTTAGTTTTTTTTTTTTTAATTCCTGATTCCTCTTACCTCCTTTCATAAAGCTTATGGAATTCTACTCTTGCCAGCAGACCTCTTGCTCTTGCCTGGATTCCAGTGATGATCAGTGACAAACGCTCATCCCTCATCTCCTCCAGTAGCCCAAGAAGACCAGCCTTGAAGAACACCTTAAGGAGCATGTAAATATCCGCTAGGTGTTACACATAAGTGCTTGCACCCTTTTGAAAGAATGCATAATACATTGTTCCTCTTAGAAATTAAAAGTTGAACTCAAGTGAACTCTTGCTCAATGCAACACACTCCTGGATTTTGCTGATACAGGCCTATTTGGTCTGGTGTAACCAGTAGCCTATAGTGGCAAATATAAGTTAAGATAAGATTGCTGTTGAACTAGCATTATTCAGATTGTTTATTGATTTAATGACTCTTCTAGACTATTCTTCTTCTACTTGTACTACTGTTCTGCTACGTTTTGCATTCCGTCGTTGATTACAGACTAAACATTTGTAGCAGATGTGCTTTGGACTTTTCTCTTTTATGAATTACCTTAGTGTGGCCAAACTTGTATTGGTTGTGATCAATATCCAGAGACCCAAGAAGTTTCTCAGCTCCCTTTCTACTGTCAATAAACTGACCCTCAGGGATGGCAGCAGGATTCAGGATGCGATATCTAGAAAAGAAAAAATAGTTTGGATAATAATATTTACTTTGTGTTGGCCCGAATGAAGCCTCATGAAGCTTTGTGAACCATTTTTACTTTATTTTCTGAGCCCAGTAGATGGTGCTCTTTGTTCAACAAAGGGTTGAAAGCACACTGAATTGCAATTTCTTGAGCCTTTTTCTTTAAACCAAGAGCGCCATCTAGTGGGCTCAGAAAATAAATACAAAATTTCAAACAGCCTCATGAGGCTTCATTTGTCCATTACTAATATTTTCATTTTCTTTGGGAATTATAAAGTATGTGACTAAACATTTGACATATGAGATAATACCTCTGTTTGAAATCTCCATAGAGGATCCTGTTGGGGAAGCCCTTTCTGCAGATCCTGATGCCTTCCAGCACACCGTTACAGCGCAGCTGGTGCATCACCAGAGGGTTCTCCATGGCCCCAGGAGTCTTGGTCTCATTGGGGATGATGCAGCGAACAAAGTGAGGGTGAGTAGACCTCAAGTTGGTCATCAGCTTGTGCAGGTTCTCCTGAGGAGGTAATTTAACCCTGTGTTTAACTCTCAGTTTAGGTTATTGTTGTGACGCATATCTCTATTACCAATGTGAAACGAATCAGTCATTGTTTTGCATATGGAATAGCCATTCAAACATATTTATGTTTACTAACCCTGTGCAAGGCCGACACTGTTTGGAAGGATGAACCTTTCTTTTTGCTTCCTCCTCCTTTGCCCTTTCCACCTTCAGCTAATAAACCGGTGTACAACTCAGTTAAATTGCCTTAACAGACACAGGCATAAACTTTTCAAAAATAATATTGACATTCCCAGTGGAGGTTAATGCAGTACTACATTCAGTTTATTCCTACCTGCTTCTGATCCAGCATAATTTGCGAAGAGGACAGATAACAGTTTGAGATTAGACTTCTGGTAGAGTCCTACAACGGTCTCATTCAGAGGATCCTTGTTCTTCACCAGCCAGTTGTTGATATTATAATCAACAGTTCCAGCATAGTGAACCAGGGAGAAATGGGCCTCTGGTTTCCCTTTAACAATTCTGGGCTTCTGGAAGTTGTTAGATTTCCCCAGATGGTTGTCATAGAGCTTACTTTTAAAGGTGGTATCAGAGGCTTTGGGGAACATGCACTCCTCTTCAAGGATGGACATGATACCCATGGGCTGAAGGGACAAAAATATGAGTGGTTTGATAAGAACATGTTTTTTAAAGCTTTTTTATTCATGAATGGTTAATAGTCCAGCTTCTCACCTTTTCAATCAGGTCAATGCAGGCCTGCAAGTCCATACCAAAATCTATGAAAGTCCATTCAATGCCCTCTTTCTTGTACTCTTCCTGCTCCAGCACAAACATGTGGTGGTTGAAAAACTGTTGCAGTTTTTCATTGGTGAAGTTGATGCACAGCTGCTCAAAGGTGTTGAACTGTAATGTAGTGACAAAACTATAGTCATTTCCATACTCATATCTTCATTACCTGCATTAAGTTGAAAAAATATGGAGTTGAATAAATTAATTTGCCTGTATAATATAGATTAGATAAACATAAATAGATGAAGCTCACATCAAAGATCTCAAATCCAGCAATGTCCAGTACACCAATGAAATACTGGCGAGGCTGCTTGGTGTCCAGGGATTGATTAATTCTCACCACCATCCACAGAAACATCTTCTCATACACTGATTTAGCCAGTGCACCAACAGCATAGTACACCTAAAGAAAATCCAACCTTTAAAGTTACATTAAATAACCCTTATTGTGCACTCAGTTTTGCTTCCTTCATCTTTTGTACTTTAGGGGACACCTTCCAAAAAGTTTAATTCTTACCTGCTGGACATTTTGTCCCTTGGTGACCCACTCATTTCCTACTTTGACTCTTGGGTGACAGAGACCCTTGATGAGGTCAGCAGAGTTCAGGCCCATCAGATATGCAATTTTGTCAGCAACTGTTGAGAAATTGTGGTATTAATTCATCAAGGTTTTTGCATTAGGTTTCTTTTATTCCTGATTCCTTTAGCACCGTTGGCTGTACTTTGTTTCCACAACATCTCTCACCTTCAGTGCCATCAGCCTCTGCCTGCTCTTCACGTTGCTTGTTCTTGAATTTCATATTTCCATGATGCATGATGGCTCCTGTCATCTTGTAAATGCCATTCTTCTCTTCTTGAGTGAAGCCTAGCACATCAAAGGCTTCCTGAATGAGAAGATGGGTATTATATTTGATGTCTGATGTCTTTGACTTTCTGCATTGTATCACGGTTTGCAGTAGAGTGACGGGAGAGATCCGGGCAATAAAGCTGTACTTTTAAGAGTAATATTTTAAACGTGGGAAAAACACATGGGAAGCCAGAGCAACTGCTCCTGGCTGTTGTAACAACAGTCGTTATGGTTGTTGGAGACACCCAAGGCCAAGTCTGAATGATCATTGTTGGCGAACAAAGCGGTATTGATCATCTTGACAATGACCCCACAGAGGTTAATTAGCTGGGTTTCCATAACGTTCAGTCAGAACTAATGAAGTTCCTCAGATGAGAGACGAAACGTCTTCAGAGCACCTTTTACCAATTCCAGTTGCCCTTGATTTTAACCCTCCCCTGGATGACTATGACCCTGGATGACTGAGAAACTTCACAGACAGTATGCTAGTGATGGCCAAATGAAGCCTCATGAACCTGCAAACCATTTTTTCCTTTTTCTGAGCCCAGTAGATGGCGCTCTCTGTTCAACAAAGGGTTGATAGCACACTGAAATGCCATTCCTTGAGTCTTTTTCTTTAAACCAAGAGTGTCATCTAGTTGGCTCAGAAAACAGTTCACGAAGCTTCACAAGGCTTCATTTAGCCATCACTATATTATGGTACATCCCTACTCACATCTGTTGCTATTAGCTCTTCAGAATCATTGATGGAGGCTACTGTTGTCTCTCCTTGGGAGATGAAGGCGTAGTCATATGGGTTGTTGGTGATAAGCAACATTTCTGAAAAGTAAAACAGAAATGTTATATTTTGTATGCTAGGGATATAGCAACATTACAACTACTAGTTGTTACTGGTCCAAAGTATAGTTGTTTTCATTTACCAAGCAGCTCAGGTTTCCTCTGAGACAGGATCTGATAGAAGATGTGGTAATCTCTCTCAGCTTTAAGCTGAAAAGTGACACGGGACTTTTCCAGCAGATCTGTAAAGGAATTTGCATTAAGTAACTGTGAAGGTGATCATTGTTTACATTGGACAAACATTGAAAGTTTAGAGAAAAGACTGCTTACATGTCTCAATATCAGCTGAGGCCAGCTTTCCACTGGCTGCAAAGTGAATTCGGATGAATTTGCCCTACAATGTATGACAAAAGAAAAGTTAAAAAATAGAAAAGGCACCGAGGTATATTCATTTCAGACAGAAACTTACAAATCTGGAGGAGTTGTCATTCCTGATGGTCTTGGCATTACCAAAGGCCTCTAAAGCAGGGTTAGCCTGAATGATTTGATCCTCCAGGGTACCCTAAAAGATTTGTTAAATTGGTCACTATTTGTCTCTACAATACTAACGAAAATGATGCATTGTGATGATAAAGGTTCTATTTTATGTCATTTAAGCATTTGAACCTTTTTCTCGGAGCCTGCATCCTTCTTCCCGCCTGCAGCTGCGATGCTGGCAAAGTACTGGATGACTCTCTTGGTGTTGACAGTTTTCCCAGCACCAGATTCTCCACTGAAGACACAAATTGGATTGTTTTCATAAATAGACAAATGGGCAACACACAATTAGTCAGGTCTTTGATGAATCAACAAAAATGCATACAAGTTACAATCTGTAAATACTGATACACCTTTTCAGTGGAATACATGGAATTTTCTTCGCTTGTTAAAATACTAATATAATCTATCATTATCCTTTTTACAATTAATTGTTTTGCATTGGCCTATTGCAGTTTATAAAACAGTAGCAAATTATTACAGTATTGATGGCTTGCTTGTAGCTGAACCATATAACATAAAAACTATCCTGAAGAATACATGCTGAGTGTTGTTTAGTTATTTAGTTTCTTGCCATCAAATCCATAATCTAATGTAAATGTTTTTATTCAGGTATTCCCATCCACTGGGGCATGCACAACTGTTCACTGATAACATACCACTTAAACAAAGAACATATTACTGGGATTTACCGGTGCATATCAGCAAAAACTCACAAAACCAACAAATTATATTCAATGGCTGGCTACTGAATTGCCACTTACTAAAATTCTCAGAGCATTATATAATTCTCAATTGCAGTATAACATAGTCATCAAAACATAACTTACGTGATGAGAACTGACTGATTTTCTCTGTCTGGGAAAGAGAAGAAAGGGTCACTTAAGGATTCTAGGATTCCTTAGCATTTGTACACTTCACCTTTCTGTGAAGATATGATAACTGAAAGTGAATTACCAGTAAGCATGTACTGGTAGGCATTGTCAGAGATGGAGAAAATATGGGGAGGAGCTTCAGTCCTCTTCTTTCCTCTATAGGCAACAACCACCTCTTGGTTGTAGACTGGCAGCCACTTGTAGGGGTTGACAGTCACACAGAAGAGCCCAGAGTAGGTCTGTAAGAATGATAATTTGGAAGCAGACGTTTTTAAGATACAATCACATTAGCCATTGATATATGAATGTAATATGTAGTTGTAGTGTAGATGAAGGGTACAATCTAAGCTTTTAACTTACATAGATCATCCATGCTGCATAACGCTCTTTGAGGTTAAACAGCACAGCGGGCTCATGGAGGAAGGTCAACATCGCCATGTCTTCAATTTTATCAAACTTTGGCGGGTTTTGAGGGTGTACTTCACAGTCGTTCACTGTGACAATCTGAAAATGGAGATAGTGAGAATTAATACACTATTATTTATCCTTAATTAGAATTAGAACTACTGTTTACTAAATGTATTTAGTGTAGGAGGGCGCATCATGCCTCTGTGCATAAGAGTCTCTGGTTTCTACTGTTTCTTTGATATGTATGACTAAAGGACAAATCCACTTGAATCATCACTTGCATTACCACTGTGTCTTAATTAGGAAACTAGTTGTATCCATCACTGACCTTCCCTTTTGCAGTCAGAGCAGTGACTTTGTCCCCCTCACGGCTGGTGATGGAAGCCTTCACGTACTCCTCGTCAGTATCAGGAACAAAGCACTCCTTCTTCATGTCGAAGGCACGGGTCTGGGCCTCCAGACGCTCCCTGTCTGACTTCCTCAGGTACGGAGCTGCTGCCCCAAAGTCTTTCATGGCAGCGTCACCCATTTTTCACCTTGTCTACAGAAGAAAGAATCTCAATATAAATTCAGCTGGTATGCATTTATCTAAAGGCAACTGAAGGATAAAAAGAACGCCTATGCCAATATAGTCAGGTTTTATATTTGTTAATCCCTACGTCATGAAATTCACTGTTTTTAAATCAAACACATTTTAATTTTTCAGATGCTCTTACCTTACCAATCCCTACCGCGGAGACTGAGGTGTGATGGTCCTAAGGAAATAAATAACGGAAGCTGAAGAGACTAGTCTGCCGTCCACATCAACACAGGTAATGCTTTAGAGTCAAAAGTGTAGCGTGGGATGTGTAAGCCATTGTTCCTGGACCTTACCTTGAGATAGAATGGTGACCTATTGGGGGTTTCACCATGAGTTCTCTTTATAAACAAATCCTCTCTACCAAATATGGAGGAGCATTCAGGGTCCAGGAATGTTATTGTGTCTGCGTTGGGTCGGGGGTACATGAAAGGGAGGGGGTTAATGAGTGGAGGAGAGCAATATAGAAATCAG
Organism: Sander vitreus; assembly: GCF_031162955.1. Classification (NCBI taxonomy): domain Eukaryota; kingdom Metazoa; phylum Chordata; class Actinopteri; order Perciformes; family Percidae; genus Sander; species Sander vitreus. The sequence continues at coordinate 25,564,481 of NC_135866.1, forward strand.
CGGGTCAGAGTCTTATCAGTGATGGGGTCCCCTGACGAAACCATATTAGGAGCTCCATGCACTGCAGTGATTAATCATAGGTATCCTCAAGCAGCCAGGGGACCACAACTCAATCTCTAAATAGACACAGGGAGGAATTCCTTTCTCATCATCCTTTAAGTCTGCTTCTGTTACAGGAACAATACATGCTGTACTGAGCAGAAGCATCCTCACTTTAGACAGGCAACACTCATACTGGTAAAAAAAAACAGTTTAAATATATTTAAATGGTATATGATCTATACAGATATGGTGATATTTAAATAGATGGTGATATGCCCAACTTCAGGATGTCAAAACCTTTCCAATTTTAAAGTAAGTATTTATTTGTGAAACCTAGTGTTTTTTATCAGGCAAGTCAATCAAATATGATTGAGTAGAAAATGATGTCGACAAACAGATGTTAGCTATCAGAGGGCAAATGCCAATTTTACCAGTATTAACAAAAAATGAAAGAAAACATCCTTAAAATATGTTTCTACATAATTCCATAATAAGTCAATTAAAATGTCTAAAAAACGACTAGACCTGTTATATGTTTCGTTGAGTTATGTACTACTAACATTATCCAAAATGTTTTCTACAATGTTCAAACCCAGAGGAATCTGTGATTCTATTCAAGGTAAATGAGGTCATACAACTTTTAACCCTAATCTAGTTGCTCTGATTTCCAGAGAAAACAAAACAGAAAGTTAAAAAATATAATGGTTAAATAAAAAGTAGAAGAAAACAAGAAATCTATATGTAACTTTCAGTTTGTGTTGATTCTAGCGGCCGCTTTGGACAAAAGTGGTAGTGTTTTTACCACACCTGCTGTTGAAAAGGTCTTTTCTATACGGTGCTGCATTGCACGCTGTATATTACTGAGTTAGCGTTACCAGGAGGTCATATAGTCGCAATGAATGTTTTGCTCAACCAGAAAATCATTCATACAGATGCATCTTTGCATTTCAAGTGTTTAATACGGTAACTTAGCCTACTTTGGATGTCTCGTGAGCTAAACCAGGTATCACTGTCACTGTGTCACGAGCCAAAGCATTAAGAGATTGTTGTAGCAAGCAACGTAATAATAACTTATATAGCGCATTTCATGAAACCCACAGACGCTTTACACAAGTAATGTTACAGGGGGACAAGGGAAAGAAAATAGTAGGTCAACACAAACATGGACTAAAAGAAATAAAACATCCGCGCTAAATGGAAGGGGGACGTAATTTAATGTAGGTTACTGACCACATTGTGCATTGTAAAGTTATTTTATTAATGAAATAGACATATTACATAACTGAGGGCCAATCCGGGGTGGGTTTTGAATCATTTACAATCCTGTAATTGTCTCCATCTGTTACAAATCTGTGACCCTTCAGAATGCGTTACTGTAACGCCGTCTACCTGCCGCAAATCATTCTGTGACTTCACGGGAAAAATCTGACCCGGGCAGATGCCTTACTAAAAACTATATCAAAATAGCGTTCTTTTCACTGTTAGTCTCGTTGGTCTCATGCTGTTACAGGTCAGTTAAGACCATTGTATGAAAAATGACAGCGCTTCAGAGACATTAAAAAGTTACATATAGTCACTTTAAGTTATGAATTATATATCTGTTTTGTTTTGCATAATTGCAAAATAATTGAGAAATCATTACATTACATTCTAACTATATATTTTTGCATGTAAACCTTTAAATAATAAAGGAGTTGGAGAATGAGAAAGAAATAAGTACACATCAATGTATGTATCAATGCGTCGTGGAACAGAAGCAAAAAACAAAAGGATAGTTCACGTTCTTTGCACGCTTTACAATAATGCAGAGAATTTCATAAATGTAAACTATTGGTATTGTTGTCTAAACACAAAGCAAGACGCAGAAAATATCTGGAGAGATGTTCCAGGGAAGTATGTCATGTATGGGTCTCCATTACCCAGAAGGCTTAAGTGAAATCGCAGTGAGGCATTTGTAACATATTGTGTTTAGTTATCATAGAATGGACTTTGCAGTAACATAAACAGCCAAATGGTACGGTCTAAAGACAGAACATTTGTCTCTGAGATTAACCAGGCGGCAAGTGCGAGGCACACAGACAGAGGTCTGCCACAGGTGACATGCTTGAGATTCACTGAAAGGCGGTTATGATGACACGCAATAGAGGGCTATGTCAGCATGATATGCTCCAATACGATGCCAAGGTCACTGTGGAAGCCTTCTCCCATTATCAGTCAGCAGCCAGTGAAAGCTGGCCCCTCAGTTACAGTCCTGTTGACATGTCGTTGTGTCTTTAGGGACAAAGATAACTGTGTGAAATTCCTGTTTAGCACACTGCACTGATTGAGCAGAACAGCCACAGAGGCTTTCAGGATCCCGCCTTTGCCTGCATCTAGGATCAGTTGTAGCAGATGATGGCCTCGCACTGGGTTCTGTCTCACATAAATACACTGGGAGTGACAGGGATTTCTCACAGCACATCAACTTTAAATATTCCATTTAAAATGCCACCCCTATGTGGAGCCTGCTGAGCTACTTCAGTTTTATAGCATATTTTAATTCTAGTCATAATTTTGATATCTTTGAAATCTACTCGTTAAAAGTCTGTTTATACACCTACCAACTGCTCACCCTTAGGTGCTGTTCACCGAGCTTACAGATTTATACTCCAAAACATATTTTGATTGACATTTTATGACCTAACCCACTATTTTAATAACACATAATCAATAAACAACATACGTTGTCATTTTGTATAGCAACTAAAATGCACAGCCAGTCACTAGCACCAGTAATAATCACAGCCCCTTCAGAGGTTAAGAGATAAAAAGAGGGTCAACAGCTGCTGACAAGTGCTGAGATTATTTCCATTCTGATAGCTTCCCGGGCCTGGTACTGACAGCTGGCGTCAGGGTGCCAAATGGAAGTGAGAGATGCCATGCCCCTGCTAAAGACCAAGTGAAGATAACACTGACCTTACAGGTCAGACTTCTTTTCATTAACGGAAACATGATTCAAATGCTTTGTTTATGTCAAAACAAATAAACATATCACCACATATATTTCATTAAATACAAACTGGGGGGGGGATATTTAGATGGAGCATTTTGCTACATGTCTCTGGGCTTTGGTCACCTACTCATTACATCAGCAACTCTCTAAGGCAATTCTTCTTCTTCTCAATTTTACCAGGAAGCTTTTTTTCTAATTTTACCAGTGACTCCATAACTATTTATAGGTTTGTTCTTTCCTCTGCTTTTACTGTAAAGCACTTATAACAGTGCCATATAAATAAAGTGTATTATTATTTCTTAGTCACTAAATTGTTTATACACTATGTTAGTTTATGTAAATCAAATCACATTAACATTGAGTAAAACCTAAGTTTTAAAGTCTTAAGTGTTTTTTTTTAATGTATGCAATTAACGACTAAATAATTATGTAACTAAATATGATACTATGAATATGATCATAATCATGACAAATCTGTATAAATAAGGGATTTTAATCAAATATGACCTTAAGTGGTTACAGCATTCTCCCTCGGTTTTCTGTTGGTTTGATTTTCTGTAGGTGGTGCTTTTTTCTGTCATTGTTTAATCATGGTAATTATTGCAGCTCATGGTAAGTAACCAATTTTACTTTTTCCTAACAACCACTGATGACGGTGTTGCTGCTGTTGCTGGTGAAGCCAATGACTCTCTGTTTATCAGAGGAATTTCCCCTGGAGAGACTTGAGTGTGTAAAATATTTTATAAACTGGCTTTAAACTGAGTCACCATTGTGTAAGACCAGTCAGGGGTATTATATACTACCATATACTATAGGTAGTATATGGTTGTTTGTATAAAAACGTTATGACAGTGTCAAAGATGATTGCTTTTAACTCCTGATATTAGACCTTAAGCATCATATACTGTACCATGTTAAAGATGGTCTAATTATAGAGGCAGTGAATTGTTCCATCTTTGGTCAGTCCTCTTATTCATTCAGGCATGGGCTCAGATGTCCTGTTAATCATGCTGATAATCCTCAACACATACTGTGCTGTATGTGGTGCACCTCTTTAGGCATACGTGTGAATGTGCTCTCATTAGCTAATGGATACCTGCTTGTCCGCTCAGGGAGTTAGGGACATGACATGTAATAAGAGAAGAGACAGGACTCCCTGAATTTCTCTGTGGCTTCCCTCTACTCTCTCATCCTTCCCCAAATCATTACTTAGTCTCCAGCAGCAGCAACAAAGGCTGGCACCATCGGTAAGGCAAAGCTCTAGACAAACATGTAAGGATAGCTCTCTTAGTACAGGGTATAAAAGAACATTAATAATTATAATTTGTAGTTTTCGCTTGATGTATTTCAGTATATGAACTAAATATTTGATTACTGATTCATTGAAATCCTTCCTAGCCCTTTGGAGGAACAGGCAGGCTTGGACAAGTATTTACTGAGCAGCTGCAAGTGATTATGCATGGTATTATGGTAGGCCTGAGTATGAGCATTGGTTTAATGTTGACATTGCAGCCCAGGCTCGTGGGCTTTCTTTAACTCTATTTTAAGAAAAAGGGATTTGTTTTATCTCTTCTCTATTTTAGCATGCACCCCACCTCAACTTCTCACTTTTAGGCCCTCTGCCACCCCATTTAAAAACATTTTCTGACTCTGTGGTTGCGTCTGCAATCTTTTATGCAGTAGCCTGCTGGGGAGCTGGGAGCACAGAGAGGGACAGGAGAAGACTCAACAAACTGGTGAAGAGGGCCAGCTCTGTTCTGGTCTGCCCTCTGGACACCATAGAGGAGATGGGGAGAGGAGGCTGTTAGCCAGGCTGGCATCAATCATGGGCAACACCTCTCACCCCCCATACATGAGACTGTGAGTTCCCTGAGCAGCTCCTTCAGCAGCAGACTGCTGCACCCTCAGTGCAAGAAGGAGCGCTACCACAGGTCCTTCATTCCAGAGGCAGTCCGACTCTTTAATGCAACATCATAATGTAGCACTGCTAGCTGTTTCTGCAATATGAGCCATCACTGGACAATATTCTGCACTATGTACATTTATCTAGTTATTACTCTGTGTCACCTCCAACTGTGCAATATGTCATCTCTATTCATTCGCACCTTACTCATCTGTATATCTGTGTTTATATACTGTCTGTTTATATAAGGTTGTTTATTGTGTAAATACGGTTGTTGTTTTATTACTATTATTATTATAACTAATTCTATTCTATTTTTCCATTTCCTATAGTTTATGTATATTGTTTCTCCTATGTCTAATTAATGTGTATTTGTGTTATTCTAATGTGTGTACATCTTTCTTTTGAGCTGCTGTAGCACAGGAATTTCCCCAGTGTGGGATTAATAAAGTCTATCTTATCTTATTTCATTGGTTCCCTTGAGTTTTCCTGATTAGGCCTCTGCTCTTCCTGATTCCTTATCACAACAGTGACGCTTGGTTTACTTCATGACTTACCTCAAAGCATTTGAATCAATCTAACTCCACTTACAAAAATTGATGGTGGCAATTTATATTGGTTACCTAAGTTGTATTACTTTATTATATATAATATTTGTAATTCGCAATAAACCTACTGTAACTTCGCTACTGACCAGTCAGTACTTAAGTTACACTGAATACAGTATTTCCTAAACAGTGTTCCATGAACCCACTCTTTTTTTTTATATCATTTCTTAAATGAAAGAATACAATGTTGTGAAATGTTGATGATATTTTATTAAGCACTACAGGTTGTGAATAGTAATAGTTGAGGTTATCTAAACGATTGAGTCTTAGGGCATAATATTACAAGAAAAAAGTCGTAATATTTCAAGAATAAACTAAGAACAGAATAGGTTGCTTTTGAATCATAAATTGATTGGATTACATGTGCATGTTTTAGCATTTCCTGACAGTACATATGCTACTGTAGCCTACTGTAGTTTCAATTTTCCACCTTTGGTGAAGGGAAGAACCCAGACGCTTCCTCAAACTTTGTATCATCCAGATTAGGTGTGTGTCCGATGGTCGTGTCCCAGGTATATAGCATATCAGCTGATCGCTGAGTAATAGCATTATGCAGAACAGCCTAAAGGATAGGTAGATTATGGCTGCCTTTCACATAATTTACATAGAGCCCATTGAGCTTTAATCACATTCTGATGCCATGACTAAGCTCTTGCTCTGCTGTACTACAGCTGCTGCTTTAAAACACATGTGGTTATTGACTGGTTATCATACATGATGTAACTGCTTTTGAGTTCTCTGATAATAAAGTAAGTTGCTTATTGGTGAAACATCACTCATTCAACACATAAAAGACAGACTGCTCTTATCTGTTTGCTACAGGAGAGTATGAAAATCTCGACCTGTTTCACATAAATTACGACTTCATTCCTAAAATATTGTGATTTTATTCTAATTAAATTACGACTTTATTCTCACAATCTCAAATTTTGTTTCCCCTCCATGTGGGCCTAATACTCTGTCGTAGATCTAAGGTAAAAGAATTTCTTCAGGCTCCGAATCTTCACTCCTCATCAAAGCCTTTCTGTTACAGCCGTGGAAGTTGGAAAGAAAGAAAAAGAGAAAAAGCTGTTAGTTCTTCAGATTAGTATTGCTTCAATGCCACAAAGCAATGCATTAATTTACACACTTATATAAACCAACATTTATTTGTACTAATACTTGAATAGCAAAGCAACATGTTAAATGCAGCCAACAGAGGGCAGCACGTGTCAGGCTCAGATGCTGTGCATGCTTCAAACCTTTGAGCCCACATCACGGCTCTTGGCCCGCAGCTTGTTGACCTGAGACTCAGCAATGTCAGCTCTCTCTTCAGCTTCTTCCATCTCGTGCTGTAGTTTGCGGAACTTGCTAAGATGAACATTAGCCTGTTCCTCCTGTTTAGAATAAATAAAAGAAACATAGTTACACATTGACAGGGGAAGAAGCCAAATAAAGACCACACTTCACACATTTCCACACTTACAGCCTCCTCAGCAGATCTCTTGTAGGCTTTCACTTTCAGCTGCAGCTTATCTACCAGATCTTGGAGTCGGGCAATATTCTTGCGGTCCTCCTCAGTCTGGGAAAATAAGACACAAGGTTACAAAGTTAATTTCCTTTAAAAGAACTTTAACCACACATGCAGATTAAGGAAGCTAGCTACATGCTACAAACCTGATAGGTAAGTTCTTTGATACGGCGCTCATATTTACGGACACCCTTCACAGCTTCAATGCTTTTCTTCTGTTCCATTTCCACCTCATTTTCCAGTTCCCTCACCTGGTCAGGGACAATATTCTTTAGATAACAGTCCCAATAACTTATTCAACATAACTGCTAAAAAAAAACAACAGACATCACAAACTGGAAATAATTACTCACCCTGGCCTCGAGCTTCTGCACCTGCTTCTTGCCTCCCTTCATGGCGATCTGTTCAGCTTCATCCAGACGGTGCTGCAGGTCTTTGATGGTTTGCTCCATGTTCTTCTTCATACGCTCCAGGTGAGCACTGGTGTCCTGCTCTTTCTTCAGCTCCTCTGCCATCATGGCAGCATCAGTAATGGCCTTCTTGGCCTTCTCCTCAGTGTTTCTGCACTCCTGCACAGCATCTTCTACTTCTGTCTGAAGCTGGGCTGTATCAGCCTCCAGCTTCTTCTTGTGATTCATCAGGCTGGTGTTCTTTTATAGTACAATAAAGGTAATTCCGTTATACAATGAATGTACTAAAGGAACATGTCAAATACATTTTAAAAAGTTAGAAGTCTAGCATCTGCCATACCTGTGAGTGCAGGAGCTGCACCCTTTCACTAACATCCAGCAGCTCTTGCTCAGCAAGTTTGCGACCTCTCTCAGTTTGCTCCAGAGCAGACCTGAGCTCCTCCACTTCGGCCTGAAGAAGGGTGTTGCGTCTCTCAACTATTGCATTGTTTTCTTTCAGATCATCATTGGATCGAAGAGAGTCATCTAGCTGGAGCTGAGCATCCTGGAAAATGTTCAAAGCCTCCGGTTACAAAGATACCATAGTAATGATACCAGCAAAAATGAGAGGCATGTTCCCTTTTTTACCTTCAAATGTGCATGAACCGATTTGAGGTGTTTCTGGGCCTCAGCTGCCTGCCTGTTGGCCTGGCTCAGCTGGATCTCCATCTCATTGAGGTCTCCCTCCATCTTCTTCTTCAAACGGAGAGCCTCATTCCTGCTGCGACACTCAGCCTCAAGAGAGCTCTGCAGGGTGTCTATCATCCTCTGCAGGTTCCTCTTGCACTGCTCCATCTCCTCATCTTTCTCAGCTAGTTTACGCTCCATGTCTGCCTTCATTTGGTTGAACTCAAGCTGGGCTCTTAGAATTTTACCCTCCTCATGCTCAAGAGTACCCTAAGATCAGTGGTGGAAGAATTATTCAGATCCTCTACTTAAGTAAAAGTTCTAATACCACACTGTAAAAAGTAAAAATCCTGCATTGAAAATGTTACTTAAGTAAAAGTATGTAAGTATCATCAGGAAAATGTACTTAAAACATTAAAAGTAAAAGTACTCGATGCAGAAAAACCCTCACATTTTAGAAACTGGATACAATGAAAACTATAAAACTGTGTTTAATAAGCTAATCATTTCAGCTGGACTTGTAGGCCGTTATATTGGTAGGTAGTTTAATTTATAATAAAACATAGTATTTTATAAACTACATGTGTTTTGTGTGCAAAAACCTTAAAAAGTACAATATTTCGCTTTGAAATGTAGAGGAGTAGAAGTAGAAAGTGGCATGAAAAGAAAAGACTTGAGTAAAGTACTAGTACCTCAAATTTGTACTTAAGTACAATACTTATGTAAATGTACGTAGTTACATTCCACCACTGCCTAAGATAGACATAAGGAGTTTGTCAAGCCATATATATGTCCAAATATTCTCCAAATTACAGCTTCATTTTGTAAACTATACATATACATACGTGAGAAACTGAGGTTTTGAGGTTTTAGTCTTACCTCTGCTTCCTCGAGGGCAGACTGAATCTCACTCTTTTCCTGCTCTATCTGCTTACGGACTTTTTCCAACTCATGAACGGTTTTTCCTCCCTCACCAAGTTGCTCAGTGAGGTCAGAAATCTCCTCTGTGAATGAAAGTAATTGTACTTAATTTGGCACCTGCAATGTGTATTGTTTGTTTGGACACATTAAGTGATATATTACCCTGAAGATTCTTATTCTCTCTCTTCATGGTCTCCAGATGGTCTAGACATTCTTCATAAGAGTTCTTCAGTTTGAAGAGCTCAGTGCTCAGAGACCTGGCTTCCTTCTGAGAGCTCTCCAACTCACACTGACACTCCTCATATTTCTGTTTCCAGTCAGACAGGACCTGGACATTGAGATATAAGTTTTACAATTTTAAGTTTAAATCACCATGTCAAGCTCTCTACAGTTTTGGCAAAGCTGATTATTTGAGGAGACTCTATTTGCACTGTAACAATATTTTTGAAACCCCAGGTTTCTTGATGATTAGAAAATACTGATATACTTTGTCAAAGTGTCTTTGCTTCTTGTCCAGAGCAGCAGCAGCAGCATTAGACCTCTCCACATCCACCATGAGATCTTCAATCTCATTCTGCAGCCTGTGTTTGGTCTTCTCCAGAGACGAACATTTAGCATTCACTGCTTCCACAGCCTCCTCAGCATCCTGCAGACGCTGAGCCAGCTTCTTTCTAAAAAACAAAACAAGTTCTAAATGAAGGCGGTTGAGATGTGGAATGACACGCAGCGAAGGTTTATTCAAACTGGAGATATAAAACAAATATATAAAACATTGTATATTGGGGCAAGCTGCCTGAGCCTCCTACAGCTTTCCAAATAAAGATGATTTTTACATGAGTAATTTAAAATCTACGGCTGCCATATTCATACAAGCACACCAGTTTGTTGAGGCTGACTTTCACTGCGGTTTATTGTCTTTAAAGGAAACTCAAAAAGTGTTGCGCAATGGCTGATTATCCTATGGACTGTCATGAGGATGATAGCTAGTCATTTTACTTTTTATTCAAACTATTCTGCCTCAGTGTCTGCATTTTGATTCTCAATCCCATTGCCTGGTACCTACTAGCCTCGTGAGACCATCCTGATCTCGCGAGCTCCAGTTTTCCACTCGCAGATCAGTCTGGCATCTTGAGACAGAGAAAATGTGGAGCCGTTCGCCAAACGACCGACCAATCAGCGTTGGTTTTGAGGTGGGTTTAGGTGTGACGCAACGAGAAGCGACTGTGAATGATCCTCTTATGAGGAAGGAAACTTTAGTTTGAAAGCGTGAGGGCCTTCCGATGCCAGACTTGGAAATCAAGATGTGTCCACAGATGAGAGTGGCCCGAGCTGTATACAGTAAATACATCAAATTAATTTGATCTTATCAACACTGTGGGCCTGGAGGCAGTGTTTCACTACTCCAAATAATAAAAGGCCAAGGCCAGCCAGCAATTAACACTGGTATGTTGTTATATGATTTAGAGCCCTATGCAGTTACATCTGTAGGAGGCTCACGCAGCTTGCCCTGACCTTGACCATTGCCCCATATGTTTACTTTGCAGCCCAGTTCGCGGCTACCAGCTGCAGGGCTCTCGCTTAAAAGTGGACGATTTAAACAATTCTTGTTCCTATTAGTCACTTAGACACAAACACATAGGAAAATAGTTTACAGGTTGAAAAATACCAAAGTTCCTCTTGAAGTTTACTTCTCTTGAAGGCTTTATCTTACATCATTATTATGTCCTTGTATGTACTAGACTCACTTTGCCTCCTCCAGTTCCTCGGTTCTTTGGATGGCATCAGTTTCGTACTTGGTTCTCCACTGAGCAACCTCAGAGTTGGCCTTGGACATGCCTCGCTGCAATTCAGCCTTGGCCTCCTGCTCCTCCTCATACTGCTCCCTGAGCAGGTCACAGTCATGACGAGCAGACTGCACTGCATGGGCTAACGCATTCTTGGCCTGGATAAATATTGTTAATGTGGGTATTTCTCTTGGACATGCAACTAGTTTTGAAACGTAGAGATAAAATAATACATTTTGTCATTTTCATACCTTTATTTCCTCCTCTAGTTGTCTTTTTAGATCTTCAAGTTGTTGATTGTAGGAATTCTTTCCTCTGGTCAGCTGAGAAATAAGAGATTCTTTCTCCTCCAGCTGTCTTGAAAAGTCATCTAGAGAGGTAAAATAAGTTTTAGAATTGCATCGTTCCACATTAAACACATTTATTATTTCAAGTGCAAAACGTAACACTGACCGTTCTCAGCTTGAAGCTTGGCTTTCTGGGTGGTGTAGTCATTAACGGATCTCTGATATTCATCACACCTGGTCCTGTATTCATTCATTTGATCCTCCAAAGTTCTGCAGGTCTTTTCCAAGTTAATCTTATATAGGAAATATACCATATAGTTCACAGGCATTGTTTACTACTTTACAACATTAGACATCTCTAGACATGTATTCACTACTTTGCTGATTTGAGGGATAGAAGCCTTGATGTTAAATCTAGCTCGTTTTGTCCACCTATCCTAATAAGAACAACTAATGTACGTTGGAGGTGTTCATGTTCACGGTTTACTGATGTTGCATCACCTCTATGTATTAAACTGTCATCATTTAGTTAACTACTAGGTTGTCAGTTCCACCAGTGTGGAAATTTACCTGAGCAACTTGATGCACACATACCTTAGACTTAGCTACGTGTTCCATATTGGAGACCACATCATCCAGCTCCAGTCTGAGCTCGCTCTTCTCCTTCTCCAGTTTCTGCTTGACTCTCTGCAGGTTGTCAATCTGCTCTCCCAGGTCAGCCACACTGTCAGCTTGTTTCTTCCTGAGTGTGGCAGCAGTGGCTTCATGCTGCAGAGTGGCCTCTTCAAGGTCTCTGCGGAGTTTCAGGAACTCAGCCTCCCTCTTCTTGTTCATCTCAATCTGAGCAGATGTTGCTCCACCAGCCTCCTCCAGCCTCTCACTGATCTCCTCCAGCTCTCTGGCCAAGTCTGCTCTCTGCTTCTCCACTTTGGCTCGGGCAGCTCGCTCTGCTTCAAGCTCTTCTTCCAGCTCCTCAATGCGGGCCTAGTAGAACAACATGTTTAAATGTGGCAATACTTTGGGAAAATGTTATTGTATGTAATTCATTCACAGCCACTAGTTCACATTTGTACCTGCAGCTCTTTTATCTTCTTCTGGAGTTGAATGGTCATGTTCTGTTCATCTTCAATTTTGCTGTTTAGCTGGCTGACCTCAAAGTCTTTCCTGCAGAATTTTGTTTGATTAGTGTTAGCCAAATAAAACTGCATTCACAATAATGACCATACTGAATGAACAATGTCATGATGAATTTGTACTTTTTCAGGCGCTCCTCCAGCTGTTGCTTGTCATTTTCTAAATCCATTACAGTCTCCTGGGTCAACTTTAAGTCTCCCTCCAGCTTTCTCTTCGCTCTCTCAAGGTCCATTCGAATCTTCTTCTCTTGCTCAAGAGATCCTTCAAGCTTAATGCAAATACATTTGATTACAACATTTGTGAATCATTTTATTTTTAATACTTACAATATCATCTAAGTAGTACAATTTTGATATGGATTCTTACATCATCCACTTGCTGCTCCAGCTTGGTCTTGGCCTTGGTCAGAGTGTTGACTTTGTCTTCTTCACTCTGCAGATCATCCAGCGTTTGCTGATGAGCTTCCTGTAAGGCTTTCTTTTCTTTGGTCAACTTAGCAATGATATCATCCAGAGCAGCCATCTCTTCAGCCAGGTTCTTCACCTGTGAACCAAGAAAAGATGAGTTACTGGATGCCGTGTTAAGTTGCTGATCTGAAACAAATTAAGGTTAAGTTGGATGTCATACAGTACCTTGTTCTCTGTGGCATGCTTCTCTTTCTCCACTTTAGCCAGAGTTAACTCTAAGTCATCAATGTCTTTCTTCAGCTCAGAGCACTCATCCTCCAGCTTCCTCTTCTTAGCAGTCAGTTCAGCATTCATCTCCTCCTCATCCTCCAGTCTTTCTGTCAGCTCTTTGGCTTTTGCCTCCAGCTGAATCTTGTTTTTGATCAGCCCCTCACATCTTTCTTCAGCATCACAAAGATTATCTTGCTCCTGCCAAACATTCAATCTCATTAGCACATACCTTAATGATATGTTCAAAGGAAAATGTCAGTATAGTGGCATTCTCACCGCTTGAACTTGAAGTTGCAGGTCATTCTTCTCTTGAAGAAGAGAAACCATTTTCTCCTCTAGTTCCTTTCTACGAGCTTCAGATTTTGCGTAAGCCTCTTTCAGCTTCAGGAATTCTTCCTTCATGTTTGCCATCTCCTTTTCTGCCTCAGCAGATCTCAACAGAGGTTTGATCTTGAAGAACAGCTTCATCCAGGGCCAATTCTTGACCCCCATAAATGAACGGACATTCCATTGGATAATTAATAATGCTTCTCTGCGTTCCACCATCTTCTGATACTCAATACGGGACAAAAGACCACGGGATCTGGCTTGAATACCGGTGATGATTTTGGAGAGACGCTCATCTCTCATCTCCTCAAGCAGACCCAGCAAACCAGCCTTGAAGAACACCTAACAACACAAATGGGTATTTAACTTTTTAGCTATCTTCTTCATCTCTTACTGGGATGTTTCACTTATCCCAATATCAGAACAACTTCAGATGATACCTTGGTATGTCCAAACTTGTACTGATTGTGATCAATATCCAAAGAACCAAGAAGTTTCTCAGCTCCCTTCCTGCTGTCCATGAACTGACCCTCAGGGATGGCAGCAGGATTCAGGATGCGATATCTGGGAAACAAAAAACAAAAAGTATTTTGGAGAATAATATTTAACTTCTGTTGAAATTATACATTATTTGACTTAAATCGGATAATACCGTTGTTTGAAATCTCCATAGAGGATCCTGTTGGGGAAGCCCTTTCTGCAGATCCTGATGCCTTCCAGCACACCGTTACAGCGCAGCTGGTGCATCACCAGAGGGTTCTCCATGGCCCCAGGAGTCTTGGTCTCATTGGGGATGATGCAGCGAACAAAGTGAGGGTGAGTAGACCTCAAGTTGGTCATCAGCTTGTTCAGGTTTTCCTTTTAATATGATGAAGCATACATTTATAAATACTGGCTTTTATAGCCAGTTATATTAACATGTAAAATACCAAAAATGTCATACACAATACCCTATGAAGAGCGGACACAGTCTGAAATGATGATCCCTTCTTCTTCTTCTCTTTTTTGACTTCACCATCACCCAAAACTGTTCAGAAAAATAACCTGAAAATGTAACCTTATAGCTAAACAAAAATACATGTAGAATTTCCAATCAAGATAATCACATTAGGGTACCTGCTTCTGCTCCAGCATAATTTGCGAAGAGGACAGATAACACCTTGAGATTAGACTTCTGGTAGAGTCCTACAACGGTCTCATTCAGAGGATCCTTGTTCTTCACCAGCCAGTTGTTGATATTATAATCAACAATTCCAGCATAGTGAACCAGGGAGAAATGGGCCTCTGGTTTCCCTTTAACAATTCTGGGCTTCTGGAAGTTGGCAGATTTCCCCAGATGGTTGTCATAGAGCTTAGTTTTAAAGGTGGTATCAGAGGCTTTGGGGAACATGCACTCCTCTTCAAGGATGGACATGATACCCATGGGCTGAAGGGACAAAAATATGAGTGGTTTGATAAGAACATGTTTTTTAAAGCTTTTTTATTCATGAACGGTTAATAGTCCAGCTTCTCACCTTTTCAATCAGGTCAATGCAGGCCTGCAAGTCCATACCAAAATCTATGAAAGTCCATTCAATGCCCTCTTTCTTGTACTCTTCCTGCTCCAGCACAAACATGTGGTGGTTGAAAAACTGTTGCAGTTTTTCATTGGTGAAGTTGATGCACAGCTGCTCAAAGGTGTTGAACTGCAAAGAGAAAATATATAGGATTTTCTATCCATTTTGTTGAAAGAGGGCTGGTTAATTGTGAGCTAATAAGATCATTTACATCAAAGATCTCAAATCCAGCGATGTCCAGCACACCAATGAAGTATTGGCGAGGCTGCCTGGTCTCCAGTGACTGGTTGATTCTTATCACCATCCACAGGAACATCTTTTCATAAACAGCCTTGGATAGAGCTCCAATGGCATAGTTCACCTGGAAAAAAGACAATATATCTATTACAAAGCATAGAAATAAATACAGCTTTTTTCATGCAAGCTTTTTAGCCTCTTCAGATGTTGCCATATACTGTAGAAAACAGAATGCATTCCTGTATTGGTTATAGAACCTTTGTGTATAAGATTTAAGTTGACTTTTTTGTACTTCTTACTTGAGCGACACTTTGTCCCTTGGTGACCCACTCATTTCCTACTTTGACTCTTGGGTGACAGAGACCCTTGATGAGGTCCGCTGAGTTCAGGCCCATCAGATATGCGACTTTGTCAGCATCTGAATAAGGAAAGTGAATTATGTAAAACTGCCTAATAAGGCCATTGTCCATCTTTATTGGTTCTGGGCCAGCATGACAAACAGCTTCTCTCACCTTCAGTGCCATCAGCCTCTGCCTGCTCTTCACGCTGCTTGGTCTTGAACTTCATGTTGCCATGATGCATGATGGCACCAGTCAGCTTGTACACAGAGTTTTTTTCCTCTTGAGTAAAGCCCAACACATCAAAGGCACTCTGTGGAGGAGCACATGATAACTCCTCAAGATTTGTGCAAGTAATATAGTTTTGATCCAAATTCTAAATTTGGGACTCAAAAAATTCTAAATCCTAAAAAGCTACCTTAATAGTTATTCTGTACTCAGTGAACAAACTGTACAATAAGAAATGAACAACTTCATTGTGGGTAGTCTGACGTCTATGTCAGAACGCAACTGTCCAGTCAGAGCATAAATTGCGTGATCAGCGCAACACATACAGAGAGCTTAATGAAAGTTCAGAAACTGCCTACTACTTTGTACCTGTATTTGTGAACTCAGCAAGAGACCGTGTTCAAACCGACTCTACCCCTGAATGAAATAATGCAGCCCCCTCATTCATCAGTGGAGCCAGTGAGTTGACACATCAGGGGTGCCAACACAAAGGGGTCCAGCAAAACAACACACGGTCATCCAGAAAAAAAGTTGAACCTGGTTAAACTTTTGCTGGAATGCAACGTGACTTCCTCCAACAAGATTGTTATCCAATCAAATGCATGCAAGTGCACATTCCTGGTAGACTACTTTGAAATCTGAACGCCTTATTTGTACCGTACCTTATTTCTACATCGCGATTGTTTTGAGGTAGAAACGAGAAAAGATTACAGAAAGATTAAATAGTTGATAACTTTCTAGAGTTGTAAAATCCTGTCTCTGAGTATTATGAACAGCTCAGAAGTGCTTTGGCTTCTGATAAGTCTTTGAACACATTAATCTGTTACTCCAACTGGACTTCCTGGATTGCATTTCATTGTCTTACCGGTACCTTAACCAATACAGCCCCCTGCTTTGTTTGAACACTGTCTTGTTTTTGGAATGAAACCTGTGTAACTCATTTAGTCATAATGATTAGAGTTTAACGTCATATTGTAAAAAGAGGAATGAGTGAGAGCCTGACATCTGTTGCCATCAATTCCTCTGCATCATCAATGGAGGCCACTTGGGTTTCCCCCTGAGAGATGAAGGCATAGTCGTAGGGATTATTTGTGATCAACAGCATCTCTGGAGGACAGAAAGAGAGAGAGAGAGAGTGTCAGTCAAAGTCAGACAGATGAACACACAAGTGCAATAAAAAGACAATGACAGCCATGGTTTTAATTTTTTCACTTTTTCTTTTCATGGTGGCCAACCACCACTGAGACAAAAATGAATCACAGCCTTGTACTAACCCAGGAGTTCAGGCTTCTTATTGGAGAGAATCTGGTAAAAGATGTGGTAATCTCTTTCAGCCTTGAGCTGGAAGGTCACACGAGACTTCTCCAGAAGGTCTGAACAGTGAAAAATACAAGAAAGAAAAAATGTCATATGTAAAATCAACTCTAGACCTATGTTGTAAAACATAAATAAAATAATATTAACAGTATTAGTGTATGTTAGATACGGGTGTTTGATCTTACATGTTTCAATATCAGCAGAGGCCAACTTTCCCCTGGCATCAAAATGAATCCGGATGAATTTACCCTGAAAATATATTGTAGTTTATAGTTTGCATTTTTAAAGAAACCTTGATATCTGCTACTGCCACTATTAACTTGGAAACTAAATAACATAATTCACAATTTAGTCATACAAAAATTAGACACTCACAAATCTAGAGGAGTTGTCATTCCTGATGGTCTTGGCATTCCCGAAGGCCTCCAGAGCAGGGTTAGCCTGGATGATTTGATCCTCCAGGGTACCCTGTCAAAAGGGAACATTATATATGCTCAATCTGTAATAAATGTTTAAAGCTACACAGCGAGACTTTAGCAACCTCTGGTGGCAGTTTTTGAAACTGAGCAAGCAAGTAAGCAAATCCATTCCATTTCAGTTAAAGGGGGTAAGAGTTACGACAACTTCCACAACTCACACCTTTGACAGAGCTTATTAGTTACCTTGTCCTTGGCAGTGGGGTCTTTCTTTACACCGCTAGCTGCAATACTTGCAAAATACTGGATGACTCGCTTTGTGTTGACTGTCTTTCCTGCACCAGATTCTCCACTGCAATTGAAAAGTCAATGATCAATACTTACAGTAGCATAATGTAGAATAAGATTTTATTTCAGAGCATTTAATGTCATATATGCTTTTCAAGAATAAGACATTACATACGTGATCAAAATTGACTGGTTTTCGCGGTCTACAAAAACAAGTTTGCAGAGAGTACAATTTTGTGAGTATCAAGATTCAGCACAATTACAGTACACGTGACAAAAGTTATCTAAATTTATTTAGGTTTTACCTGACAGCATGTACTGATAGGCATTGTCAGAGATGGAGAAGATATGAGGAGGAGCTTCAGCCCTCTTCTTTCCTCTATAAGCAACAACCACCTCTTGGTTGTAGACTGGCAGCCACTTGTAGGGGTTGACAGTCACACAGAAGAGCCCAGAGTAGGTCTGTGAAACACAGAAAAAATATAACTGTTCTCACATCAACCATTTGTAATTTAAAACTTTATGTTTTTATATATTGATCATTTCAGGTTTTGGACACACTATTTTCTCATTTGTGTACATTTGACTTTGAACTAATGCCAATATTTATTTAAGAATAGGAGCAAAATGAACCATGATCTCATCTTCTATACGTGTAAACATACTGTGTTACAGTTTATTGACACATCTTTTTCATGTCATTGTAGACTACTCACATAGATCATCCATGCTGCATAACGCTCTTTGAGGTTAAATAGCACAGCTGGTTCATGGAGGAAGGTCAACATGGCCATGTCCTCGATCTTGTCAAACTTTGGAGGATTCTGTTGCAGAATCTGGGACTCTTTGACCACCGCAGTCTAAGGAAAATTAATGCAGTTTTCTGATTAATACAGTATGTATTAGTCACATTATCAAGGGTTTGAATCCGACCTGAGGCCCTTTGCTGCATGTCATCCCCCCTCTCTCTCCCCCATTTCCTGTCTCTCTTCAGCTGTTATAATAAAGGGGAAAAAAACAAAAATATCTTAAAAGTAAGTAAGTAAGTAAGTAAGCTAAACATTCAGTGATTTTGTTAACGTGCATGCATGTGCTACCCTATTATACAGCTTGTGTAACATTACAAAGCATGCCACACATGGCAGATGGCAGCAATGCCTCGTTTCACCAAACACTTCACTGGAGGCACTTTCATGGCAGTGGTACTCAGGGTCCCAATAGAATTTGTATTACACTCACTCAAGGATAGATGCTTTGAATCACACATAGAGTTACTCTCACATTATCACTTGCTCCCAGACAAGGACTCTCACAGACACACTCTTTCTAGTGCTGCTCTAACTGATCCTGGTGATCGAAGTGACCCAGTTGGGATGGATTCAGTTTTCGTTCTGGGACAGATTGGTTTCAAGTGAACTGAAGAATGAAATGGCGCAGTCTCTGGATTTGACAGTGCTTAACTTTTGGCATTCTAGGTAGATTAAGGCAAAACATTTATTTTATGTCAAGTATTTCCCTATTTCATTGAGAATTCATTCTCTTAAAACTCTGTTTATGGCCTGCCTTTTACTTCTGGTTTCCCAAGATTATTGCAAGTGCTGTATTTCAGCAATGTGCTTACACTTAGTTTATACTGTACATGTTGACTTGTTAAGGTTATGGTTTGGATTGATAGTAATTGTATTAGGTCAATTTTAATATAGCCCAATATCACAAATCACAAATTTGCCTTAGAAGGGTTAGGGTTAGGGTTGTACAGCAGAACACCCTCTGTTCTTTGACCCTAACATCAGATGGAAGGAAAAACAGAAAGAAACCTTTAGGGAGGAACTGAGGAGGGAGCCCTGTCCCAGGACGGACAGCCATGCAATATAGTGGTATGTACAGAACAGACCAGCATAATGAAAGTAAAGTATAAACAATCCATATGACACAATGATACATAGAAAGTGAGAGGAGAGAGAGAGGGTTGGGAGAGAGACAGAAATGCTCAGCCACCCAACCTATAACAATAATAATACTAACAATTATAATAATAATAATAATAATAATAATAATAGAAATATGACTAATAATAAAAGTCGTTTCAGTAAAGATAATAGAATGATGATATAATAATAGCAGTAATAATAATAATAATAATGTATCATTGCAACTATGATAAGAAAACTGTATGTGTTGTTAATGATATAAGCTAAATGTCTGAATGGTAAAATGAAACCACTAACCTTCCCATTCTGTGTCTCTACAGTGACCTTGTCTCCATCTCGGCTGCTGATAGTTGCCTTCACAAACTCTTCCACTGGATCCGGGACAAAGCATTCCTTCTTTATGTCGAAGAGACGTGTGGAGGCCTCCATACGCTCCTTGTCCGACTTCCTCAGGTACGGAGCAGCCGCCCCAAACACAGACATCTCCGCATCCCCCATGGCTGCACTAATGTACACACAGTTAGTAGAGGTGATAAAGGGTTCACTCTGTCTGTATCTCATACTTCACTTTGTTATCTTTTACTTTACTTTTCAACTGTGGTTTCAAGGAAAATGTAAACGTTTGTCTTGTATATCAATCTTTAACTCTATAATATGAATTGCTTAGGAGAGGAAAATTTACCGGTGGATTCAGCGCCGATGACAGGTGAGCTCAGACTTCAGAGTATGCCAGTGACCTAAAGGGAGTAGAGAAAACTATAAGCAGGATATTGTGAGGATATTGTATCGTATTGTAAATGTCTGAATTACAGTTGCTTACTTACATTAGTATTTGAAAAAGTAACAGGTCTCTGGTTTTTCTTACTAGTATTTTGGATCATTAGTTCAACCTAGTTAGTTCAAATGTTCAAAAGTATATCTGACAAAAACATTTTGTGGCATACACCTTGTTATGTCACTCTTGTGTTAGCTATGCTTTAAATAAAAAATAAAAAAGTGTACATTCCTATCACATATTTAAATTGATGTACCTTTAGTTTAGACAGCAGAAAAATACAGTATAAAAACAGCATGAATTCAAAGTACAACCAGACTTACAGAGGCCAGGTGAAGAGGAGCAGCTGCTAGACCTGTGGTGAAGGCAAGGATCAAATATATAACCCCTGATAACCCTGCTTTACAAGGCCAAGGTTACCACCCTGTCCCACTCACGCACACACACATATCTCAACATGTACACTACTTCACACATTTTCCTTTACCCTCACACACACACACACACACACACACACATTGTGGTCATCGCCATCACTTTCATCACTTATGATAAGGCTCTCATGATGTCTGGCTTCTCTCTCTGCTCACGTCCAAATAATGTGATTTTTTGGGAACAGTGCCAAGAACTTTCTCTTACATAACTCGCCTGTCACTTACCAAAGCACAGCCTTTTATCTCTAATTCTACCACAGTTGTTTGTAGAGCAAGTGACAGCAGATCAAGCATCAATCATCACATCCATACATATATTAAATAATCCATCAAGACAATACAGTAATAAAAAGTCATACTAAGATTGGCATCTGAGCCATTTTTCCAGTGCCTGCTTAAAACCTCCTAAACTTCTGACCATCTTTAGATTTCCTGGCAACCTGTTCCACAGGCTTGTTGCTACATACAAAAAGGACTCCTTACCAGATTACTCTTAACTCTAGGAGGTACAAAATCAGTAGAGCTGCCCCTGGTGGAGTTATAATTTATAAATAAAATTACCAAAATTGCCTATTTCTTTTATATCAAATTCACTTGTATTTTTTTTAATTTATTTATTAATCTGTTTCTGCACACTAATAGCCACAGTATGTGGTATGTGTGCAACTGTGACCAGTGGGTTCTGGGAAATCTTTTTTTGCTCTGAAAAACAAATCTCAGGCACAGCCTGAAACAGCAGAAAATCTTAGCACGGTAAATAGGAACAGTAGGTGAAACTGCTTCTATTTACAGTTTACTAAGTCTGTCTTGAAAACAGACTATTTCCACAATAGATTATAACTATTTTGACTCTTTTAACAAATTAAAATAACTATTAATAAATGCAACAATCAAAGGGTTGTGCAGAATCCCTTTTTTAGTATTTGAACTTTTTGGGAGATTTTGTTTTTTTCTATTAGCAAAAGTTGTGGATAGTACCTGGTAGCCGGTACTTTTTTGGTACCACCTGGTCGAGGTTGCGAGACAGCTGAGCCGATATTAGAAGGTGGAGTTAAAACACTGCAGACCACTGATCGGTCAGAGAGAATGGTAACTAGCGCAACATGGGACATCCGGCACAAACCGCCATTTTTAAATAAGATACAGTCTATAGTGACCACAGTTTAAAAAAAATGGCAGCCTGCAAAACTTAGCTGTACACTATACAGTACATTCGACAAGTGCAGACATCGTCGATAAAAAGGATCCAGCGAGTGTCGTGTTGATGATGTTGCTTCAATTTCATGCGGCTCAGCTGGACGAATCCTAATTTGATATATTTTGTAGGTTTAATGATTTGTGTTGGCCCATCTCTTGCCAATAGCATAGTTGATACAAACGTTATTAATCCATTAGATTATATAAAGGGTTCTTTTACCTCTTTTAGTAATTTTGATCCACCTGACTTAAAGGAGGTGAATTATATTAGAATTAAAAAAAATCTGCTCCTGGTCATGATAAAATTGGCACCTCCTTAATTAAAGAAGTCATGATTTCTATTATTAAGCCTTTTTCATTTATGCATTATTCATGAAAACTGGCATCATACCCTGTGACCTGAAAATGGCTAAAGTTATTCCACTCTTTAAAACAAGTGATCCTAAATCCTTTCAAAACATTGTACAATTTAAATACTGCCATGTTTTAGAAAAGTTGTTTATAAAAGAATTCGGGACCACTTACAATATGCACTATGATCACCAGTATGGATTCCATAAAAACCATCCAACTTATATGGCACTTTTAGAACTTACTGATATAATATATACAGCTTTGGATAATAATGAGTATGCAGTATGTATATTTTTAGATTTTTCGAAGACATTTGACACGGTTTACCATGCTATTTTGCTTATAGTTTATAGTGACCACAATTTTAACAACAATCAACGAAGTGCAGACATTGTAGTGGTTTGCAAAAGCTCAATGCATCCCATGGGTTATGGCAGCTGCAGCTCTGCACGGACAGTTTGATTGACTGCTGGTACAAAGAAGATCTGTTATCATAGAAAAATGAAGAGTTAATTTACAGCATACTCTTTAAAAGCAGCATTTTTAATCTTTACACTTTGGCAGGGTATCAAGCCATTCAAGTCAAAAGCCTAAACATCCACTTTTCATGACTTTTCATACATCATAAAGTTGCATATTCATAGTCTTTAATAGATGCCGTTGAGTCACTGTTTTTGTCCAAATAATTTGCAATAAATTAATGAAAAAGGTCCTGCTCGGTATGGACACTTCTGTGCTCCCGGAAATAACAAATTGAATCTAAAGAACAGTGGCAGGCAGAGGGATTACAATTATAGCTGCTTCTTTTTAAGTGAACATTGTTGCATGTATTATACATTAAACCAACTTTTGTTAGTTAAAATAAAGTCCCAGTCCACTCCTAGACTGTGAGTTCTCTATCCATAGAAAGCTGCCCTTGTCATTGTTTACTCATCATTTTGGTATTTAGCATGTGTGCAGTTTATTAATCCTCTGGGTGTGATGGATATTAATAAACCTTTTGTTTGTTACAAATTCCTGACCTCACTGCCTTCCGCTGCATGACAAACCACACAAAGTGGGTTTGAGCCTGTTTACTGTCCACACCATCAGTGGCATTTTCAGCCTGATAGCTGCAGGGGAGATAAGGGCTCCCTTTAACTAGTACTGAATTGAACCATGCTCATGTCATGGAGACAAAATAAGACCATGGCTAGACAAAGAACTTGAACTGAAGTGTTATTCCTGTTTATTGTCTCAGTCATGATTTGGCCGTTATATTTCAGACACTAAAGGTTTTATAATGTTATGATACTGAATATTTGTAAATGTTAATGAATATTGTTAAAAATTACAGCTTTTAGTTACAGAATTGTCCCCCAGGAGCCACTGGTTTGCTATGCCTATCATCCTAGGAGTAAATTACTTTTATTTTGCAAGGGGTATAGCTGTGTATGTGTGCCCCAATACTGTTCAGCACAGATTTTGTAAGTGCAGTAAGTAGCCTAAGTCATTAAAACTGAATTGTGTCAATAAAAAAAACATTCAGACATATTTTTGTCTTTTGGTAGGAATGAACAAAAAGCCTCCAGCATGTCCATCCATGCCCTTCCTTTTTGGCTTTCTGCCTTGGAACATTTTCAGCAGCAGGACAGGGTAGAGCAGATCACGCAGTCAGCTGTTTGTGTTTTCAGTCAGTGCCGGATTAGAGGTGTGATCCTACAGCTGACAGCCACTCTGGATTCCTGCGCACCACACAGACACCCGGCCCTTTAATGGATCTGCACAGGGAGGGGTGAGTACTGCATGTGGTACTACCTTCTCCTTCAATTAACTGAAACCAAAAATACAGTTAAAAGTGAAACAATAGTTGAAGGATGCTGATGAAGATGCAATTTACACAGTGGATCTAACATATTAGCACTTTTATTTGAATGATTAAACAAGTGCTGTGTTTAATCTTAGGGTCTACAAGAGTTGTTTGCGAGAGAGCAGGGAGAGGGAGCTAAAGTGAATGGACTGTTTCACTTTTATCAAACAGATGAAAATTAAATAAGTTTTGACCGGTACAATGATTATTATGCCAGCTAGGCCAAAGACACCTGGTATTGGTTATTATTACTGTTCTCTTCTAATGTTGTTAGAATAAATCAATATGTTTCTTTGAAGTGCTTTTTTATGAAAACTTGTTTTTGTTCCCTATTCAAAATATTAAAAAAAATATTAAAAATACATAAATCTCCCTCATTGAAAATTATATGAATATGCAAATATTGTTCTTTTCAAGTGTTTAACTACTGGTTACAAGATGTCTTCTACTTTAAAGGAACACGCCGACTTATTAGGACTTTAGCTTATTCACCGTAACCCCCAGAGTTAGATAAATCCATACATTCTCAGAAAGGCGAAGCATTGCTGATCTGCTCAGGGCTTCTCAGGTGCTGCAAAGCATATCACTTCGCCCAAGTAGCAGAAGTAGCACTGCTTCGCCTTTCTGAGAATATAGTTCCCAGTTTATATACAGTTAGAAGATGGCTGTGTCTCATGTGACCTTGTTATTTGTACACGCTGTGACTATACAAATCACAACATGTAAACAGGAACATGTTGCCGTTATTTTGTCACTTACTCAGAGCAGTGAGCTAGTTGGAACCGATTACTTTCAGGATTCGTGCTAGGCTAAGCTACCGGTGGAACCGTCGGACAGAGTTACAACACGCACGGAGATGAGAAGGGTATGTATGGACTTATCTAACTCTGGGGGATACGGTGAATAAGCTAAAGTCCCAATAAGTCGGCGTGTTCCTTTAATGAAAAATCCATTCTGTGAAGTAAGTTGGGTAAGTTTCATACTCAACCACAATTGGCTTCCAAACTACTTGTGATGTCACAAAATCCTGCAGATTTTCAAAGTGAAACTGTTCTGACTGAGCCATCTCCCCTCTGTGTTGGAGTATGTTGTAATGTTCCAGTTGATCCACACAGTGGCAGTATGCTTTCAAATAGGATTCACGAAGAAGAAACTCATATGCCTTTCATTTCATGTTTAGACTGAGGGCGCTGTGATCTGAAGTTACTGAGTGGATTTATAGATGTATCACTTCCGATGCGCCTGAGCATAATCCTGACATTATCGGTGCTGTTACCTGGAGTTAGATGTTTTAAGTATGTCTCCATCAGAATGACAAAACTCAAGCCTTCGTTCATTGAACACTCACTGTATCTTGGCTCCAAATCTACTCAGCATCTTTCTTTCTACTTGGGTTTTCTATCACATTTTGAAAGGTTGTAGTATGTGTGTGTCATTAACAGCAGATAGAAATTGTAACCAATATCACGTGTCTAACTTGGTGATGTTGTGTTTTCCACCCAGCATATGGAACCTCTTTCTACTTCCTATAGATGTCAGCAACACAAAAGTAACTGCAGTAGGCGGTGCCACAGTTTATTAGTTAGACCGTATTGCTCTTGGAGGTGCTGTTGCACTAAAGTTTCATCAGTATTAGAACCACCTTATTTCATCATTGTGTTTAGTCCTCATATCAAAACCCACTGGATGGCATGTATTGCATTGTGGCAGCAAACTAAATAGTTGTTAGTATAGTAGTTATAGTTACTTATGGCACTCTACAGTGTAAGTTACAGTATTGTTGTGTAGGGAAACTCTTCCACAGGGAGGTCAGATTCAGAAGAGAAAGGTCTGTGTACGTTCTGCTCTGAGATGATATGAGAGTCTCTCTGCTCACCAAGTCAACCTGTAGTCTTAGGCCACATCTACACTACTACGCTTTCATTTTTAAACCATGTTTTGAGACAAAAACAATCTCATCCACACAAGATTTTTAGCTCCAGGAGCAGAACTAATCTCCGTCCATATTAACACGTCTGCCAATGCATATCACATAACCATTCACATACACTGGGCATGCACATGCCGGTGTAAACAGGAAGCAGATTGTCTGACGTTACTCTGCAGTTGAAAATCATGGATGTAGAAGTTAGAAATACAGAAAATACTTTGGAGAAAGAACAACAATGGCAAAAAGTAAGAGCAGGGATTTATTTGCTTGGACCAACGACGAGGTGGAACTGTTACTGAAAGGTATGTAAGCCTACCTAACCAATTAAGACTGACTGACATGTGTGCCCGTCCAGACTACAAAGCAACCCCCAGAGTTTTCAAACTTAAATGGTGGCAGCAGTGTTTCCAAATGTCTCCCTTCTTAGGGGCTCGGAAACACACGCAGTAGAGTGGACGTGAGGCGTAAATGTAGCAAAAGTTATTGGTTTTTAAACCAATATGTATTAGTGTAGATGTAGCCTTACAAGATTTGTGTTGTACCAAATCAAACCTGCAGCAAATGCTCCTAAATAGAAGGAGACTGGGAGTCACCCACCTCCTAAAGTTTTTGTGGTGACAAATACAAGTTTTGAATGTTTTTAGACCTTTGCCAGATTTACTTGTTACTTGTCTTGTCTCACTTGAGGTTCTGAAGCATGTGAGGGATCTATTAGACCCACTTCAGTTTGAGCAGTTGGCCATGACTTGTAGAGGTTGCAACACTTATCCTCTCAATGATTCTACATTTGAATCAACATTTCCCTGACACTGTAAAACAAAATCTGAAGATAATTACCTTCACATTAGTAGGATCTATTGCAGGGCTGCTGTATTAGGTTACATTGCCTTCCAGAAGTGTTTCTGTTTGTCTGTGTGAACATTGTTATTTATAGTTTTTATATGTGAAGTCTGACTGCAGACAGAGTGAGTCAGTGGGGACAAATATACAGACAGACCTCTTAAACATCTGAGGATCACTTATAGCAGTACAAGAACATTCATTAAATGCCCAATGTAAGTACAAATTGTGGTTTCCTGTAATCTGATGATCACCATTCCTAAAAAACATGGCCATTAGATCTGGAAGTAATCCAACTTGTTACACTAATCGATTGTTAATTATGGATTGACCCAAAAAATAAGCTCTTTTGAGTTCTCCAACAAACAAAAAACAATGTCCTCCCGGCATTTATATTACTTTGAGGTGATGTAACAAATGGTTAGTGGATCGAATGCTGTCTGTAACTTAACTAGACTGTTCAGCCGTTCTGCACACAGTTGGAGAGTAGGGAGACATTTAACACTTCGAAAGCAGGTCAACTTTTATTTCTGGAGCAACAGCAGGTTCAAAACAGAAACTGACAGATGGACAGCTCAGACATTTCAGAATCACAAAGTACAGCAAGGGACATAAGAAGATTATAGTAAAAAAAATAAAGGAATAGTGCACCAAATGAGAGGAACCTTCCTCATGTTGAATTACACTCATGTTGATCCATGTCTTAGTTGCCAGAAGATTAAAAATACACAAATAGGGTAACCTTTTTAACTTACATCGGTCCAGTGAGCATGATCATCCTTGAAAAAATGTTTAATTTCAACACAAACATGAAAACATGCAAACTAAATGATTTAAAATTGTGTAACATCATTGTACAATGGAAATATTAATTGCACAAACAACAAGTGTAAGAGACATGCACGGAGATGGAACAGACAAAAAAAAAAAGGTTTTTTTTAGAGAAAAGTTCTTTGCTAGAACAGATATGAAACTCAAACTTTATCATGAGAATGGGGCTCCTAAGGAAAATATAACACAATAACACCACAGCAACAAGTGTAAATCACAAAAGATAATGCAACAACAAAACAAACTGGATACATTTGGCAAATTCCTATTTTGACAGCAGAAATTAAGGATGGATCACAGATTTATGATGAGACAGTTATCTTCTTGCCAGTGGATTTGAAAATATTGTTTGAGAAAATGGAACCTCTCAGCAGGGCTGGATTACCAAAAGTGCTAATTGTTCCTCCCAGGGCCACTGAGCAGGTTAATCCAACCATGCCTGTCACACACAGTAAACTGGTGTGAATTTGTGGTTCCACACAAAAAAAAAACTTGATTATGTCTTAGATCCATCATAAACAGCAGCTGCAATTCTTGACTGTCTTTAAGGAAAGGTTAGACATTGTTAGAAAAGTTAGACACACTGCTAGCAGCTGGTTAGCTTAGCTTAGCACAAAAACTAGAGGAAACAGCAGGGCTGGCTCTGAACAGAGGACAGTTATCTGCCTAGCACCTTTGAAGAATTAACACGTTTATATCTTGTATATATTGTTTTTAATCTGAACAAAAACCTATGGGGGCTATGTGCCGGAGCTTTTGTTTTAAAACTTTGGCTGAGAGAGAGGAGAGAAAGGACAGTAAATGTAGACTGGGTTACTATTCACTGATTGACAGAGACAGACTGCTGCAACAGCTGAGTCTCAGCCCAGATACAGTACAAAGGTTATCGCTATTAATACACTTGAACACACACATAATTTGACTCTTAGCATCTAATTTCACATCATTGATGAATAACTGACTTTTCTGTAACACTGGTTCTGTTGGCGCTGCTCAGCTTACTCTCAGCCTATGACTCTGCTGGCAATCGGGACTACTAAATTAGTCAGAAACCTTGTGATATCCATATTAGCACCAAGGAACACATGTCATTGGTTCAACCTCTATGTAGCCTTCAGTCATCTCAGTAGGAGCAATGTGACACCTTCAAGGCCCCGGAGGCATATGATAGGGCGAGAACATACTCTGTGTGTTGGAGAGGGTGGGTGTGAGTGACAGAGAAGAGCAGAGAAGCCACAGTTAGTTTGAACAGGGGATTTATTCTCAACCCACAACCATTGGGTGTCTCTCAAGGTAGCGCAGCGGTGGCCATTGCTGAGTGAAACACGGTGGTGGCAATTGCATTTCTGCAGAAGGGATCCAGAGGTGGCCTGTGACAGTCACTGCACAACAAACGGGAAAACGGGAAGGAGACATATGGGAAACCTGCTATACAAGGTCAGGGAAGACTGAAGGTCAACTCACCTTTCTGCAGCTGCAAGAAAAAACAGCAAAGCAACAGTTATGTGGTCTGGTTGCATTGTTTAGCTATAGCTAAACTACTGTGCACTGAAGCTACTAGCAGATACATTATACTGTGCTGAGTTAGGAGGAGTGCCTACTGAATTGAAGAATTTCATGGTTGGATTTCACAGTGTGAACATTTGCAGTCTGTGGAAGGCTAGGGGCCAGCTGTCGTCCCATTCATGTTACACAGGAGACGCATGGATGCCGAACACTAGCAGCTAACACCAGTGGACTTCAACTATTTTTACAACCCAGCCAGCATCTTTAGATTTCAGGATCTGGATTAGTCTTCCATTGATGCACCAATGGAGCCACTCTGAAACTTAAAAAAAAATATATGGTTTAGTTTGTACAGATTGAATGATTCCATCCAGACTTTGGACTACTTAAGATGCTAAATTGTTCCATTATGCAACATAGGTAATCCACAGTATCTATAAGTGTATTAAGTTCATTCTAGACAGACTTAGAGCGGATCACATGAAACATTGCATGCTCATTGGTCTGAGGTGGATATTCTACACAAACACGCTGCTGCATTCAGAGCCAACAGCAGTCCATTTTTATATAGAAATATTAAGTTGAGATCTGGTCAGAGGTTTGGTTCTGGGTCCAGATGTTCCTCAACACGGTGCTGGTGGTCCTGACGGACCTGGCGGCCCGGTTCCTGGGTAACACTGTGTTCCGGCAGCACTTCCACCTGTTGCTTTCAGCAGTGGTGATGTTCGGTCCTGCACTGAGCCTCTGGGTCTCCCAGCACAGCATCTTTGCCAAGAGAAGCCACTTCCTATACCGGTGAGGCTGCTTCCTGTTTACTTCCTGATCAATTGTTTTCTTAGAGACAGTGGTATTGTTGTGCCACTGAGTTACCGACAATGCAGCAGGCCTGCACACTGTTTAAAAAAAAATAACTTCTGTCACTTTGAAGTGGATATCACCATTTTGATATCTTCCTTCCAAATCCTCGTCAGGCTTCTTTCACCTGGAAATGCTACTCCTCCCACATACTTTCAACTACAGACGTCATTCAAACTTAAAATTATTCACAAAACCTTCAGCTATGAGAAAATGATACAGCTTGTTGATATCTTTTACAGTTTTTGTGTTATCACTATTTAAGTTTAATGCTTCTTTCAGGCTTTTTCTGCATTTTTAATGGGTGTATTGTGTGAGTTTTTGAGTGGAGTTTGCATGTTCTTCCAGACTTTCTTTGGCATAATATACTAAGACTTTTTTTATTATTTTTTTATGACATACTATACTATGACTATTTTTGATATACTATACTATGACTTTTTTATTACTTTTTTCGACATACTATACTATGACTTTTTTCGATATACTGTACTATGACTTTTTTTTCGATATACTATCAGTGACTTTTTTCAACATAATACACCCACTTTTATTATCACTTTTTTTGGCATACTATACTATGACTTTTTTGGATATACTATACTATAACTTTTTATCACTTATCGCCTTACAATACTATGACCTATTACCACTTTTTTTTTTACATACTATGACTTTTTTATCACTTTTTTCGACTGTGACTTATTTTATCACTTTTTTCGACCTACTATATACTATGACTTCTTTATCACTTTTTTTCTACATACCATACTATGAATTTTTTATAATTTTTTTCAAAATGCTATACTGTGACTTTTTTTGACGTGTTATACTATGACTTTTTTTTAAATGCTATACTATGACTTATCACTTTTTTCAACAATGTTACACTATGACTTTTTTTCGATAACTATACTATGACTTTTTTCGACATAATACACTGACTTTTCTATCACTTTTTTCGACAATGTTACACTATGACTTTTTTTCGATAACTATACCATGACTTTTTTCGACATAAAACACTGACTTTTCTATCACTTTTTTCGGCTTACGATACTATGACTTTTATCGACATGCTATACTATGACTTTTTTGTCACTTTTTTCGACATACTATACTATGACTTTTCATCACTTTTTTCAACATATACTGTGACTTTTTTCGACATGCTATACTATGACTTTTTTGACATACGATATTATGACTTTTTTATGAAAACATAAACTCTCTGTCAGGTCAGATAGCTTAGGGTGCTATGTTTATGATTGGTAGACAGATGATTGAGTGTTCTAATCTTCTTTCAGGAAATTTTGAGGGCCAATATACTAAGTGAAAGAGACAAATTTGCCGAAATCATAGACTCTTCTTTCAGGTCAGATAGCTTAGAGTGATGAAAGAAGGCTTGGAAGACAGAAGGTTGGGTTTTCAAAATGCTGTGTTTAACTAAGTTTTGAGGTCCAATACAGTAAGCGAAAGAGACAAATATGCCATAAACTTAACTTTAATTTGCGGTCAGATAGCTTAGAGTGAAGAGAATGATTAGAGGAGAAAAAAGCACTTTTTGACATACTATACTACGACTCTTTTCCCACTTTATTTCGACATGCTATGATATGACTTTTTTTCGACATACTATACTATGACTTTTGTACTACTTTTTTCGACATGCTATACTATGACCTTTTATCACTTTTTACGACATACTATAATCTGACTTTCTTCGACATACTGTACTATGAGTTTTTTATAACTTTTTTGACATACTATAATAGTCCTTTTTTTGACATACTATGCTATGACTTTTTTTATTACTTTTTCAACATACTATACTATGACTTTTTTATTACTTTTTCAACATATTATACTATGACTTTTTTATCACTTTTTCGTCATGCTATACTACTTTTTTATTAATTTTTTCAACATAATATACTATGACTTTTTTATTACTTTTTTCAACATGTTATACTATGACTTTTTTTAATTACTTTTTTCAACATAATATACTATGACTTTTTATCACTTTTTCCCGCATGCTACACTATGACTTTTTTCGACATGCTACACTATAACATTTTTATCACTTTTTTCGACATTCTATACTATGACTTTTTATCACTTTTTTCGACATTCTATACTATGACTTTTTTGTCACTTTTTTCGACATACTATACTATGACTTTTTTATTATTTTTTCGACATGTTATACTATGACTTTTTTTAATTACTTTTTTCAACATAATATACTATGACTTTTTTTGACATGCTACACTATGACTTTTTTTATCACTTTTCTTGACATACTGTACTATGACTTTTCATCACTTTTTTCGACATATACTATGACTTTTTTCAACATGCTATACGATTACTTTTTTGACATACGATACTATGATTTTTTTTTCAAAAACGTAAGCTTTGTGTCAGGTCAGATATCTTAGGGAGATAAGTTTATGATTGGTAGACAGAAGATTGAGTGTTCAGATCTTGTTTCAAGAAGTTTTGAGGGCCAATATAGTAAGTGAAAGAGACAAATTTGCCGAAATCATAGACTCTTCTTTCAGGTCAGATAGCTTAGAGTGATAAGGGAATGATTAGAGGAGAAAAATGCACTTTTTGACATACTATACTACGACTCTTTTCCCACTTTATTTCAACATGCTATATGACTTTTTCAACTTAATATACTATGACTTTTTTCGACATGCTATACTATGACTTTTTATCACTTTTTTTCACGTTATACTATGACTTTTTCAACATAATATACTATGACTTTTTATCACTTTTTTTCAACATCTTATACTATGACTTTTTTGCTTTTTTCGACATACTCTACTATGACTTTTTTAACATACTATACTATGACTTTTTAGACAAACTATACTATAACTTTTTTATCACTTTTTTTCGACATAGTTTTCATGACTTCTTACGTCATACAATACTATGTCACTACTATATCACTTTATTCAACAAGCTATTCTATGACTTTTTTCAACATACTATTTAATTACTTTTTATCACTTTTTTTCGACCTAATGTACGACCTATGAAAGTGGGAGAGAGAGGGGGAATGACAAGCAGCAAAGGTGCGAAAAGGACTGAGCCTCTATACTTTACTATGACTTATTTTGACATTCTATACTATGACTATTTTCCATTTTTGGACATACTGTACTATGACTTTTTATTTTTAAAAGATTATTGTTTTGGGCTTTTCCGCCTTTAATTCTTGACAGGACAGGTAGGTGAGAAAGGGGAGAGAGAGTAGGGGAAGACATGCAGGAAATCATCACAGGTCGGACTCAAACCCTGGACCTCTGCGTCGAGGCATAAACCTCTATGTTTATGTGTGCATGCTCTACCAACTGAGCCACACCATACTATGACTTTTTAATCACTTTATTCAACATGTTATTATATAACATTTTTCATCATACTATACTATTACTTTTTTATTACTTTTTTCAACATACTATACTATGACATACATACTAATACTACAAACGATATAGTATGTATAGTATACACAATGTACTTATCTGCATAGTATACTGTTATGGCACTGTAAACACAACATGCATGTATTGTTTTGGTTAACTTCTTAGCAGTTGCCTATTTACACATTCAGCAGCCACAGAGACAGTATGTGTTTTGAACGTTAAAGCATGTAAACATGTTGTAGTAAAAACCCAAAATACAAGTATGAACCTGAAAACGAGGGTGTATAATATGGGACTGACAAAATGAAGACCGGTAGTAAAACAAGTACAATCGATTATTATTATGTTGAATCCTGGCCTTGTATTGTCATGCTGCTATGTGGAGTATTTTTATGCCTCAATATGTTATTTGTACAAATGAATCGCACATTATTAAACATGTGAGACTATGGTGGAAGACAACTGGTCTCCATCCAAGGAGCACTATTCTGCTTCCTTCTCCAGCATCATTCCAAAGGCTTTTGTGTCGTCTATACTCAAGAATTGAAACATTTCAGGAATTCTTTTTCCATTTCCATTTGCCTCAAGGGGCTTTCCAATCTGCACAGCATAAGGACACCCTTTGTCTTTTGACCCTCAATTTGGATAAGAAAAGCTGCAATAGATGTCATGTGTACAGAATAGACCAACATAGTAAAGTCACAGTTTGGACAATTAATCAGGATGACAAAATCCATTACATCTCCTGATCTAAACATGAAATCTGGCACGGTAGCACAGTGTGAAATATATGGAATGCTGAGTAGAAGCCACCACAAGGATAACATCACAGTTGATGTGGAAGTGATGTCCTGATATTTAACTACTATGCTACACTTCATTTTCAACACGACAACATCTAATTTACTAATTTCCTCTCATCACTTCATGCATCCTCCAATCCCTCACTTAACTGTAAACTGTAAAACTGTTCACATCTCTCCTTCCTTCTTTCAGGATTTTCTTGCGCTCTGGTTGGGGCTGGACCTGCATCTTTGTTGGCTCCTTCGTCTTCCTCCTCTCCTTCTCCATCCGTCGCTCCCTCTCTCTCTCCATCCGTCACCTCTCCCGGCTCGGGGTGGCTGGCGGATTGTGGCTTGGTTTCTGTAAACTCCTGGACCTTCTGGAGAACACCACCGGAAGCTGCTACGAACCTTTACTCAGCGGCCCAGAGGTCACTAATGGGCAGCCTATGCTAGTGTTGCGAGAAGGGGAGAGTAAATCCGAATGCCTCAAAGCTGGGATGCTGTGGAGGGGGTATGAAGTTTCAGAAGATGTCTTCCTCCTCTGTCTCTGCTGCCTGCTGTTGGCTGAGGAAACCGCCGTGTTTGGCCCTTATCTGAGTCTGGGTGGGATCTCAGGTGCCCCTCTGAGGATCCTCTTCCTCTTCTGTGTTCTCCTGCTCTGGCTCTGGATCTTTCTGCTGCTCTGTCTCTTAGCTTATTTCCCTCAGTTTCCCACTCAGCTGCTAGGGGGCGCTCTGGGGTGTCTGAGCTGGAGGGGACTGTACCAGGGCTGGTATCGCCTGGGGCCCAGCTGGTACTGCCCCGGGAGGCCTGGAATGGGACTGCTCAACACCAAGACCAGCAGTGGTGAAGTAGAGGACCCACACCTGAGTCATGATCACTGTAACTAACTGAAAAACAGACTTAGATTTTAACACTGACGCAAAGATTAATTTAATCATGAGCTCTAGGTGGTTGTTTGGAGAAGACTAAGATGACCTGTCCATTGTGTTTGTCTTCTTTTAACAGTAAAACAAGAAATCTTGTTGTAAATTGGAACAAACCAATGTAAGAAGTGGGCTTTAAAAGATATATCTGTACATCTCTCACACGTTTTTTTCTAATGTATGCCAATGCAGCAAACACATGCTGTATTTATCCAAAGGCTTGTTTCCTACGACTTCATAACAGGGAGTCCCAGTAAATGGCAGGAAAGTCGCCACAAGACAGGAATTCAGGACAACAGACGGTTAAAATGTAGATACAGGCTGGAAAAGCTGGAGAAACCAAGACTTTACTGAACCACAAGCTTGTTTGCAATGGCGGGAAAAAGGACAGTGAAATGTTTTGATGGATATGTGACATGCTAAATCAATTAAACATTAAAAAAAAAACTTGCTTGTGTAATGAAAGACTCAACTCTGTAAAGCCTGTTAACAGATGGACTATTAGTATGGTTTACAGACATCCTCCATGTGTTTCTCTATCAGTGTCTTATTTTGCATGAGTATAATGTTTGATAAAGACCACCGTCTGAAATGATCTGAACAGAGAAGGAAAGACATTGGTTGAGTTTGTTTACACTTTTTCTCCATTATTCAGATGCACTGCTGTCACTTCTTGTTCTTGATCCTTGATTTATAGTTAAAGTTTGGAGAGAAACTAAAAAACATGAAGACAGAAGACCATTTTCCTCCTAAATTAGTTTTATGGATAAAACATCTCCACGAAGAAAATATATACAAATCAGCAATCAAACAGCAGAGAGTACATGCTGCCTTGACATTTGATACAGAAAATCCGCTGTCGACCTCACAAAACCATAACAGTTTCACAGTGCTCAAAAGCATTTGGCGGTTGTACCATTCATCCTTATACACACAGACATCAAGCTTCTTGTCTGGAAAACAGTGATAAATTACATTTGTGATTGATTACCGTTCTGTAAACCCAACGTCATCTTTCCATACGGTTACATCTTTTACGTCATCCATCAGAAAAAAATAGAAAAGGAAGAACATTTCTTCCATTAAAAAAAAAAAATGTAGACAAGACTGATATCCTGTATATACAAAATAATTCTAATGACCATCATAGACTAAGAGGAGGTACATGACAAATGACAATTAAGGCATAGTTTGATCTGTCTTCAGAAGACAATCTCTTCTTTACGTCCGTAAAAAGTCGGCCACATCCAATGAGTGAATTTAGCTTTTGCCGGTGTCGCCATTTCAACATGGATCGACAAAAGTTACCGACAGTGGAGTTTGTTCCTCAGTGATATCATTATATGGTGAAATATTGACACGTGACGTTCAGTTTCTAATGCTACAGCTACTGTGTGCCAGTCAACAGCAGAGATAGACTACTTCAGCACTTCATCCTAAAGCTTTTAGCTTCTGGTTTATTGAGGAGTTCATACAAAACAGTATGCACTACACAGTTACATCACTGAACAACTTTTTGGATATTACCAACATGGTAAACATTAAAATCAAGTGAATATTTGTGTGTAGTTTGAGTATTTGAAGAGAAACATGTACATGTATGTACTCTCAGCCTTCAGTCGGGCTTAGGTAAGTACTGAACTGGCCTTTTTAAGGTGGTGTTAGATCATGGTAGATTAGGGGAAGTAAAAAAAAAAAAAAAAAAAAAAAAAAAAATAATCATAAAAAATGAAATATTTAAGGTTTTGGGGAGGGATGAGAAGAAGGAGATTCATCAGGAGAGGGAGGGGATGGGAGAGTTCACAGAGTCTAGGGGTTCCCAGTGACAGTTCATCATGGCGTCGTAGAGCTCCTCGCTGCGCTGCATAAAATCTTTGTTCCACTGCTCCACGTCACATTCAGCTATGGGCTCTGTAAAACACCACAGAGCAATGATTTACACATTTACAGTACATGCTCATTCATAGGATATGCTCATCTGTGTCTGCAAACAAAGGACACAGGCAAAAGTCAAAGCAATAACACCGCCAATACGGTCTAACACTTGACACCTTATTAGCAGACAAGATAGTAATGGGCAGGGCCCTGGAGTCGTGGATTAATCAAGTCATATCTGTGAGGCCTTTACTGCTACTGTGCCTAAAGACAAGGCCTCAATCAACTGTTTAACGCTAATTACCATTAGATATGTAATAAACATAACCAGTTTTGGTAAATGTAGAAATGTCTGACTTAAGGTCGTCTAAACATAAAGCATCTAAATTGGCAACACAAGAATGTGTCTGCTAAAAGACTGACAGCCTATATTATAAATATAGCCATATTTTTTTTTATGATAAAAGGGGCCTTACCTTCTGAATTATCATCATCATTATCCCCACCCTCCTCGTGGCCCTGCTGGGAAACCCATTAAACATTTGGAATTATTTCTGAGACAGTCTGTGAACATTTATCACATGAAAGGGAAAACACTGGTAATCATGCTACAAGACCAACAAGATAATATATCTAAGCAAGGAAATACACAAAGGTTGTAGTAAACACTTTTGGTTACACTTTACTTGCAGGTATTTACATAAAGCTGCAGACACACCAACCAGACGGCCGAACCTCGGCAGAAAAGGCAGTTGGACTGCGAGTTAGTTAAAAAAGTGCCTCAGAACACACCAAAGCGACGAGACGTAATACGTCTCCATAACAGCAGGCGGCGCTAATCTCTATTGTCGCCCAAAAATGAAAACAGGCAGCTGATTGGACGAATGCGTCACGTGGGTCTGGTTTCTCCGGAAATTCAAAGACAGACTGTCATGGCGGCTTGTTCAGAATACGATCTCATATTGTACTAAAATAGTTCACCGAAACGTGTTTCTGAAAACATTTTAAGCGAGAAATAGACCACGCAGCTGCTGAATCTGTCTTCATTTCAGATCAACAAAGGTCAGTTTAAAAGATTTTCGTCAGATTTTGAGAGACTCTAGTCACGCTCATTCCGCTCCTCGTTTCCGGGTTAGCACTCTACCAATCAGATGGGTCATTTGAGTCCGACTGCCGGCAGTGCCCGCCCCGCCGATTATACATGTCAAATCGGCCAAAATGAAGGCCGACGGCCCCTCGGACAGACGACGGCACGGAACACACCGAACAGACTCGAGTCACTGCCCTCGCCAGACTGTCCGACGGCCGATTTTCAACTCTGTGTGTCTCGGGCTTAAGAGTGACATGACACTGTCATGAACGTGTCATGAACATTATAAACAAGTCATAAACGTTTATGACATATTGCTTCTTTTAGTAAGTGGCATTCGGTTTTTGTCATGACAAGTTAGGGTTCATGTGTCATGCCAGTGTCATGTGTTCATGCCAGTGTCATGTCACGCTTATGTAGATACCTTCAAGTAAAGTGTTACCCAAACTTTTGTGTTACATTCATTGTCAGTTTTTTTGTGGGTAGAAATATTGATACAAAACTGCGAGGTTGTCAGGCAACCCCGAGGCTCCAGGGACACACTGTGCCCGACAAAGAAATAATCCAGCACATATCTCCCAGAACACCACAAAATGTTACATTTGGACCGAGGGAGGCTGATAAGTAAATGATCGCATTTCTCGAACTTTTCGTAGGCATATAAAAATGAAAAAATGAGACACTTGTTAAATAAGCATTTAGCTTATTCATCAGGGCTACTTACTGACCAACAAGAGCTGATCTCCGTTAACTTTTTGCAGTAATCTTAAAGTTCTGCTCTCATAGTGATGTCAGCTTCACAAACTTTTGTGTCTGACCGCACAGACACCAACTTCTCAACCAATTCCTTTAAGCATGTGTGTCAAAGCATTTCCCTCACCTCTACAGCTCCGGACATGTCAGTGGACATGGGTGGTACCCCCATTGGAGGTGGTGGCATCATGTGACCTGGTGGGGGGTATCCATAGGGCCCATAGTTGTAGTTGTAGCCAGTGTTGTAGCCAGTGTTATAGCCGCTGTTATAGCCGCTGTACTGGTCATAGCCACCCCACTGAGCGTAGTAGCCCCCCTGACCCCCGCTGCCCTGGTTGCCATAGTAACTGGACTGGGATTGGTTGTAGTTGCTATGGTAATTCTGGCCCTGGCCGCCGTGGTAGTTGCTCATCTTCTGGCTGCAACAGAAGACATACAACAAAGTTCCGTTGACATTTGAAGGGAACTTGGTGAAGGGTACTTTGAATAAGCTCAGTTCATTGATTCAAGATCAACTCAAAAGATAATGTAGGTCGTGCAGAAAAGTATGTACAGCTCTTCAGCTGTCATCATCTGTTAGACAATTATAATTCACAACAACTTGTAAACAGCTTGGTTTTTTCCCCGATACCGGTGCTAAAGCAATACGGTGCCTAAATGGTGCCTGGACCGATACTTTTTTTTAATTGAAAAAAGAAAAAAAAGAGCACAAAACGACAGTAAAGATCAGCTTGTTTATTGGTAAGGCCATATGGTCAGAATTAAATGATTTATTAATAATGTAATAATAATTTATTTCAACTGCAACAGTTACTATGATAATCTCTGTCACATCTTTTTACGATGAGGGGCATTAAATCTTGGAAGAAGATATTTCGCCACGTTCCATCACGTTTCCTTGTCTTACCTCTTTGCTACAGCAACGCTGAGTCTGAGCGGCTTTCCCCCCAGCATCGTACCCTGGCACTCCTCGATCGCCTTCTGCTGCTCGCTCTCCTCCCCAAACTTGACGAAGCCGTAACCTCTGCGGGTGAAACAACAGTTACACCTCCTCTCCACACCGACACACACTCCATACGTGGCATTACAGCCACTTATAATGAGAAACAGAATATAATGGGTATTATTATGGTAGAACTGAAACTTGTTGTTTTACTTTTAACATGAGGTAGCATCACTTGAATTGTGAGTTGCTCTTGCTTAGCCTATATGGGGAAAACAATAGTTTTAGCATAAGACGGCAAGTAAACATTTCTTCACCCTTTTTTTTTTTCCTCGAAAATAGATGAAGATGCACTGGTGGTCAACGTCCATAGCATAAAATTACACCACAGAAACCAGAAAACATTTTTCGATTATTGTATATTTATTACAATAATATTCAACACGCGCCACCAAGGAAATAATGTGTAGTTTAAGAAATCATCTGACGTCAAACTGAATACTTCTAACATTTCTGAAGCCGTGTCGCGGTCTGGTCCACCTCTATGGGCTGACGTACCTGGAGTATCCATACTGGTCAGTGACTACTTTGGCTCCCTTGCAGGAAGGGTACTTCTTGAAAACTTGGTGCAGTTGGAAGTCGTCCACCTCGGAGGCCAAGTCGCCGACAAACACTGAGTACTCCGGCCTGAGAGAAGCAACAGATTTGGATCACATACTCTTAGTCTTTATACAACGATACCACTGTCAAGCATTAAAGGCATAGCTGGATTTGTGGAAATATTTTACTCGGTTTTCCGTTTACCTAAAACCAGACAAATTGTGCCTTTCTTATGACTGAAGAAAATGGCCTCATTTCTTTAATAGCATAACTAACATTAGCAGCATGCAGCTTTGTACCATCAAATTAACTTGCAGCAGTTCATGACATTTTTTTTTCAATTTGGGGAAGAACTGCTACTTGAGCCCACTGACATCCATCTGCTCAGCATACCGTTAAACTGGAAGCAGAGACATAATTGAGACGTATAGGATTTTGTCTGACTTTGAGTGAGAGAATAATCCTACAACTTCCTCAAAACCTGTACTGTATTATGTTTTTCCATTTCCTGTTGTTCTAAAGATGTGGCCAAAATGTTAACTTTCAAACACACATGACCAAAATGAAATGACGTCGCAGTGTCATAATTTCTATGAAGATATTTTGTTACTGCATTTTTTTTAAAATTTTTTTTTTTTTTTTTATATTGGAGGGATAGGAAATAAGTCTTTGAACATTAGCAATGACTACTGTCTGATATATTATCGTGAATCATATTATGGTGGAATCCTACTGTAACAATATGGTGTTAAAAGAGTACTCCACCGATTTAGCATTGCACGCCTATAAAAAGATCAGAACAGAGATGATGGGATCAGCAAGGCACCAATACTAGGAGATGTTATTGTTTCTATCTTCAATCTTCCTCTGCAGATCTCTTAATGTTCCATTATTCTAAGTAGTTTGAACAACAACAAACAAAAAAAAATTTAGTGTTATGTTAATTTACTTTGAGTGCCTTCTTAGGTTCTAGAGATTGATAATAATACCATAGATAATAGGTTAAAGTTACAAGAACAGCGGATTTGTTTACTTACACTACTAAAAGTGGGTAGCATTTCTTAACTTACATTGAGACTCGAAGAGTAACATGCAAAAGTTCAGTGTGCATCATATCTTACCCTGCCTCTGGCCGCTTGCCGTAGGTGGCATAGTTTAGCTTGAACTTCCGAGGCTGCACAGGGAGAGAGAGAACACACACACTAAGCCTACCTCAAATACCAAAAGACGTGTAGTATAGCACTGATATTGCTGAAAAAATAAAGAGTGGAGTTATTATGGTTGTTATTTAGGTTTACATACCTCCACCACCCAGACCAGCCTTTAGCCCATTCCTCAGTTAGTTCCTACCAGAGACTCTATTCACCAGCTTCAAACAAAGTACATTCATGTACAAGCAGCCTCTCAGCCACCTTCAGCAGGCAGCAGGTACAGGCTGGTGGACAGGGGAGCCCAGTAGCTTGGCCAGCTCACAGGGGCCAACAGCATTTCTAATTCAGTAGCAAGCAGCTAAAGCTCACAACTTTACACACCACTTGAGACTTAGAACATTTTCAAGCTGGCATGACTTTTTTTATGGTTTTACATCACCAGACCCTTAGGAAGGCTTTTAGTGCGGCCGATATAGAATATAGTTTCCCATAGTATAATATCTGTAACTGGTATTTAGCATTGCTCTGTAAACGTTTTATTTTAAAATGACTGAGTTACTGTTGTAACAAGGGAGGACCAAGACTAGTGGAGCTTCACTATCCACAGTCAAATCAACAATTAAATACTGCTTGATAACATGAGTCTAATACTGGGGGGAAAAAGGAAGGCAGTATTAAGTTGTCAAAAGTATATAAATATAAATATATATGGAGAAACAATAATTATAACTGTATATTATAAGGATTGCATGAAAGATATGAGTAAGTATTTTGAAATTACACCATAGAACTGACCGGGTTTGATCCAGGAACCAGTTTTCCATTCAGTCTTTGGACACAGCGGTCGACACTTGCTTCATCTGCCAGCTCCACAAAGCAGTATCCAGCTGAACCCCTGCACATGAGGACAGAAATGTTAGGGACAGAGAGAGAGAGAGAGAGAAATCATTTTCCATAAAAGCAATCTCACCGCAGAACAGAAGCCAGACAAATGATTTCGCCATCAACCCTGCGGTCACATTTTGGTCGAGAGTGACGGGATAGGCTTAAAACCGCACCTGGTGT
Organism: Sander vitreus; assembly: GCF_031162955.1. Lineage (NCBI taxonomy): Eukaryota > Metazoa > Chordata > Actinopteri > Perciformes > Percidae > Sander > Sander vitreus. Next base: position 25,607,261 of record NC_135866.1, read on the forward strand.
AACCACTTGCGGGGTTCATAGTTTCTAGTGGAGGTGATTTAACCCATAAGCGACAGCTTTCAAACTCTACTAAACATTTTTCTATGGGAAATCTTACCAGCACATCAAATACTGTAATGGTTGCCTTCAAAGCTCTAACAGAGGGGCTGGCTGTATAGCATAAGGTGCTCTGTATATATCCTACCCTGTTATCCTGTGAGTGATAATCTTGACTCCAAACGGCGATTCTCCCATGGCGCTAAATGCCTGCTTGATGAAGGTCTCATCCATGTATGGGTCCAACTAAACACACATGAAAAGAAATTTGACATGGGTCACATATAGTTTAAGCCAACAACAAATGTTCATAATAGTAAAGAAGTACCTTTGTAACGTAAAAGTAAAAGATTATGACAAAACCAGCATGGTTAATGGTCCTTTCTAATGATTGATGCTACACTATCAGCTATGAAGTGTTTTAGCGAAAATGCGTGAAACAAATTACAGCTCATTACTTTTAGAATACTACAAATGAATGATAATGAGCCTTTTTCATCATTTACATCTTAAATTGTTACAGGGTGTAACTAATAACCTTAATGACAGCTCTGTTCCATTTAGTCTAGGTGTCCCAAACATCCATACAAGAGAGCCTGCTGCCTTGTCGAAAAATGCTACCTTGTGCGTTTTTGTGCATTTCCGTCAGTATTATGACGTCTTTATTTATGTTTTGGATTACACAGTGCACGTGTACTGTAATAATATTGGGGAGCATGTTGTGATACTCTATTATGCTGTCTTTATTTAAGATTTCAGGGGTAGCGTATTTCCATAGACCAATATCTCCTATCAAACAATGCTCCCACGCATGTGCAGAACCGCTCAGTAGCACATTTCGATAGAAAACACATATCGGCAAAACACAGGACATCAAAAAAAAAAAAAAAAAAAACATAAATGTTAGTGCGCCATTATTAAGGTAAATAAACTCCAACATATGCCAATTATGAGTTGAGAAAGTTCTTTAAATCGCTAGTGCACGTGCATTAGGACCCGTACAATTCTGCATATCAGCGTTATGTTAACTGTAACGATCAATGGCTCGTAGCAAGCGTAACGTTAGACTGTAACGATAACGTTATATAAAACAGGGTCCCAAGTGACTTGGTTGTTAACGCTTGCCTCAAGGTGAAACGCTTAGCGGGCAAGTAAGGGGTGTTTCGATTAATCATTTCACCACCAATGTGCTACTATTGGTGTTTATAAAATGTGCTTTACCAACGAAGTGCCATAGAACAGAGTTTAGCCTAACCTTTTACGACAGGGGTCACAGTAATCGAGCTAGCAACCATCGTAGTTACGTTAGGTAAGCTAGCTCGCTAAGCTAACGTTTGCACACTGCAAGAAACAGGCTTCAAACATACATCACCCATCCACAGGCTCGTCTGTCTGTTAAACATCTTGAATTTGGAACGGATATGAAACTGTAGAGGGGTCCGTTGGTGTTTGATGGGGGTGCAAAAACAGCGAAATTTTACAAAGTTAAAAGTTCTCCACACGTTCACTCGGAACGCTCTGAAAACATCGGTATGTGGTTCCGCTTCCTTTTTCAACAAGCTGTGACACTTCCGGTGTTCGAGTTCTGCCTGTCCGCCGGTTTCCCTTGTGGGAGCGCGCACGGCTAAAGCGAAAATGTACAGCTGCAGGTTACACAATTCTTACAACCTTGTTATCAGTCCTGTAGCTAGATAGGTGAAGACATGTTCCAAACCCACATTTCCAGTAGCACCCACATTTCCATGTGGTCCAAGGTCTAAGGTCCATGTGTTTAATCCCCTTACGTCCCAGTTTGTTTCTTAATAACCATCTTGCATTAATATATTGAAAACAAACAAGCTTAGCAAAGATACATAAACATAATCATCCCTTAGCCTAAATCATTTCCTCTTGAGGCAACACTCTCCTGGTGGTGGCGTAGGCACCATGGATGTATCAACGGTAGCAAATGAAGTTCAACAGGAAAGTATTGACAACATGGTTGAATGGTTGAACGGCACTTTACTTTAACTGCACTTTACAGGGGCCATCATTAATTTTATGGACTCCTCGAACGGTGGGTCACACATGAGGTTATACCACTTATACCATTTATACCATATAATCTTACCAGCGGTAGTTTTAAACATTTTAAATCCGATTTGTCGTTTTCCAAGTATGTGGACATTTTTAGTATTCACTGAACCTCGTCTCCCTTAGATGTTGGCATGATTTTATAAAACATTTTTTTTTAATGTTAAACATACATGTGGCACAGTGAATTATTAATCTGTGGATATCTATTTTAGTAATTATCTCTATAGAAAAAAACTTTCAAAAAATTGAATAAATTGGTGACCCCCACTGCAGTAACGCTGAGGACCCTCTAGGTGTATGGGACCCCCTGTTGAAGATCTCCGGGTTAAGAGCATCAGTTTTATGACAGCATTCTAGATCAGATTTATTGTTTTCAAAGTATGTGGATGTTTTCTTATGTGGAGGAATTGAGTTTTGTCTTTGTTGTTGGACATTTAGTTTGTTAGAAGGATTCACTGAACCTCGCCCTTCAAAACAGGTCCCACCGAGATTTGAACTCGGATCGCTGGATTCAGAGTCCAGAGTGCTAACCATTACACCATGGAACCGCTATTTTGCGGCTAGTGCTGCATTCACAGACAGTTCGTGTAGGGTGGGAAATGCCAAACCTGTGCCATTGTTTTGGTTTTAAAAGACAATTATGAAGCTGATTATTGAGGCACACTAACTGTGCAAAGATAAACATGGGTAACCACCACATTGCACTGGATGAGACTGCTAATAAAACAGGATTTGTAAAGATTGATTTTTTTATTTTTATTCAAAAAAGAGGCATGCATAAACACATATCTCTATGTAATTTAGTTGATAAAAACTTACCTCTACGCACAGTCTCGGTTCTGGAACCACACTCCTGGATAGGGGTTGGACTCTTTTCTTCTCCGGAGTTGCCCAGGGTGTGAGGCACCGGGCGGGTGTGGGGATTCTCACAAGCCCCCGGCTGAGCGCCGCTACGTTTGGAGTTTAACCCGGTGGACGAGAGGGTCGCCTCCCTATGCCTGCGGGTTGTGGGGGGGAAAACTCTGACTGAGAGTTCGGACTTCATTAATTTATCGCACTGTTGTGACAAAAAGAGAGCTGAGCCAGAAGGCAAAGCTCTCAATCTACCGGTCAGTTTTTGTTCCTACCCTCACCTATGGTCATGAAGGTTGGGTCATGACCGAAGGAACAAGATCCAGGGTACAAGCGGCCGAAATGGGTTTCCTCAGGAGGGTAGCTGGCGTCTCCCTTAGATATTGGCATGATTTTATAAAACATTTTTTTTTAATGTTAAACATACATGTGGCACAGTGAATTATTAATCTGTGGATATCTATTTTAGTAATTATCTCTATAGAAAAAACTTTCAAAAAATGAATAAATTGGTGACCCCCCCTGCAGTAACTCTGAGGACCCTCTAGGTGTACGGGACCCCCTGTTGAAGATCTCCGGGTTAAGAGCATCAGTTTTATGACAGCATTCTAGATCAGATTTATCGTTTTCAAAGTATGTGGACGTTTTCTTATGTGGAGGAATTGAGTTTTGACTTTGTTGTTGGACATTTAATTTGTGGAACCTCGCCCTTCAAAACAGGTTCCACCGAGATTTGAACTCGGATCGCTTGATTCAGAGTCCAGAGTGCTAACCATTACACCATGGAACCGCTGTTTTGCGGCTAGTGCTGCATTTACAGACCGTTCGTGTAGGGTGGGAAATGCCAAAACTGTGCCGTTGTTTTGGTTTTAAAAGACAATTATGAAGCTGATTATTGAGGCACACTAACTGTGCAAAGATAAATATGGGTAAAACAAAACCTAGTGAGAAATTGACATCAAAGTAATGAAATAATATGCACAACGATATTGACATGAAATGACAATTTCATAATTTATAAAATCACAGGGTTAGCAAAACTAACAGATTGCTGCTATTGCAGCACATCGGCACAACTACCACATATATTGTATAAAATGAAGTTGCGTATTAAACTGGGCCTAAAATAACATGTAGGGCGGCCAAATGCCTTTTTACATACCTTGTTAGTACAAGGAATACTAAGCCATTGAAATAATAATTGTTGGCATGATTTTATAAAACTTTTTTTTTTAATGTTAAACATACATGTGGCACAGTGAATTATTAATCTGTGGATATCTATTTTATTAATTATCTCTACAGAAAAAACTTTCAAAAATTGAATAAATTGGTGACCCCCCCCTGCAGTAACGCTGAGGACCCTCGAGGTGTATGGGACCCCCTGTTGAAGATCTCCGGGTTAAGAGCAAAAGGTTTATGACAGCATTCCAGATCAGATTTATCGTTTTCAAAGTATGTGGATGTTTTCTTATGTGGAGAAATTGAGTTTTGACTTTGTTGTTGGACATTTAATTTGTTAGAAGGATTCACTGAACCTCGCCCTTCAAAACAGGTTCCACCGAGATTTGAACTCGGATCGCTGGATTCAGAGTCCAGAGTGCTAACCATTACACCATGGAACCGCTGTTTTGCGGCTAGTGCTGCATTTACAGACCGTTCGTGTAGGGTGGGAAATGCCAAAACTGTGCCATTGTTTTGGTTTTAAAAGAAAATTATGAAGCTGATTATTGAGGCACACTAACTGTGCAAAGATAAACATGGGTAAAACAAAACCTATAGAGAAATTGACATCAGAGTAATGAAATAATATGCACAACGATATTGACATGAAATGACAATTTTATAATTTATAAAATCACAGGGTTAGCAAAAAAAAAATACTTTTATTGAAATAATAATTGTTGGCATGATTTTATAAAACATTTTTTTTAATGTTAAACATACATGTGGCACAGTGAATTATTAATCTGTGGATATCTATTTTAGTAATTATCTCTATAGAAAAAACTTTCAAAAAATTGAATAAATTGGTGACCCCCCTGCAGTAACTCTGAGGACCCTCTAGGTGTACGGGACCCCCTGTTGAAGATCTCCGGGTTAAGAGCATCAGTTTTATGACAGCATTCTAGATCAGATTTATTGTTTTCAAAGTATGTGGACGTTTTCTTATGTGGAGGAATTGAGTTTTGACTTTGTTGTTGGACATTTAATTTGTTAGAAGGATTCACTGAACCTCGCCCTTCAAAACAGGTTCCCACCGAGATTTGAACTCGGATCGCTTGATTCAGAGTCCAGAGTGCTAACCATTACACCATGGAACCGCTGTTTTGCGGTTAGTGCTGCATTTACAGACCGTTCGTGTAGGGTGGGAAATGCCAAAACTGTGCCATTGTTTTGGTTTTAAAAGACAATTATGAAGCTGATTATTGAGGCACACTAACTGTGCAAAGATAAACATGGGTAAAACAAAACCTATAGAGAAATTGACATCAAAGTAATGAAATAATATGCACAACGATATTGACATGAAATGACAATTTCATAATTTATAAAATCACAGGGTTAGCAAAAAAAAAAATACTTTTATTGAAATAATAATTGTTGGCATGATTTTATAAAACATTTTTTTTTAATGTTAAACATACATGTGGCACAGTGAATTATTAATCTGTGGATATCTATTTTAGTAATTATCTCTATAGAAAAAACTTTCAAAAAATGAATAAATTGGTGACCCCCCTGCAGTAACTCTGAGGACCCTCTAGGTGTACGGGACCCCCTGTTGAAGATCTCCGGGTTAAGAGCATCAGTTTTATGACAGCATTCTAGATCAGATTTATTGTTTTCAAAGTATGTGGACGTTTTCTTATGTGGAGGAATTGAGTTTTGACTTTGTTGTTGGACATTTAATTTGTTAGAAGGATTCACTGAACCTCGCCCTTCAAAACAGGTTCCCACCGAGATTTGAACTCGGATCGCTGGATTCAGAGTCCAGAGTGCTAACCATTACACCATGGAACCGCTGTTTTGCGGCTAGTGCTGCATTCACAGACAGTTCGTGTAGGGTGGGAAATGCCAAAACTGTGCCATTGTTTTGGTTTTAAAAGAAAATTATGAAGCTGATTATTGAGGCACACTAACTGTGCAAAGATAAACATGGGTAACCACCACATTGCACTGGATGAGACTGCTAATAAAACACACATCTATACATAATTTAGTTGACAGTCGTCTTGAAGGTGGAATCATTATTTAGCGATATCGATCTAGGATTAAATGTTTACTGACTAACTAAATCACCTTTGACACTCTCACATTATACAACGATATTGGCATTAAATGACAATTAAATGGGTGGCAAAAAGGTACTTTTATTTTGAAAGCACGATGTACGTGTTTTACCAAAAGGAGACTTATAACACAGGTCCTTACTTGTAACTAAAGGGTATTTAAAGCCCATGAGGGCTAATAAGACACAGCTAAACATATACAGGCTGCTATCCAATCCCAAAAAAACAGTTCACATCCAGGTTTTAAACAGGGTTTTAAATTACCTTTACGGCTCACAGCAGCAGGTGACGCTGTAGCCATGGAAACAGTAACAAGCTTTGCAAAGTAGTGTGTGCAAAATGACATCGATACAGAAAGAAATCTTTAAATGTGTGTTGTCTGGTGACTTAGAGGGTATTAAGGAGCATCTTGAACGCGATTGTGTCACAGAGGAGTCGCAGGAAATAGATGTGTGCGGAAAGAAGGACGAGGTTGGGAGAAATGCCCTGTTAACTGCCTGCATGTTGGGGAGGAGCGCCATCGGCCGAGAGCTGGTCAGACACGGAGCCCAGGTCGACGAGCAGACTGTCAGAGGTTAGAGGAAAACACACTGTTGTTGGCTTAAATTAACTAATGCTGTTCACCTTTAATTAGGGTGAGAGCGGGTTAACCATCTAACAACTTAAGATAACTAAAGTGTTTCAGCCAGTAAATAAACTAAACTACACACAAAACTGCTTTCTTGAGTCCACCTTGACATTAGATTAGATTAGATTAGATTAGAGATTCAACTTTATTGTCATTGCACAAGTAAGGACAACCAGTACATCGAAATGCAGTTTAACATCTAACCAGTAGTGCAATCATTAAAAGTGTTTTTCTTTATAGCAGTGTTTAAAAAAGACATAAAACACAGAATGCAGTATGATCATGTTTAGTCCATTATTAAAGTGCATTAGCAAATAAAGTGCATGGAGTTCTATTATTTTATTTATTTTTATTTTATTTTAAAATATTATAAATTACGCTGATTAAACTTTTCTTTTTGCATTTAAAGTTGTTTAAATTTCCAATGTTCAATAAAGTGAGTCTACAGAAAAGTCTGTGTGACTATACAGACACAGGGCCTATGAATAAAACATATTCTTGACACCCACATGTGTATCTACATACGTAGCCTACTGCATAGTCACCTATATTCTGTTCTACTGAATAAACATAAACAAATAACTAACAGTTACAATTACCAACAGTCTGAGCTGACCCACAAACACTCTCAAAGTAAACTAGGAGGTATTTTACTTCACCTGAAATGATTCAGCTGTGAGCCGTCTGTACCTGGTCTCAGTTTGATGCTCTTTGTCCCGCAGGTTATTCCTCGCTGCACCTGGCTGCTTGTTGGGGCCACCTGGAGACAGTGAGGACTCTGCTTGAACTGGGAGCTGACACACAGGCCAAGACCTTCAGAGGGGACAGGCCTGTAGACCTGGCCAGGAAATACTCCAGGACAGACTGTGCTGACTGTCTCGTCCTGGCCGGTGTGTGTAGCTGATGTTATGGCATTATCTTTGGCAACCTTTTATTAGTTCAGATGTTTAGAATTCTTACCCTGTGTGTATGTTTATCTCTGTGCAGAAGCTAAACAGGACTTGGTGTCATATGTAGCCTTTGTTAAAGACCTCATTTCTGACCCAGAGAAGAACCTTACAAAGGAGGAAAAGGTAACATTTCTTTACATCAGGATTCAAGTATACTTATTAATGTAGCCCTTTTACATGATTATTATTTTTGTGTATGACTAAAACCTTGGGTGTAGTTTAACAGGGATGAGGGGATGCGTCCTCAATAGATATAAAACATATATGGTGTCCTCACCCTGCACTTTTTCACCCTGACATTTTAGAAATTGTCACTGAGAAGATGCACATTATACATTTTTCTCAGCTTTTCTAAGCATACTCCATATTCCTACACAACATGCATCAAGCTTGTATTTGCCGACACAGTGAATAATAATAGTCTAATAGTATATATAATAAGTCTTATTCTTATTTGCAAGAGTATAAATTAGAGATGTTCCGATACCGATGCCAGTATCGGCCGATACGTAAGTTCAGGTATCGGAATCGGTATCAGAAAGCAAAAAATGGTATCGGACCGTCTCTAGTATAAATGTACTGCTCCCCAAATGTGAGTCACTTTGGAAAACAACATCTGCAAAATGAATGTTATCTAATATGGAAGTGCATTCAGTTACTGTATATGTGTCACACTTTCCATAAATGGATAATTGATCTTGTTCACATTTGTTATTGGAACGAATAGTTAAGCTTGTCATTTTCTCATATTAAGACAGATGAGGATAAATGTACTTCATTAAGAAGAATGATATAAATAAAAAATAGCAACATTGTTTTTCGGTCATTTAATAATTGTTGTCCTCATCAGCTCATGTGCTTTTCTTCACTATGTGTTTTCTCCTGTCTCTTGTGTAAATCTCTGCACAGAACATCTGTACGCGTACATGCTCTGCCAAGTCAGACTGGATTCAGAGTGTCAAAAACGCAACAGTCTCAGATTTCATAGCGCACAGGAAAGACATAGAGGACATGCTTCAACCTATTCTCGGCAAACTGTCAGCTCAGTGTAAGTATTAGTAATGTTTTTGTAGCGCAGTGAAATCTTGGAACCATCTTATACTTACTACTGTGGACTGATTTTGTGGTTGCAAATGCATTTATTTTGTCCATAAATCCTGCCACAGAGGCTGTAGTTTCTGGTGAAAGGAGATAGCTGTGAATGTTTACTACTGCTACTACTACTGCTATTGGACATACACAAAACAATGTTTTAGATCCTATCTATCTTTAATGTCTTTTGACATGTCAGTATGGTTTATTCAGTGTGTAATAGCATGTTTTAATGTCTGCTTTTTGGATCATCTGATCTGTTTGCAGCAGCTACGGTGCCTGTCCAACCAGCAGGAAAGATCTGAAGCAGAGGAAGATCTTTGCAATGTCAGGTTTCCAATAAATCGGAAAAATGTAAAAGTTTCCCGTGTATTATCATTTGAAAATGGAAATTAATTTGGAAATTATATTTAAAGAAACGGGGAAAATGTTATTCAGACCTAAACCTCCGTGAGATTATGTGTGGCTGCTTTCATGAGGTTTTTGTGTAACTCTACATTTTAATTTCATGCTCCAGCGACAGGACTTCAACCTTGTGAAGTCTCTTCAACTGCCTGCTGCAATAAAACCATAGGAGAGATAGCCCAATTCCATCATGCACACTGATGTTTTATTGGAAATTCACAGCAGAAAAAGGATGAGAGACACTCACAGAGCAGATGCTCAACAACCTGGTTATCACACCAACTGACAGACACAGTCTCACTCCACACAAAACAGCCATATAACAGCATGGTACATGGCAGGATAGCCTATAGCATATTGATTAGTTACTCACATTATCTACTACCTCTCTATGTAACATGATTATCTGTGAGAACATGAGAAGTCAGGGTAAAGTGTTCACTTCCAAACTGGAGGGAATGTTTTATATACTTTGCATGTGTCTGTGGTTAGAGGCAGATAGAGTGGTCAGTTAAACCACCAACTGGTTTTTCGACATGCCTGTAGTACACAGTTCAACAGAAGACATTGTTGATACAGCACTGAAAACTTTACTGAAGTGGCTACCGAACTTCTACCTCAGTTGATTAAAAACTTCTGCAATTCATTTTCTCTAGTCACTCCTTATTTAAGTCAAATGTTTGGAACTATCAGAATAAAAATGAAATCCCTGGGCTGAAATAAATTAAGATTACTCTTGCTTGAGAGGAAGGGACAGGATCTAATGAGGTCTCTAAAAGGGTCAGTTTTTAGTAAGTACCAAATACCATAACCATGGGGGAGAAAAAAAAACACGATTAAAAAGTTAGTATGTGTAGAAAATGGATAATATCACCTTCAGGTATTTCAAATTCCAAAAGAATGCGAGCTTTGTGGACATTATAAACATGTTTTTCAACCGCTGACAAAGTCGTGCGCTACTTAAGGAATCCAGCAATTCACACAGCAGGTAGAATTAGATATGGCAAGACTCTGTCAGGTCACTTAACAATTCACTAGTGATGGCCAAATAAAGCCTTATGGAGCTTCGTGAACCATCTTCTTATTGTCTAAGCCCACTACGTAGATGGCGCGCTCTGTTCAACAAAGGGTTGAAAGCACACTGAAATGCCATTCCTTTTCTTTAAACCAAAGACTGAGTGCCATCTAGTGAGCTCAGAAAATAAATAAAATTGTTGCAATCACTACACTTCACACTCTCAATGTGGTGATAATAATCGGTTTGGTTTTTGTTGTCACTGTATCGAAACTTACCAAGAACACAATAATCTCTCTAGCTACAGCCACTGACATGAGCTGGTAACTTACAGTGGCAGCCATGTTGGCTCCGTTGTGTTGCTAAAAGCTTGAGGCAGTTTTCAGGTGTGTAGAGCAGAACACGTGGTGCCCTTTATCCAATCGGACCATAATCTGTGGTTGTGTCTAGGGATGCACCGATCCGACTTTTCCAGTCCCGATACCGATACCGATGCCAGGGCTTTGTGTATCTGTCGATACCCGATCCGATACTGTTGTTGAATTAATAATAAACTGTATACCTTCCACCTTATACCTTCCTTCCACCATGTGGAAGAGACTAAAGGCACCAGACTTTCCTAACTAAACATTACTTTCCTAACTAAGACAAAATAACATAAATGTAATGTATTGAATTCTTATTTATTTGTACACTCAACTCTTCCAGCATGCGACAGACGTGCGACAGAGGGAAAAAAACTAACAAAACTGGATCGGCCCGTGGATCTATTAATTTTTCCAAATATCGTGTCCATATCGGGACCGATATCCGATCTTAATATCGAATCGGTGCACCCCTAGTTGTGCCTCCCCATCTTTGCCTCATAGATACACATCTATGCATTAAAAGAGTACTCCCATTAATCTATGAAGCAGAACCTGAGATTTTATTTGATGCATTCTTCTTCTTTCTGGTGCCAACTTTACCTACAATGCAACTGGACCACAAACAGTTCGTAGATTTGGGTGTGTTATGCCAGTAGCGGTTAATGTAGCCTCCAGCAGAAATAAGGCTGGTGACTTCACTTCTTTCTAACTCCACACCAACAGATATCTTTATTTGTTTTTTTATTGTAGTCTTCAGACCCAACTGAGACCGACTTAAGTGAATCACTTGAGGCAATATATCAGATTTCACACAGCTGCCTCTGGAGCTACAAAAGGCTTTATTCAACTTGTTCCACATATTCAGTCGTACTCCCAAACACCTGTAAACATACTATGACTCCGTATTATGTAAAATCGGTGCAGTTCCCCTTTAATCATTATCTCGGATACTCGCTGAACTATTTCTCACAGTACACAAGGACCAGAATCCAGGAGTAAAACAATATACAGCATTCATATGTCCATCCCAACAAAACAATAGCAACCATTTGATTTCCATGTCACTGTAATGCCATTTAAATTGCTATTGGACCAATACCCTTGCATATTAAGCATCATTACCATAGCAACAGCTACACAAATCATGCCGATTGCCGCGGCTTACACGGTCCTCCTAGGACAATGTTGTCTTGTGCCGATCAAAGGCGCTCAAACTTTAAAACTGAAATGTAGCACAAGAAGGCCCAACCTCCAACAGCAGCTCCGGCTTTGAGACTGAAAGTTGTTCTCTCTGAGCCGAGCCGCACCCTTTAATGTCATCATCACACCATCCAGAGTAGGCCTTTAACCTGCCAACAGCTTCTCCTAGTCAACAGCATCTTCCTTCAATCTGCGGCAAAACATGTTGAATGAACATTTAACTCTTAACCTCTATACACATGTTGTATCTATACAAGGTTATCAATTAAACAAAGGCTGCTGAGACAATCTGAATGTTAAACAGGTCACCTTTTTTTTTTTTTTTTTCTTTTTAAAACTTGATGGTTGTTTTACACCATGTAACAAGGTTTCACAGCAAAACGACGAGTCCAACTTCATGCCAGTGTTCGTTGGCAAACACACATCGCACACATTGGCTGTTGGAAACAGACTGCAACACTTAATGGCAGACAGTTCAGAAAGACCTACAGTAGTCCGCATAAATAGGAGTTGATCGAGCATATTACATTTTCAGTAGGGTGAAAAGTGTTAGGGTGAAGGTTAATCAAAATACAAAACCATGCACTTAGTAGCAGGAATGGCTTGCAAGGAAATTGGAGGAGGACATTTACAGAGCCAGCTCAGGTTAGACTTGTTTTTTTTAAACTTCCATTTAGTTCTTGGTGATATAACACCACTGAAACACAAATGCATTTCTTGTGTAATGGCCATGTGCCAGTCCTGAATGAGACTGTACATATTGGATGGTACTTGTTTTTGTACATTGTTCTCAGCAGAGGCGACCACACTGCCATCCAGTCTTTAGTCCGTTAGCCGATTCCTCTGCTCTTAATTCACTGAGAACTGCAACAGTCCAACCCACACTGTTTGTACTGGAGAGGTGATGATGTGTGAAGAAACAGTGATTTCAGTTCAGTCCAACTCATTACATGCATTTATAGGATGCTGAGGAAGGTGAAGACCCCCACAGATGTTTTAAGTTATTCTGCTTAGGGTTAAGGTTCATTAAATCCTTTTCCATGACCGCCCTTGCTCTCACTGCCAGTGAAGCGTTGCTACCATTGCTCTTGGTAGACTAGGTAGCTTCTTTTGGTAGACCCACACCTTGCCGTTATCATATTGTGCAATGTTTTTGTGTATATAACAGGAGAGCAAGGGAACAGCAATCACAGCATGCTCACACCCAAACCTGAGAATAGATTTAATCATCCAAAAATCTTTCTCAAACAACAGATGAGGAAATAGACAACGTTTCCTTGCAAATGTCCCCTTTCTGTTGTTTGTCTCCAACATAGTTAAGCAAAATTGGTAAAATCTGATCCCGTCTGGGCCTTGCCATGATTTAGGATTAGCAGTGCCTTCTAGCTGAGCTGACACCACTTAGATAGTTTGAAGTGAATTCATTTGGTATAATGATGCTGGTGAACAGACGGTTTGTTGATAAAATGTAACTTCATTGGTTGTTTAGGCCAGGTTTGAAGTTGGGACTTAATATGATAACAGACAATCGTGTCAGTCAATCCATAGGTTCTGTTGTAATGTTCAGCATTGTGCTCCTTAGTTAAATGTCTCACATTAAGAGTCATTACAGAGTTAATGTTCACTGTGAACATATGTTTGTGTGTATATGCATGTGGAAAAGAAGGTGTACCGTTTCTACTAGCTGAAAGTATGTATGCATGTACAAGAGTGTGCGTTCAGAGCCATTGTGTCAGCCATTGCAGTTTCCAGTGGCAGCCGTGTTGGTTTTACCGTCCTGCTCGGTGGCCCATGCCGTTGACACCGATGATGAAATCACACGGGCCTGGTTACGTTTGCAGACCACTTTTAGGTATAGGAAAGGGCAGCCAAACACACCTTACCAAAACCTGACCAAACTACCAATGGCTCTGTGTTTGTGTCTATCAGTGCTTTTCAGGGTCCCAGTTTGGTAGTCTCTCCAGTAAGGCCTTATGGTCCACACCAACACTGGCCACCAGTCCTCCTTTGTTGACTGGTGTTCCACTGTAGTCGATGTCCTCTCCCTTTAGCGTTGTCATGTGGCCTCCTGCAATCATGGTGATTACATGTCATTGGTACAGTGCACTTCCCCCATTAAACATCCATTTCAGAGATGATGATACATTAATTAAAAATAAAAGTAGAATTGATATCCTGCTGCATTTTAGCATATCTGTGTGGATGATGTGTGGTTAAAGATGCCTTTTTTTTCTCTGTAACATAAATGCTGCACAAGCATTTAGCACAATAAATAAAGATTAAAAAGGCCCTTCTATGAGTGATGGGTTCCTACATGAACACACAAGTTTATGCTAAAGTCAGAGTAGTTTTGGTTAATTCACGAGATATTTCTGTATTTGTGCGTTCTCTGTGTTCTTCTCACTGATTTGAAGTTCGGCGAGGCTCAGTTGGAAAAATGTGATGTCATGTACTTCCATGCACCAATCCGGCGCACGTTCAATCTCAAAACGCTGTGCACCGTTTTGCAACGGTTTCCTGGTTGAATGACATGTTCCCTCGGAACGGTGTGAAACGGCTTTGAGTTATGTTTTCTCTTGTTTGGTGGGTGTGTCTCTCTTTTATTAGCTGTGTCACAGGTGATATCCAATCAGCAGAGACGTGTCTGTAAACTCGTTGCGCACACAACAGGGTGTTCAACGCACCCCCGTTTCAGTTTTAAAAAACGTGTTGCTACAGGATTCACCAAAATTTGATTCAGAATGTACTCAAAATGAAGTCAAGTAAACAATGCGCGTCCACCAAAAAGAGTTATTGTAATTTAATCAACAGAAATGGAAAACAATCCTTGTTACATTACCCAGTGCTTTCAGTAGTGCTGCACCAGCGCAGATGTCCCATTTCTTGATAAAGGTGACGTGGATGTAAACGTCTGCCTGGTCCATAGAACCTGTTTCACTTGAAGGCATCTCCAAAAGTGACAGGACCTTATATCCTGAGAGAGAGAAAGAGAGCGAGAGCGAGAATGTGACCATGGTCAATAGGATTCTTTATCACACTAGTGCTATAGTATGCTGACATCTACTCCTACAAGTTAAGATTATGTTTTGCATAAACCTCTTTACTGCCTGAGAGAGAATGCAGACAGAATGCTGCCGCTGGCAAAAGCCCATCTCCTTCACAGGAGTTCAGCAGACTACCCCTAAAATGTGTCCTTTGGTGTGAAAATGCTTAAAAAATAGGCCTTAATGTGCTTGCTCCCCACATGGGTTGTTTTTACTGGATATAATAATTGAAGATATAGCCTTAAAACTTCCTCTGCACATGCAATACTTGAATGTAATACATAAAAGTAAAGGAATGCTCACCTGCTCCACCTGCTTCAATGATTGTTGTGCTGTTTCCAAAAGCCTCCTGAACATAACTTTTAACTGTTCCAGAGTGGGAACGTGATACAATCGCCTTTGGAGGGGTGACAGTGTAGGACGGCCGGGGACGCATATTTGACCCCTGACCTACAAACGCCCAGGCTGGGGAAGAGACGAAAGGGAGACAGAGAGACAAAGGGAATGGAGGTTTAGAGAGGGGGAAGAAGTTCAAAACATATTATTTTGTTGACGAACTCCCTTACTATCAAAGCTCTAGAATGCAAGTTTTGTGGCAGAACTCCTCTATGCCAAGATAAAGAGAGGAGAGACACTGATCTTATGGTTTCAACAAAAACTTAGAAATGTCTTCTCATGAGGTTCTAGAAAATGCAAAACTCATGAACTAACTTGAAGTACCATGTAGGGCTGCACAATTAATCACATTTTGATCACGATTTTGGCTTCCCACGATCAAATTCACGTGACTGAGCGATATTTAAAATGCTTCATTCCGTTCATAGAACGCTCTGTATCAAAGTTTTTTTTTCTCCAAAGCTCCTTAAACCACTCTCTGATCACGTGCCTCCATGAGCCAATCAGAGTTGTTCCCTGCACCGCGCAGCTTAGTTTCGATGTAGACAGTCACAGAGGACAGAGTAACGTGAGGAAAATTCCACAACAGATAGCAGTCGGTCATAAGTCGTCGCGAGGTTTACCAGTAAACGCAACATTTTGTCCCGTCTGTGTTGTTTTTCAGACAACAGCAGTGACCAGTGCTAGTTTGAGTCTTTTAGCTCATATCTTTAGCGTCAGACTGTTGTACGTCCCGCTGTTGGAATCCTCTACAGTGAAATACAGTCACATTACACCGTTTAGCTGTCAGCATTTTAGCCGCGTTTAATCCAGTTACTATTGTAGCTAGCGGTAGGTTAACGTTAGCTGCTGCGTAACGTGTTAACTAGCGTGACATGCAGCAATGTTTCTGTTGCCTCTGACGTCTGTTTTGGAGCATCGGAGAGCAGCGCAGACATTTAAGAAGCACTGTAATGAGGCACCGTAATCCGTGTTGCTATTTCGTCCGGTAGATACCGGGATTTTAACATGCGCCGTTAACGTGAACAGAAAATTGCGTTGCATGTATCTTTTCACGGCAAACGCGCATGTTTGGAAAGCGGTCGCACAACAGCTGAAATGGCATACTCCTTCATAGTATCCTTCAACAAAGGAGCAATGTAGCACAATATGGATGTGAGAGCAGTCTATGTGACAATACAATTTGTTTTGGTTAAAATCAACAAATAATCGTGATAATTAATCGTGATTATCATTTTGGCCATAATCGTGCAGCCCTAGTTCCATGATTGTCACAAAAGAGTGAAACATTATATTTCTTTCAGTAAAAAAATTCTAATTGTTATGCAAACAGGCACAATTAAAAGCCTAAACATTGTGGAGGCATCTTGTTTAACACACACATAAAGTTGTGGAGGCACACGCACTTACCAGTGAACCCAGTGAATGGCTGGTGTATGACCCCAATGACTGGTTTACCATCTACAGCCACACATACCATGGTGGTCACATACTTCACCAGATTCTCTATGGAGAGAGAGATATTGGCAGATAAAGAGAGAGGGCAGAGTTGAGAAGAGAGATGGATACAGACAGGAGAGATGATAGAGAGGGAGAGAAGGGAGATGAAGAAGAGATTACAGGATTTGGGCGGGAACAGGGTGTCTCTAACATGCAGAAATCCAAACTATGCATCTAACCTTAATGTTCTTATTTATAATAAATAATACTGTGCTGGTGTTTAAAAGGTCCGGCTGGGGATTCAATAGGTACACATTAACTAGGAAACTAGTCTCCCACACTCTTAAACATACAGTTGGTCCCAACCCCAGGGCCAAAGGCCACTGGGCCACAAGAACATCAAATCATTTTGCCAAAGAAAAGGTACTTACATAACTTTATAGGCTACCATCGATTATTTGTGCTGTAATTATCTTGGACTTCATTATCCTAAGTCATCTATAAACGAGGTAATCAGAGTAAAAAAAGTAAACATTGAGAGTTACCTCGGGGTGATAAAAGCCATGTGTGCATTTGACCTTTATTTTGGTTGCACCAAAAAATGAATGACTTTAGACTTCTAACCCTACAGTTCGTCAATGACATTTATATTTTAATATAACGTGAAAATGATGTGTCAAAATTTCCAATTATTGACTTCTCTGCCTTCGGGACATAATTTTTCAAGAGAGAATCGCGATGCATCTAAGAATCGACTTTTCCACCGCACCGCTATACATTCATGATCGCGACGTTAAAAGCGACATAGATCCACGTAAATGATAACAGCTCTGCAGTGTATTAAGCTATATTGAGTTATTATTAATGAGCGATCAAAGAGAAGGTTCGAGGCGACAGGAAGTCCCTCTTAATACTGCCACACAGCCCCCGACCCTCAGTGGTCAGCTCGCGTCATCATTTTGGAAAAGTTCAGTTTACCCCTTACACACTGAAATACTGGCTTTTAAGATTTATAAATGGAGGGCTGACACAGATAGAAAAAGACGCCTTCATAAATGTATTTTATAATGTATACACATAAAGTGTGGACGTATTCTCTGTGGCTGACAGAGTAAACAGCAAGCTCTACTGGGCAGCTTCCGGATGTATCAGATTAACTGGATGAAAGTTAAAGAGGACTCTGCTGCAAAGGGCCATGCATTTTCAGTCAACTTTATGTAGATAGTGGTGGAACAAACACACCCAAGACAAACAAGTACGCCCACAAACCTCATATATTCATTTAAGTTTCTTTTTTTTTAACTTAACCTGAACACTTTAAAATGTGAAGAAAAATCAATTGACAGCTCTCAATCTAATTCTAGCAAAGAAACTGCTTGCTATTTAAAGAGGAGCAGCACAAGACATACCGCAGTGACAAGTGGATATATTATCGCCAAATATGTCATGGAAATTAACATAACTTAACTTCAGATTTGTGCACACCTGTATATTCCTGTGTAGCATCTAGAGGATCGATCCACACAGTGATGCTCTCAGCAGGAACGTACTTGCCCCCCTCTATCTTGTCTCGTATGTCGGTTGGAATATCCCGACTCCAGGCTGCAGCCTTATCCACCGTGTTGTCATGTTCCTCACTGTTCACCTGAACACAAACACACGCAGACACAAGTATGAGTCATGTGCCTTATTCTTATTTTTAAACTTCAAACAGTATGTGAAGGCATCTCAAAAAGAAGCTTTGCGCTCTTGCCTGTCTGACTCAAATCTGACTGAAGCAAATACAGGCATGATGAGACCACTGCAGTTTTTATCTAACTAACATGTACCAGTAGTCTTTTAAATCACTAGACTTTCCACAGTATACAAAGGGTGACTGAGGAACACAGTGTGGGGAATAGAAGACACTACAGTTCTACAGGGATCTGTGCTCACCGTGACTTCAGGGAAGGCGTTGCTTATAAGGTTAAACATCTTTCTGTGCGACTGCAGGTCACCCATAGTCAGAAGCTCATTGGCTCCCTCCTTTGTCTTGCCTTTTGACTTCTCCTTAAGGCCATTTTCTTCACGCACCTTCTTCACCTAGGGAGGAAAACAAAAACACAACACAAATGCTGACACAGTTTAAGGGCCCCAGATGTACCCAAACATACGACGTGGCTACTGTTAATTTAATATCTCCAATTCAAAACCCTGATAAAAAACGTTTACCTCCGTGCCACCGAGCACTGCAGCCTCTAATGAGACAGCCAGCAGTTCCCTCAGATCCACTTTTCCCCTCGTTCTGCAGAGAGAAGGGGACAGAACTAAAATGTTAAGCTAAAAACAACACTGATGGGAAAAAAAAAAGAAGCTTTTACCCTTCCTAACACCAAACCTGATGAAACTATCAGCCTTATCAGCTCTTGGAAGGTTAATGAGATGGCATGTTTTTGAAAGACTATTGTGCTCATATTTACTATCTTACAATCAAACTATTGCCATGTCTGACAATTACAAAGACTTAGTGTTTACCCACAGACCGCTGAAAGCCAGAGAATAGTGAGGCTTTCAGGACAGCAGTAGAACAGATCTGATCAAAAAGTAACAGGGATTGCAAATCTCAACAGATATCTGATGCCAGCGTTTGGTACTTTACAGTCTAGTAAAGTCTAACAACATAGACTCTAGGATACTCTGCAGATTCTACTGTGCACCATCGAGAGTATCCTGACTGGCTGCATCACCGCCTGGTTTGGCAGTTGCACCGCCCTCAACCGTAAGGCTCTACAGAGGGTGGTGAAATCTTCTCAGCACATTACCAGGACGGAGCTGCCGTCCATTGGGGGACCTCTACACCCAGCGATGTAAGAAGAAGGCCAACAGGATAATCAGAGACCCATATCACCCCAGCCACAAACTGTGCTTCATCCCACAGGCTACAAGACTGCTGAACTCTTGAGCTCTTCACAAGTCACTTTACCTTCAAACCGTCACTTTATCTTCATATACTTGTATGTACGGTTACAACTGTTTATTCTTGTCATTATGCATACATTTACTGCATTCATGTTTACATTCATTCATTATTCATTTGGAATTGTCTTAGTCTTTTATTAACCTATTTCACATTTCACTAGTTATATGTTTCCCCTATATTTTAACTTGCACTATTTTATGTCTTCTGTCTTAGATTGTCTAGACTTGTGATTTTCCTTTCATACAAAATAAGTAGCATTGTTGGAGGGAGCCTGAGACAAGCGTTTTAACGTCGTCTGTAGTTGTTTTACATTTGACAAAAAATAAACAGTCTTCAATATCCAATGCAATAGGCACATTTCCGTCTGTACTTTTAAAAGTATTGAGGTTCACCCAGCTCTAATAAGCAGCTGCGTGACTTGGGTGATCGTAGAATATTATCATGCAAGTACCATCATTCATAGAAGAGATTGGACACTATTTACGCTCTTCACTCTTCAACCAGCTTGATAAACAGACGAGCAACTGCTGATGTTACAAGCCAAGCCCTGCCCTTGCAGATACGGTTACTGTAACGTTACCTGCAGTGAGAGATAATGCCACGTTATATCACCCTGTATGGAAATGAGACAAAAGTCTGACCTGAAAGCAGCCAGGCGGCTGGAGATGACCCCTGCATACAGGTGGTAGATGACACCGACTCCAAGGAGGCAGAACACCGCCACACCGAGGGGTGACAGCCGGATACCCATCGGAGCCATTGTCTCAGAAGAATAACGTTACCCTTTTGAGTTTTTGTTGGATAATGTGAATCACAAAAGCAAACCAACTGCACAGAAGTGCTCGCAATATAACAGACTAGAGAGAAACAGCGTCAAGCTAACGTTAGCTGACGTGGCTGTCACCGCCACCGAAGTATCCCAATAAAGCAGCTAACGTTAACGTTACGTTAACTTGCTGCTTCACACCTGGCGTTTACTTCTCGGATAAAAACGTCGACTGTCATGTAACGTTAGCAAACAGCTGAAAGGCGGAAAAACTGAAGCTGCTTATTCCGATTAACGTTGATTAAAGTTGGCTGGCCGTTTAGCATCGTCCGACATCTGTCTGACGAATTTCACCGAATAACCTGTCGCTTCTGTTAGTAACGACATTCCGTTAGTTGGACAGCTTGACTGTGGTCCTTATTCTCGCTGTAAACTCGTCGACGCGAGCCAATAGTTCACTGGCGCCGAGGGCAAAACGGAACAATCACATCTCTGTTCAGTCATTTTTCCTCTCCAGCGTTACGTACACAGCACAGCCAAGCGGTCACAGGCCGTTTACTTCCGGGTTATCACTCGTGTCGTCATCATAGACTGTAATGGTCGTCATCAGTTTGTGTGCATGTGTCTTCTATTAGTCTGTCTTCTATCTAGTGTTTGATATATTCCTTTTTGGGTTTTAACAATTTTCATCATGTTTGTGATATATTATTTACAGAATAAAGTGTGTGTATTACATTTAAGTACTTAAATGTATTTTCTAAGTCTTTGCAATAGTATCTACTAACTGCATCACTAAATGACTTTGCCTGTTTTTAAGTCATTAGGCCAAACTTAATTTGATGAAATGCAAATTAATAAATAACTGTGTGGTCATTATGTTTGGAGACCATTTTCTTGTTCTTTCCATATGCACCCTCTGCCACATTTGTCACAGCCATAGACTGTATATTAACAGTCTATGGTCACAGCACAGCAATCTACAATAGAAAAAGAATACATTGACAATGACGGATGCACCACAGGACCCCACCAAGAACACATTCTCCTCTTTGACTACAAGGTAAAGCTAATACTTGAACTAACTGTACTAATCTGCATGTTTATTATGTGGCTCTACTCTGTAAGACCCTGGTTCAACCTGAGCAGTCTGGGAACTTCATGAACGTCAACTTTATCTCATTCATCCATACTGTTAGTTATTGCAGTTTATTTGTTTTACTGTATTCTGTCCCAAGTGCAAGTCCAAAAGTCAGACTGATTTTCTTTTAGCTGCCTTACTACAGTAACAATTTATTGTTGGACAATAAGGCGATGAACCAAACTGACTATACAAAACTTAAAACAGAGGATATTTGCACCTGCAAAAATATGACTTTTATAACGTCACATGAGTACGATTAGTAGAGCTCCAGGAACTGCCCCACATTACCTGCCTCTTGCAATAAAAAGACTAACTTTGGAATACCCACTTGATTTGGCCAACTTAAACTCCTCATATTAGCTTCATCTGAAAATTAGAATGTGTTTTTACACAGAGCAAGGACTGTGGATTATACAATATAATTACAGCTTTGACGTGGTTGTTCAGAGTTTTATTCTTACCAAGGTGGAATGTGCTCTGAAACATTTAAACCATCACGTGACACAAACTAATTCCAAATAAGCAGCTCTTTAGAGTCAGCAGAGCTTAAGTCCTTGAATTGAGGGAATTGTTGATAATTCACAAAGTTTCTGTTGTTAAAGAATGATTATATGAGGCGTTGGTCTGAGAGGAAACCACCATCATAACAGAGAATCTATAAACCAACTAATCAGTGTTGTACATTATTATCAGTGAGACTTGGTAATAAGCTTTTCTTCTTTGTTGAACCCGTCAGTGTTTTACATTTCCACAATGTATGCTGTGGCAGGTCCAATTCCCTTTTCTCTTCCATTTTAAAAGGAACAGTACTCAGATGCAGCCACAGCATCCTCTCCTCCTCATTTTCAGTCTTCCTCATATCTGCCAGCCAGCTGGCAGAGGTCTTGATAGGCTAACAGTCTCTACACCAGCGGTTCTCAAAGTGGGGGACCTGAGGGGGTTCGAGGGGCCCCTAGCAAAAAGGGGAATCATTTATTTTTACTAAAAATAAATCTATAAGTAACACTATAACAGAATGTATGATTATTTTGGACGTGGGTTTCATACTTTCTGTAATAAAACATCTAAAAAGCAAAAATCAGGCGAGGACCCTGGGACAAAATCTTATCCAATGGGTGTCCGTGGTCTAATTTGTGTCAGTTTAGGGGTCCTTTAAAAAGTTTCAGAAGCGCTGCTCTACACCGCCTGCTGGTTGTCTGCTCATTTCTGTCTCCTTGCCTCCTTGTCCCCACGCTGTTTCCTCTGATGTGTAGGTTCCAGAGATCTGGCAAGGCATCATTTCTTCCTCGGATTTCTCTTTATCTCTTCCTTTTTCCCCTCTTCACTTCCCCTCTTGCCCTCCTCCTCCTCCTCCTCCTCGCTCTGCTGGCCATTTGACAGAGATGTGGTAAGACTTCAGCTCCTCATCAGATACCAAGTCAGGGGCGCAGCTCATAAGGTCGTGACCCCGGAACGACTTGGGGAAGGCAATGACGTCACGGATGCTGGGAGCCCCGACCATAATGGAGACCAGCCGGTCCAAACCTAGAAAGGAGGAGGAGTGATAAGACGACTTAATGAGTATATAACCATTGTCACCTTTTAGTTTTTGAATTGGGCATTTTATTACATATATAATTCACTGTATCTGCTCAATGCAACACTGCCTCTTAAACCCTGATGTCAAATTCCAATTTTCCATAACTAAGTCGCATCCCATCCACATGGGATGTCACACGCCCCCTGACTTAAACTTGGAAGCTCAACAACTGCTACCATAATTAGCCAGTTAACAGAGAAACAACATCATGTCAAAGTCATTTTGAATCAAATAACTAGCTCTTTGATTCTCAGCCTTTCTACGATCAACCAATCTGCGGTTCCTGACTGAAAACAGTGATTGTTTCATAGACCTAGACTGTAAGCATATGATCCTGGGTTTATTTGCTAGAGTGAGCATCCTAATTATAAAAATTTAAATCAAATGTGTAAACATTTACTTTTATATATATCTTTCTTTACTGTGCTAAACTAGCTCGGTGATCGCTCAAGCTTGCTGTGGTAAAGTGCAGAGTTAACATTACCCAAAGCAATGCCTCCATGTGGTGGCGCTCCTGAGTCCAGAGCCTCCAGCAGGTGAGAGAGAAGACTGGGGTCCTCCTGCAGCAGACACATATCAGTTATGACCAGTTATGTATTCAACCCAATTCCAAAAAGATGGGCTTAACACTTTCAAGATACACAATGACTCACCTTGAGGATACTCTCTAGCACATGAAGCTGTTCTGAGGCCTTGTGGATGCGGATGGAGCCTCCTCCAATCTCACAGCCATTTAACACCAGGTCATAGTGCTGACCACGTACCTGAGAATGACAGAGTGCAACCGATGAGCTTTAGTCTGGATCAACGGAAGTACATTTCCAGGATAAAGCCTGAAATCCGGTGTGTGAGGTCAGGCTTTGCCCCTCACCTTCCGCTCGAGTGAGTTGCCAGCCCTTACTCCACAGCGCTGTGGAGAAAGGTCTGACAATACAGGACTACATATACTTTGATGTAATGAATACAAAAAGACACTAACATTCGTCAGATTTTGAGTGGCTCTACCTTCTGTGGCTCTGTGTAGAGTAGCTGTGTGTCCTCTGGCAGTGGAGCAGTAAATGGATGATGGGCTGACTCCAGCTGCTCCGGCTCATCTTCTTTGGCCAAAAACAGAGGGAAGTCCACAACCCACAGGAAGTGGAAGGCTGAGGGGTCGCGGATTGAAACGCCACGAGACTCCAGGAGCTCTGCACACTGCAGACGAAGATTACCCAGCAACGGGCGCTGAGAGCGGAGCAGGGGTGTAGCGAGACACAGGAGAGAGGAAAGGTAGGATGGAGAGACAAGAGAAGAGCTATTAACATATATGCACATTCTATTCAGTTATATCTTTCCCCCTTCATCAATCTTATATAAAAATGTACCTAACCCTTACCACAGTGTGGAGGGAACCAGCTGCCATCAGCAGCAGGTCTCCTGGTTTGGCTCCAGTCCTCTGCAGCAGCTCATCGGTGACTGAGACAGACAGCAGCTTCTTTAGAGGAGACTTCAATGTCCCGTCTGCTTTGACCAGCAGCACACTGAGCTCCTTGGGGAAAAAATAAGACTGGATACAATAACACTGCACCTGAGATAACATGAAAGGGTGACTTCACATAAAATAGTAAGGTAAGAGGAAAAAGTAGAAAAACAAACCTACTTGGCTGAACTGAGTCTTAGCCATTTGTTTCAGTTCTTCCAAATCTTTCCCAGCAATTAGTTTCTGTAGTCAAACACAAGACAGAGAAGATCATTTGAGACAGGCCGCTGTGACGGGTCAACAATGGCAAGCTTGCAGATATCAGCAAACCTGTTACTTACAAACATAGTTCTGTTTGACATTTAGAAGCTTTTTTTGTTTTCATTAATATTGCATTGTACTTCCCAATGTGTATGTACAGTATGTTGTGACGGATTTCTTACCGCTCCACTGGGGACACAGATAGCCTGAACGGAGCCTCCTGGTTGGCTGAGAGCTGTTCGGAGGAACTCAATTTCTGTGGATAAGAAAACCTGACTGAGGTCGACCAGCTGGACAGACAGACAGATAAGAAGAAAGACAGGGATTCAGACAGAGACACAGCCATACACACTGCAGGTCCCAAAGACATATTCACCTCCTCCTGAACATCAGATGATAACAACCAGAAGAGAATTTTCTGCCTTTAAAAGGAACACGGCGACTTATTGTTGGGACTTTAGCTTATTCACCGTATCCCCCAGAGTTAGATAAGTCCATACATACCCTTCTCATCGTCATGCGTGTCGTAACTCTGTCTGACGCACCCACCGCTAGCCTAGCTTAGCACAGATCCTAGAGGTAACCGGCTCCAACTAGCCTACTGCTCCCAATAAGTGACAAAATAACGCCAACATTTTCCTATTTACATGTTGTAATTTGTATAGTCACAGCGTGTACAAATAACAAGGTCACATGAGACACAGCCATCTTCTAACTGTATATAAACTGGGAACTATATTCTCAGAAGGTGAAGCACTGCAACTTCTGCTACTTGGGCGGAGTGATTTGCTCGCAGCACCTGAGAAGCCCCGTGGTGAGGAGCAGAGAGTAACAACGGTGCTTTTCAGGCACTAATCACTCCGCCCAAGTAACAGTGCTTCGCCTTCTGAAAAATATATATATATATATATATATATATATATATATATGGGATACGGTGAATAAGCTACTGTCCCAATAAGACGGCGTGTTCCTTTAACAGCAATTATTTTTTGTTTTTAGTCAATGTGAAAATCCTCTTAGATTATCTCCAAAATTGGCTTGTGAAATAATTAGAGGTGACTTAAGGGCAGCTGCACAATTATAGTATGCTACATAAAAAACGATTGGTTTATAAAAGTTTAAAACAAGCAGAAAATATGCCATTATAAAACCACTAGGCCTCTATCATTACGTGAGAATAGCGGGTTAGCCAGCTATCTTTGGGCTTGACTCATTTTCATTTTCCTAGAATCCCCCACCTTCATACTGAATCTGGTGTCAGGCTTGTCCACACCGTAGTCCCTCATGGCCTCTTCATAGGTCATGGTTTGGAAAGGAACCTTAATAGGACCGTTCTCTGCAGGCCAGGAGTACTGTAACAAACCCTCCACCAGGGACATGATACCGGCCTGGTCCACAAAAGACATTTCTATGTCTACCTGGGAGAGACAATGAGAGGACAACCATTCAGAGAATACAGACCAGGACTGTAAACCAACTAGTTAAGTCCAAGTCAACACCAGCACCAAGTACAAAGGGGAACCAAATTAAAACCAGGACAATTTAAATAATATTCAGCACCTAGACCAAAGGAACAAGAAACCATGTACACCCCAGTACTGGCTCACTAGTGCACAGAAATGTGATGAATGAGGTAAAGTGTTTTTGGAAATGAATACTGGAGAGTAAAATTTAAACTGATAAAATGACCTACAGTATGTTAGTGCAGAAGAGACAAAGAGAGAGAGGCTAAGTTCCTTTGATCTATTCCCATTTGGTCTAGCGGTTAGGACTCCTGGTTTTCACCCAGGTGTGACTCCCGGTATGAGAACAAATGTTTACCTAATTTCACTGATCGGAAAAGTGGTCTAGACCAGATTTGAATAGTTCAGCTCCAATACCCACCACTAACAACATAAAACGATCAGCTGTGTGTGAGTTCATTTTGCCCTTTTCCCGTTCCACCTCCATGTTACCTGGGTGAACTCAGGCTGCCGGTCAGGTTTGGAGCCTTCATCTCGGTAGCACCGGGCCATCTGGAAGTACCTGCCACAGTGACGGCGATGAACAAAGGCAAGTAACATTATGCATTATATTAGTTAGCTCTTGGTTAGTGACCATTTATTGTACATTATTCTCAGGTAACACTACAGGTATAAGTACATTTACTTATTACGTATTTCCATTTCATGACACTTTATACTTCTACTGTACTCCACTACAGGGTGGGAAATATTGGACTTTATATTCCACTACATTTAAGAGGGAAATACTGGACTTTATACTCCACTACATTTAAGAGGGAAATACTGGACTTTATACTCCACTACATTTAAGAGGGAAATATTGGACTTTATACTCCACTTTATTTGTTAATCATGTAGTTTTCCTCTGCTCAGGCCTGCACCCACCTGTCTATGCCAGCCACCATTAGGAGCTGTTTAAACTGCTGTGGACTCTGGGGCAGAGAGTAAAAGCGGCCCGGCTCTCTGGACGGAACCACAAACTCTTTGGCTCCCTGAAACACAAAAGAATGAACATCTGGGGATCATGTCTGAGGGAAGCACAGACTATATCATTTCCCTAAAGTTTAGAGAAGCTATCTTTTTCTCAAATTGATAATGCAGCAACTCGGAGACAAATTCTTCTTCTTTGAATGTTCGTTTGGCTGAGAACTGTTAAGTAAGTGACATTGATTCCGTGTAGCTGAAATCTTTAAATAGTAAAAAAAGGGATCTTCTTACCCCTGGTGTTCTTTTAAACAAGGTCGGAGTTTCCACGTCCACAAAACCTACGAATGAGAAAAAAACAGTTAGAAACAGTTGAGTTAGGTCATGCTTTAGCAAGGGAATGAGGACATGGATTCTACTATTCTGTACTTTTGGTGTAGTGTTTGCATGGTTTTCCTCCGCGTCTTCTAACTTCACTAAAGTCCGACGACAGACAGGTCAAAATAACACTCGACAGGGGCAGTGTGCTTGGAAGTGTGAATCTATTGGTCAGTCTGTGCGTGATGGTTCGATGATGGATGGACAACCTGTCAAAGTGTTTTCCTAGTTTAAAGGACAAATCCAGCACAAAATGAACCTAGGGGTTAATTACACACGTGTACCGAGTCGACCGTTCTCTGGGATATGTTTTCATGCTAATCGAATGTGTGCAGTTTTATCGCAAACCGCTAATTAGCTTATAACGCTAGTCGTCGGGGCAAGGGTAAAGTAAAAGGAAATCGCCGTGCCGACGAACGCCGTGCTTGAGCCATGTTCCCGGTTACTGGTTGCACGGCGTTCATCGTTCGACTGGTCGTGACTGTTTTCCCAAGATGGCGCCAGCCTGTATACGCGAAAAGTATTGTCTTTCTAAACTATCTTTTTAATAAACTGTCTGTACACTTACAAAGTTCTCAATGCTTCGGTTTACATGTAGGGACCCTCATTATGCTACCGTGGAAGTGTGGTGCTATTTTGAGCCTTGTCAGTGGTATAGAAATAGAGATTTCTTTTTACTTTACCCTCTGCCCCGACGACTAGCGTTATAAGCTAATTAGCGGTTTGCGATGAAACTGCTCACATTCGATTAGCATGAAAACATATCCCAGAGAACGGTCGACTCGGTACACGTGTTATTAACCCCTAGGTTCATTTTGTGCCGGATTTGTCCGTTAAGAAAATCACCAGTCAGAGAAAATGAATCTGGCTCTCCTTACCGTGCACATTACACAGGTATTCCCTCATCTTCATCACCAGCTGAGATCTCAGTCTGAGGTTCTTCTGCATCTGAGAGGACCTCAGGTCCAGGTAGCGATACTGCATCCGCAAAGACTCTGATTTCTGTACATTTAAAAAAAAGAAAAAAAAAGAAATCACAATTATTCACAATTAATAACAACAATAAGTCATACAGTATTACTTGCTTGAACATATATATAAAATAGTTACTTACTTTGACAAAGTCTTTAATTTCAAAAGGCAACTTCTGGCACACGTTGAAAACCTCCACGCTCTCAGCCAGGATTTCTATTTCTCCTGTTGGCATGCCCTGTCGGTATGGGCACAGCAGAAAGAGACGATGGAGCACTCCAAATAACAAATGACTACTTCAAATATTTGCTTTGCTAACCCCCAAAGTTCAGAGAAAGTCTCTCAAAAACCCTGACAATTCTGCTTTCCTTTTCGGCAGACGATAAGTTGAAACTTTACATTATATTTTAGCAATTCAATGACTAAATTCTTGATATCATTAAAGATGTTCACTGAAAAGTTTGTTACAAGTTGTTACACATAAACATACACAAACCTTGTTCTCCTGCCCCGCTGGTCGTCGCCTGACTGTTCCTGTAACCTTGACGACAGACTCGGTTGTGAGATCACACAGCGCTGCTTTCAAATTACCCGCAGACTTAAAACACAGAAACGTTTCAATTAAAACACAACTGTTGCAGTTTACCATTAATCCAAACAATAAGAAGCCCTTCATTTCCTTTACTTTAGTAAATTCCTCTTCTATGTGCTGCAAATAGTTTTCCATTATTATTAATATATGTGTATTATTCTTGTCTTTTCATTCTTATCTTTGTTATCTGCTGTATTAGTAATAACATACACTGTATTGTGGTATATGTATTGTTTTCATCCTTACTTCTTCCTGAGGGATTAGAACTTGTGTCAAGCCGCTGAAATCTCGCATGATGACAAACAGGTCTTGCCTGTTGGAGGCAGAAAGGTTACTTTGTGTGGGACCAAGAGAGCAAAACAACCAACTCTGCTGGGTAGTGCTGGAGCCCTGCTTCTCAAAACGCAACTATCAGGTTGTAACATAAATGCAAGTACACATTTTCGCTTCGTCACAGAATTGTGCAGTTAGGTATGAAGAGGGAAATCAAAAGAGCTCACAGGAAGTGTAGAATTAAAATCTAATAGTGACATATACAAAATGTGTCCTACACAGCAGTGAGTGAGCATCGAAGAAAACACGGACTGACTATTACTTGTCATTGCTATGTGGAGCCACCTGAGTATCGCCACTGAATCAAAATCACATTCCGATTCACAAGGTATCAATTCAATGTAATTAAATATTGATTTGATTAGGGATATTTCAGTTATAATACCAATTTTGCTGGGATATGAAAGATTCTCAGAGAGCTAAAACTGTTAATTGTACAAGGAACCATCTAACCTGGTGCATTATTAAAAATATGAATGTTGATGTTAAGAATTGAGAGAGTGAGTTGTACAAGTGCTTTCAGAGATGGTATACCTAAAGTCATACATCTGTGAAAATGGCCATGACTGTTTTTCCCCTCGCCAAAATTTTGCCTAACTTTGGAGCGTTATTTAGCATTCCTGATCATTTAGTTTCCAATTTGATACCAATATATTGAGTTTATCTTTAAAATTAAGAGCCTCTTCAAAGATTGGTCTCAGGATTTTATGAATCGATGTCAGATCATTCAAGTGAAGGTCGATCTGAATATCCAATTTTTTTTTTTAAACCCAACACTCTAAAGGCAATGTCTAACATACCTTTAAATACTTCTTCTGATCATTGTACATGTCAGTGTGTAAACAGCAGTAACAGAGTAATACCTGAGGTATTGGACCCAGCCACACAGAGTGACTTTCTCTCCCACATGATCAGATCTCAGTTCTCCACAGGTGTGACTCCTGAATGACAGACTGCTGGGACCTGGAAAATAAACCAAATAAAGATTATGGCTGGACGATAACTGGAATTGTTGTGATCATGTGATGACTCATTTAATAGTTGACAAATAACTTTAAATCGATTAATCTTTGCAGCTCTACTGTCAACTAAGACGTTTGTATATACTATAAATGGACTATTTTTGTAAGGCTAAAACAAATAGATGAGTTTTTGGGCATTGCACGTTCTACATATTCCAACCAAGTGTGTTTTTGTTTTGTTTTTGCTTATTGGTGGTATTTCTTGTTCTGTATTTGTGTTGGTTGAGGGAGGTGAGGGTGGGGTGGAATATTGACTTTTGATATCTTTATAATATACTTTATAAGTATCATTTGTGAATAATGTGAAAAAGTAAACTAAAAACTATGTTTTAAAAAAAGCCTTAAATAAATCCATCTTTTCTATGAGTTTTGGGCTAACTAAATACCACTCCTCATATATAATGTGTTCACATGGACCCTCCACAGCGTGGTAAAGGAAGGTCTGGCACAGCGAGACTACATGGACCCTAATGGGAGTCACTGTCCAAAGGCAATACCATCATCTACAGCCAATAAACAATAACCTATCAATAAAACAATCAATCACTTCCAGAGTACCTGTGCTTGGAGGATGAGCCTTGCAGAGTGTGTGTGAGCAGCTCAGCTGTCTGAGTTGAGGTTTCCACAGCAGGCGTCCTTGACTTGAGGTCGAGGCTGAGCTCTGGTACCAAACAGCGGGATTTCTGAGTCCACTGAACACTCTCTGCAGCAAATATCTGCTTTTTGTTGCCATCTTCTATATCGAGCTGTCCAGTCCTTGCTGTTTGAATGAAGCGCATGGGAGCTACTCTATAAGAAAGACTGTTATAAAGAGGCTCTTGACGTAATGACAAATTCAACAATTCAACAAGAGTGCTCACACCGAGGACTTGACTTTACTGACCGGTCAGGATGTTTGGGGCTGGAGAGAAACCTCCGCTGTCACTTCATTTGGTCCTGGTTCCGCATTTTCGCTCGTCCTGAGCTGCTGTCACGACTCTCTGCTCATGTGGATGGTCTTTTCTGTTAGCTCAATGCTAATCCATATATGTCATGGATGTATTAATGCAGGAGTCGAGGATATGTAAACGGATGTGACGTAATGATATCTTTAGACCGAAACAGTCAGTCAGCTACATAATCGATTTAAATCGGCAGCGCCCTCTGCTGATGAAAGACGAGAATAAAAAGCTTGTAGCACAGGGTACACTCCATAACTTGTACATTCTGTAAATAGTTCTCTAAAATGTACAATCTATAACTTCTATAATATTGTTAGAATATTATTTAATTTCCTATTTAATTTAAATGACTATTTAATAAACCAATTAATAAAGAATTGGGAGTGTTGTATGCTTATTGGCTGGTGTTTGCATATTTGTTTAACTGAAATAAGATGACATAGCAATGTTTCACTTTTCCCAAAACATCTCCTTGGAGAATCTTCACATCTCCAAGCAGATTTAGCATTTTCCAGGAACTGGAATAGGGACTTGGAGGGGTCATGGGGTACTGACCCGGCCCGGCCCTGCGTGGCAGGCGTGTTCAGGGTGGTATGGCGGTAAGCAATTCCAGCAGATAAACACAAAGTATTTCTAGTTGTTAAAACCTAAGGGTTTTTGCAACTGTTGAGTATGCAGTTTGGGGTTGGGGAGTACTAAACGGCTGAATATTGGCTGAAAAGAGATCAGAGATCTTTACCAACCACCTAATTCTTACAGTGAGAATTATGGCCAATGAAGCAATATTGAATGTTTCCATTTTTCAAAATAAAGCTTAAGAATGCTATTTAATGTATGTATTTAGTTTTCCATGGCACAAAAACGAGGGAAGTATCAAACGGTTGATTATGTTACACCCCTACTTTTTATCATGTACAAACAACCTTGGATTTTATTTATGAATGAAGACCTGTTGGTGCTCTACAATTTATTAGGTAATGCTGGACCTACATCTTCATAAAAAATTGAAGTCATGTGAAGTCTGTATTCATCCAGCAGGTCATATACCCAGTGGGAATACATAAAGTTATTACAATGTGTTCATTTAAAATGTGGTCTTTTGTTATTTATTTATGCCCGAATAAATGTGTAGGTTCATTCATGTTTATTTGGGTTATCTGTAGTATTTAGAAAAGTTACATGGAAATACCTTCATTTTGATAAATGAATAATATGTATGCTAAGTAGCTGGATGTCTTAGCACTTTGTGAAATCTACATGACAGCTGGGCACGCTTCATCTGCTGAGGAAGATCATGTGCTTTGATTCAGATTATTTTTCCAGCTGTTGTTTAAACATCAAGAATGAACTTTCAATCTCAGCTACGTGACTGTGTGTGTTTCTGTGAGGTGTCAGTCAGGACACGGGAGTCTGTATTTCATTTAATATATTTAATCAGGAAGGTTATAGGTGGCACACATGCTTAAGCTTTACAATAATAAGATGTGTGTTTGTGTGTGTTCGTGCGTGTGTGTGTGTGTGTGTGAGTGCGTGTGAGTGTGTGTGTTAATACAGATAAAAATGTATTTGTATTAAATAAACAATATCGAAATACAAAAAATGATTAGGATGTAATGTAATAAAATGTATACTATGCAAGGAAAATAATTATCTTGAAATAATGATATGATCAATTTAACCGATAATGATTCTAAAACAAGTATAAAAATAATGAGTATGACAAATCATATACTGTATATATGATGTACTTTCAACCTGCAGTGACAAACAGTAGTCAGGCTGTAGCTCATTCAACACAATGAACACTTCACAGCAATGTCTGTCTGAGTGACTGAAAGAAACATCCAGGCTCCTGGTCGCACCCAGCAAAAGAGTAAAACTAAAATATATATGTGTGTGTATTTTTGTATGTTAATTACTTACAGATGATGTAATATGGGAAAAAGCAAAGTATTCTTTAAACTGACAGTGTTAAACGCCTGCAGTTAAAAGATGTTCAAAAAATGTTTAACATCATAATGATCAAGAGTCAGTGGGGAGGTCAAAGGATGATACATTTGTTTTGGTATTTTTCTTTCAACTCTTCCATTTCCTGTTCATGCCGTTTCCTCAAGTTCTCTGTTTCTTCTTTTAAAAGCCTTGATTGGTATTCTTTGTCTTCCATTTCCTCTTTCATGCGTTCTCTTCAACTGCGTTATTTCTCCTTTCAGTGTTTCTTCT
Organism: Sander vitreus; assembly: GCF_031162955.1. Taxonomy (NCBI): domain Eukaryota; kingdom Metazoa; phylum Chordata; class Actinopteri; order Perciformes; family Percidae; genus Sander; species Sander vitreus. The sequence continues at coordinate 25,641,111 of NC_135866.1, forward strand.
TTGTGAGTTAAGAGGTCTTTTAACTGATTGTACTTTTGGCCATGCCTCTTTTCATCCTCTTGCATTTGTCTCTCATGCCTTTGCTTCATGTCCTGTATTTCCTCCATGTGCTTCTCGACCAACGCTGTGAAGTCCTTGGTGTATTTCTGTCTGAACTCGTTGAACTCTTCAGCCTGTTTTCTGGCCTCCTCTTCATATTTCTTCTTCATGTCCTCCAGTTGTTTCTTATAGTTTTCCTCCAATTCTTTTCTCTCCTTTTCCTCCTGTTCTCTTCTGTTTCGATCTTCTTCTTTTCTTTTCTTTTCATATTTTTCTCTTTCCTGCTCATATTCTTCTTGGAGTTTTGTAAGTCGTGTTTGCTCCTCATGTCGTTTCTGTTCATTTTCTTGATTTCGTTTGTCCCACCATTCGTTTCTTTCCTTTTCCCAGTCCTCTCGTTTCCTTCTCATCTCTTCTTTACTCAGCTCCAACTTTTCTTCTGATTCTGACTTAAGAGCTCCAAGTTTTTGCTCCCACTCCTGTCGTTGAAGTTCTTCCTGCTTTCGCTTCTTCCTGTCCTCTTCTTCTCTCATTTCCTGTTCTTTCTTTCTCTCCTCGCGCAACTTGTTGATGTTTTCCTCCATTTCTTCAAGTTGTTTGGCTCTCTCATGTTCAATGTCTGCTTTCTCTTGTTCCATTCTTCTCTTCACTGCTTCCATTTCCTCCTCATGTTTTCTTTGAAGCTCCTCCCTCTGTCTCTGCATTTCTTCTTCTTTCTCCTTCAGGATCTTCTCCACTTCCTTCTGTATGGCTTCCTCGGCCTCTTGGAACATCTCTGAGGTGTAGCAGTTGCCTCCATTTTCCTTCAGCATTTTGTTGGACTTCTTCAACAGCTCTCTGACTTGTGTGTTATCATTCTTAACCTTATTATTGAAGACCTGGTATCTTCCTCCACAGTCACGTGCCAGTTTTTTTAAAAAAGTCTGAGTCTGAGTCTTCTATGTAACTTTCAATTGACTGACTGAGATCATCTCCTCTGGTGAATATAATGATGATGAAGTCTCCTGACTTCTTACCAAAATATTTCTTGATCAGTTCCACAGAGTTTTTTTCCTCTTGTGTAAAGCGACCAATCTGCAGCACCAGTAAGAACACATGAGGTCCAGGAGACAACATGCTGATGCATTTCAGAAGCTCCTGTTGAACCTCATCATTGGACAGAGTTGTGTCGAACAAGCCAGGAGTGTCGACCACAGAAACGTGCTGTCCATCAATCTCTCCTGCTGCTTTCTCGCAAAACTTAGTGACAGAATTCGAGCTCCCTTTAGATGTAAAATGTTCTTTGCCCAGAATGGTGTTTCCAGTTGCACTCTTCCCATTGCCAGTCTTCCCAATCAGCACCATCCTGAGACACTCTCTGCTCTGATGTTTATCATCACCTTCCACCTCACTCATTTTTTTAACATCACGCAGTTCAGCTTTAAGTCTCGCATTAGCACTCTCCTGCTCTACAACCTTCTTCATCTGAACCTTGGTGAACATGTCCTTTGTGAAGAATCTGGACTTAGCGACTCTCATCTTTTCCACACCATCCAACAGCTCTGGGATCTGCTGCTTGTCGTTGATATTGAGAACATATCTTCCTCTACAGCTCTCACAGAACTCTTGGATGTCCTTATCGTCTAGAAAGTTAACAACAGCTGGAGCTGTAGGATCTGACTCTGTGAACAGGATCATAGTGAAGTCATTGACTGCAGAGCTGAATGTGTTCTGGATGGCCTCTAACTCTCCCTTGTCTTCATCAGTGAGGGGACCCACAGGTAGGACCAGGATGAAGGCATGAACTCCCTCAGGATCACAGAGGGAGATACACCTGAAGGATTCCTCCATCACTGCCTCCTGAGGTTTTTCCATACAAGGCAGGCAGCTCCACCAGGGAAACCCAACGTCCACACACCTCTCTCTGATGTTTAACACACTCTGATGAGTTGGACACTAACTCTGTCTGACCTAAAATGGCCTTGGCTGCTGAAGTCTTCCCTGCGCCTCTCCTCCCACAGAGAACCACGTTCAAAGCCGGTTTGATGTTTTTATTTGCTGTTTCTTCAATCTTCTCCATTAATGATCCACGGTTTTCTTCAGACAGGCTGTAGTGTCTTCCTCCACAGTCTTTGAGGAGTTCATTAACAGGGACTCTCATTTCTTCCCACTTATGTGTCACAATGATCATTGAGTACTCAAAGGCATCTTGACCAAACAAACTCAGGATGAACTTCAGTGTTTGTCTGTTCTCCTCTGTGAATTCAGAAGGCTTCACTAACAGCAGCAGAACATTTGGTCCAGGAGAACAAAGAGTCACACAGTTTTTCACCTCTCTTCTCAGGTCCCCCTCAGACAGACTGAACATGTCTGGAGTTTTCACGACCGTTAATTGTTTTCCTTTCCACTCTCCACAGGTTGCCACACATTGCCTGGTTGAGTAAGTTTTTTGGTTATGAAAAAATTGGTTATCGATGATGAAGTTACCAATTTTTGTCTGTTTGTCCTCGCTTTTTCCCAGCAGCACAATCCTAAATGCAGATGCTGTAATACAACAGAGAGAAAGATGAGAAGACATAAACTCACTAAGAGGCTGTAATCACTACACCAGATGTGGAAAGTAACCAAATGTTGTGTGGACTAGCCAGACCTTACTCCACAGCACTGTGGAGATAGGTCTGGCAATGCGAGACTAGTTGAAGTAAACGGCACTTGATCCTTTCTGCTTTCTTCTATTCACCAGCTAACACTATAATATTATTCACAATTAACCTGAGTTTAAAGATGCATTTAAAATTCCAACTCAATCACCTGCATATGATATGCATATACATCTGTTTTACATAAGAAATTATATTAGTACAGGAAATAGTGTTTTGGCCATACAGAGCAGTGTATGTGGAGGTTGAGGTGGTCAATGGGAATGTATGTGTTAACCATGAATGACTTCTATATATGTTCAATATAAACATATAAACATTTCAGAAAAAAAACGGCATCACATTTCACCTAACTAGTTTCTATCAACTGTAAAGTGGCAAAATATAGAAAATACTGACATGAAATTATTTAAGAATTTTTTTTCATTTTATTGGTTTTCAATGGCAAAGATTTGTGGGATGTGTTTGGGAAAATGATGCCTCCAAAAATCTTAAAATACATGATTAGCATTGTGATACATTTACTTACTGTGAGTCACAGGGTTTTTCTTAAAGTGTTTCGCTGTAATCCCTGTAAAAAGATGACATCATTAATATGCAGTTTAATGTTGTTAAATAAAGGAGCGGTGTGTAGGATTTAATGGCATCTAGCGGTGACGTTGCAGATTGCCACCAACTAAAAACCCTTCCCGTCCTCTCACCCCTGTTATGACATACTGTCATTATTCTTATTTCCCACACTGTCTTTAAAAACTTTAGGGTCTGAAACAGACACATTGAAAAAAAAGAACCCAACATGAATTAAAAAAAAAGAGACCCAATCCAAAAGTGACCTGAGGACAGTCAGACCCTGTCTGGACCAAATCCAGAATGTGGTGGAATTGAACAGACCTACACCATTCCAATCAGGTGTTGTGTTAAAGACTGTTCCCCCGTCGATATGCGTTTCCCCTACTTTAGGTAGGGGAAACGCCTGAACAAAACCTTATCCCTAACCCTAACCACGAAAGGGGGTGCTACACATTTTAACAGTAAGGGAAACACATTCTCCTCCCTTTTAAAGCAGGTAGAGAACCTACGGTGGCCTTCAGGTGTCATTAAAACCTCTCTGGAGCCAGTGTTTGATTTGTCCATTCTGGGCTACTGTAGAAACATGACACTGCAACATGGCGGGCTCTGTGGAAGAGATCCACTCCCTATGTAGAGGTGAAGGGCTCATTCTAAGCTTCTAAATGAAAACATAACAAATCTAAGTTGCAGGTGATTATACACTTATAAAATGTAGTTATGATTATTATATTTCATTTCTGCCAACAGATCCTCTTAAATTCTACACACTACTCCTTAAATGAAGGATGGTTTGTGTGAACAAAGTCTTCCTTGTCAAAAATGTGTCTGCACTTACCAGCGGTGTTAACAGTTTCTAAGATAGAAGCCTTCTGTTTTGGGCTTTGATGATCAACTGGTAAAGTAGATGTTGCATCCTCAAATGGTTCATAGATCACATGCTTTCCGTTGTTCTCCTTTGCAGTTTGACTCAAGCGTGTTAACAGCTCTGAATGATCAAGGTTCTTCTGCTTCAAGTATCTGTACCGACATTTTCTGATCAGGTCTTTAAATGGAGGGTGTTCCATGTATGTTTCCATGGAAGCTGAACTCTCCTCTCTGGGTGGTGATATCAGCACCAATGAATGATCAAATGATTGATCACTGAAGAGTTTAAGGACTCTGCAGAGTCTCAGTTTGTGTTCTTCAGTGAAGCCTTCAGGCTGTAGAACCAGCAGGAACACATGAGGTCCAGGATTAGAAGATCTCATACATTTTTCTACATGTTCTGTCAGTTTGTGTTGAGAGATGTTGGGATGCAGCAGATCTGGAGTGTTGACGACAACTATTTTTTTCTCCTGCAATGGTCCACTGATTCTCAAACAGCATTCATGTGGTTTGTTGAACACAGTCTTTCCCAGTATAAAGTTCGCCACTGAATTCCTCTCAGACCAGCTGTTCCCCAGCAGAACAACCCTCAGCTCAGACACTGTGAAAAAAACCAAATAATTAGAAAGGGCAACTAAACACAGACTAAGATGTATTCATTTTATATATACTATTACTATATACAGTATTAATAATAATAATAAACGCAGATATTTTTAAATAGCAGAACACCATAGTTCAGTTTGACTCACTGTAAGGTGGCAGTATCTCATAGCTGCTACTGCGCTTCAGAGGAGGCGGATCATCTGTGATTGGAAGGACACAACATTTGTTTACTTCTTTTTGTAATCAAATGTAATCTTAAGTAGACCTGATGCCCGGGTTGTATGTTCACTTTTTTGCAGAGAAAGCGAAGATACAAGTTACAAAATCTTTTTTCGATCATGAAGCCCAAAGTTACTCTACAATTATCTGGTGATCAGTGCAGTGTATAAACTCCACTGCAGACTCAAGTTTTTACCATCAGGTAAACAGAGTGACGGCTGACTCATATGAACAGTCCAATGTAGGTTGAATGCGCATCCGCAGGTCGATGACATATACGTTTTGTATAAAATGGCTGTATTCTTACTGCTCTGCATTATTATAAACTATAATAATTTGGTTATGAGTCGCATCTCTCGCCACATCATTTTTTTCTTTTGTCTGTGGCTGCAAAAGATTACCAGCGGAAACACTGATATATTGACTCTACACAGCCGGGGACAGGATTTTCCAATTACACAACAAACTACAAATACCAAGTAGAATAGTGATGCGCCATCAATTCACCTCACACACAAACAATCACACAAACACTCACTTCACAGATACAGCATGCAGCACAAAGCTTCAGTAATTTCATTTATCATCATTTATACCAACTCGTTCTCATGCCAACTCATCACATACTGATGCTTTGTCAGTAGTGTCACTTGTCAACGCATTGGATAGCCCTGCACGTCATACTGTGACGCTCCACTACTATGGAATTTAATTCCTATCTTTATTCAAGAGCACATTCTTTCTATTTGAGAGCATTTGTCATTGATTTCATGTTCAGATTTTGTAATAATTTCCCTCAAAACCTTGCTCTTTCACTCAAATAGCCACTGCTCACGTTTGGATTTGCTCTGCTTCTGCTCAAACTTTCTGCTTGGACTCAGATATGTTGTTGCTTGGACAGATTTCCTGCTCTCAGCTTTGGCCCTTTTCCTCACTCAGGCTGCTTCTGCGCGCTTGAAAATCTCCTCTCGGATTTGTCCTGCACTCTCGGATTTTTTGTGTTACAACCCTGTCAAAATGCCCTAACCAATAGAATGCCAGGTGTAGTGTTGACCAATGAAATGATCCCTGCCCCGTTAAGGGTGTGTTTGCTTTACGTTAGAACGTCCGTTGCGGACGGCTGCTCTGTAACCAAGTTTATTTACCCCCGCCGTCCATTGCTTTATTATTATGTCAAAAATGTGCACAGAATGGTCGAGGCTCTTTCACCTGCACCCATCAGGAAACTGGAGAAAGGTTTGAAGTGGGACATATCAAGTTACGTCCACAAGTACGAGGGTGAGTAACATAAATTTAGTACATAGCATATGGCGCTAGCACATAGCCTAGCTTGATGTCCGTAAACAAACAGATTGTCTTTATTGTTTAGCTAAATTGAACAACATATGACGGACAGTATGTGTGTATTTAATGACCCCACTTTGTATTTTTTCCTCATTTGGTTAACCATGTTCCTGGGGATTTGGCTAATTTCAGACATGTTAGAGCCAATAGTAAAACCTAAACCGATATTGTTCTAAATTCTTATAACATTAGTATAAAAATAATAAAATTCATATCAGTCTGTATAGAAAGTTGTAAGTACAATGTCACTACTATAATAACAGTTATTTATTTTTACCCTAATGAAATCAATACAAAGCAAACTGAACAAAAAAGAACAAGTATTGTGTTTCAGTTTCTATTCTTCCAGGTGTGACTGAAGTACCCCTGTTGAGCTGCATCACAGCTACACTGTGTGCATGGACCAGTGTTGTACAACCACACTACTGTTGTTCTAGCCAGTACATAGAGCTCAACAGTCCCGCCCCTCCTCTGAGAGACCTTGGGTTCCGGAAGTAAATTTCCCATTCATTTCTCCCATTGACGTCTGGAAAAATACGTATATAAAGAGTTTTAGACCATGCCTTAGGCTAACCAGGTGGTACGTGACTCATAAGCATACAACGTATCATTTACGAGTAAAAACACGAACAGAAAATCCCAAAAAAGTCAAAGGTATAAGACTGCGTACATATCGTCATCTCAGAGCGAAGGAACTACTCATCCCATAAACCACCGCGCACCACTGAACAAAGGAAGCTAACGTTAGTTTAGCTAACAGCTAATTCAGCTAACCGCTAGCTGAGACAGCATGTAATAACTTTAAAAGACCCTCAAAATAAAACCTGAAAATAACCGCTAACATATATAACGGCTGTTACGTCAGCTGCAGACGGCTTTACCCAGTGTTAAGTTTGAATTAACACTATTTTAGACTGAATCAAGCTGTCAGCTAGCGGTTAGCCGAATTAGCTGTTAGCTAAACTAACGTTAGCTTCCCGGCAGAGGCTAACGTCAGAAGCGTGGAACAGATCGTGATTCGTGCAGTGTCGTAAATCCTCGTGACGGATCGTGCAGGCAGCACAGATCGGGTACTGACACCCCCTCTCCTCACCAGCATGAGTTCCACCAATCAGAGGCATCACTGTGGGATTGTGGGATTGTTCAGGATTGTGGGTAATGAAGTACTTATCCAAGACATCGCGAATAAAAGACATTTATCTCAAAACAAGGGTAGTGCCCCATGATTTGTGGTGTCTATATGAGCATATACAATCGCTGAGTCATGTCGGCATGCTGGTTTTAAGTCTACCATCGACGGTTACGATTTTATGGCTTATACTCCAATTTGTCAATGGAGAAATTTGCATTGTATTTTTACTTCTGGAACCCGCTGTGGGCGGGACTGTTGAGCTCTGTTACTCCCAACTCAAAATCCCATTGGTTCCCCCTGTACTCACCTGTGTGCAGAGGGCAGGCAGCAGTGGCACAAACCAAGAACGTAGGCAAGTCCGATAATAATGTAATTATAAAAAAATCAAAAAATACAACTACAACTACACACACATCATGTTACATACACTTATCATTTATGTATCTTGCTTAAATTCACAGGGTGCACAACCAGGCCCGGGAGAGAAAATTACTGTGATGTCCACAAATCCAAAGCAGAGACTGTAAAGTAAGATAGATTATATATATATTATGTGTTGATGTCTATGAATTTGTCTTAAATAGGAGCACACTATACAAAGACAACAGTGGAGAGTTGCTGGATCTGTCTGTCCTCATAGTGCTCGTTTCTGCACCATCACCTGCATAATCCAAGTGATAAAAGAGAGAACTATTGTTTTCTCTGCTTACATGAATAGGTGCCTGTAATGTCTGCCCACATATACAATCAATTCATTAAATGTTCACTGTTATTTCTTAAATCATTGTAGTTTTCTAGAACAATAAGATACAGATTATTAAAGCCATGTTAATATTTGCAACAAATTAAAACATAATCAAGGCAAATTGGTTTTTTCCATGTTCTGTAACCTTTATAAAAAAAACAAAAAAAAAAACAGTACAATTAAATTTACCAGAGCCGACACTTGGTAAATGGCCTCAATTTACCTTGTCAAAACAATGAGTAATTCATAACAAACTGCACAATATTTGACACAAAACCTAAAAAGCGTATGGTGCTCCTGTGAAGCAGTACACTTTGCCTGTGGGATTTACTGTAGCAGGAACATTGATATTTGCAAACAGATGACCCAGGTACAGGTGAGTTTGTGGTCAGGGTTATGATATGAACTAAAATAAAGATAAGATAAGCCTAGTGTTCACAAGAGGGATGATTCAGGTATTGCAAAACAAATTAAGAATAATTAAATTAAATAGGAGGTATATACAACTAGTAGACGATTAATTATCTATACCAGAGCAATTAAGGCAAAGTTATGAGGTAGTGGCAAGCTAAAGTGACTTATAATAAATAGCAGGGAGTCAAGTCAACAGTGTACACCAGAATAATATATACTGTGATTAAGTAATGACACTTAGTGTTTTCTGTACTAATATAACAAAACAGAAAAATAATATAGTGTATGATGCAGTATGCGCAGTATCCGCAACGGACGTTCTAACGTAAAGCGAACGCACCCTCAACGGGGCAGGGATTATTTCATTGGTCAACACTACACCTGGCATTCTATTAGTTGGGGAATTTTGACAGGGTTGTAACACAAAAAATCCGAGAGTGCAGGACAAATCCGAGAGGAGATTTTCAAGCGCCTAGAAGCAGCCTGAGTGAGGAAAAGGGCCAAAGCTGAGAGCAGGAAATCTGTCCAAGCAACAACATATCTGAGTCCAAGCAGAAAGTTTGAGCAGAAGCAGAGCAAATCCAAACGTGAGCAGTGGCTATTTGAGTGTGAGAGCAAGGTTTTGAGGGAAATTATTACAAAATCTGAACGTAAAATCAATGACAAATGCTCTCAAATAGAAAGAATGTGCTCTTGAATAAATATAGGAATAAAACTCCATACACTACTTTTTACACACTGGAAACACGGCTTTAACATTGTGAATTTAAACAAAACCACGTAGTTAGGGTTAGAATAAGTATGTTTGCAACGTAACGAAAGTGATGCACACTAGACACAAACCTGGACCTGGTGAAACCTATGTTGTTTGACCCATCCGCCACCTTGACCTCCAACAAATTTAAAATGACATACCACATGTACTGTATGGCAAGAAGTGTTGCAAAAGTCAGGCATGCAGATTTGCCACCTTGTGATGCGAGAGAACACATATGTGAAGTTGCAGTGACCGATTCAGCATGGGGCGAAGCCTCTGCTTACTGTCTGTCTGTTCTGTCACTGAGCAACAGTCCTTACTGGTTCTCATATTTAATGTTTTGTTGGGACTGACCAATCGGAGGATTTTAATTCAGGACTTTCAGACCGAATTTATCAAACACTCTTTTGTTTTCTATATAATGTAGAGAGAGAAGAGTGTTATTCAAACTAATAAAGACTCACCTATTGCTGCAGTCGCCATGATGTCTGCTACTAATTCAACTGGAAGCCAGCTGCTGGGTGTGAAAACATACAGAACGCAGAATTTAAATCTTATTCACATCATAAAATAAGTGTCTCAAAGCAACTTGGAGCTCAGATTGGTTACTGCAGACAACAATGTGAAGGTGTGTTTGTGATGAACAGATTTGTCTGTAAATGTTGCTAAAATTAAGGCTTGATGTTAGCTTTAAGGATTATTATTTTATAGTATAATCACATACATTAAGCAATGACTGTTTTGCTGTCACCTTGTTATTTCACAGTCTCATAAAAGAAATCCAGTAAATAAATAAATAAAGCTTAACTGAAAAAATCAAAATTAAAAATGGCGACTACAAAATGTAATGTAAAATTCAGAGATTTAAAAAATGAAAACTCTTTATATGTATCAAAGAAGGTGTTCTTTTAATCTAAGAATGTCCCACTTCACCAAACCTAGCCTAAAACGATTTATAGAGTCACTGGAGTGAGTCAACATTTTTTTGTAAGTCTACAGGAGCATTTAGGCTACCAAGAAGTGTCCCACATTATCTGAATTCACCCTAAACAAATTGTAAAACTTGCTAAATTAAGGTCTTGATATAAGCTATATAAAATATTATCTGTGATGTAGCCGAAACAAAGACACATCCTTCTTTATGTCATAAAAATGCTCCAATAGTGCCGAGTGTCTCACATGCACGTGTACTGTAGACCTGCTGTCAAAAAAAAAAAAAAAAAATCAGCACTATTGACTTCCTTATCTCATATTTGAAATATCGACAGTTCATTTCGGCCTAAATGTTGAAATAAACATTTGGTTACAGTCGGTTCAGTAAATCTCCTCATTACAGTGAAATCCAGGGGTCAAACACCAACTGAAAGCATATAAGGACCAAACACAGGACTCGTTTATTTCCGCTTAAAACACAAAGACGGTTAACTTGGCTGGTCACAAATAAAGTGTTAATACCGTACCTACAGTGTTCCCACATAGATCAACTATTAATCTATTGACCCATCCACCATACCGATATAGGATACTTTTACTTTAATTAGGGACTTGGTTATTTTTTCTTTATCTAGTTTTGGTCGAGTTCACTTACCTGGCTACAAGAATTCTTGCTGCGACACAAAAACCGGCGAAAGTGAAACTAAAGTTCAGAGGGCAGGAGAAGTTCAAATAAAGTCCCCCAGCAGCCAAAAATGTTCTTAAGAATATAAATAGTGGAGGTGTAATTGTTTAGTTTAGGGACAATCTAGAAGTTCTCTACTCATTGATAAAACAAAAACAGTTGTTGTTGTTGTAGCCTATTACCTTTGCAAATGTAACTTCTGATAACTGTTTTTATTATGCTCTATGTTAATATACTGTGATATTTGTAATTTAAAAATATATTAATATTTTAAATAATTAAAAGACAATAAGAAAATGTTCAGTATCATTGAAAATAGTTCAATCTTCCTCTTAAGTAATAGTAAAGTAGTAGTAAAATGTACAGAGTGGCTGTGTGCATGCATGTAGGCCTATACAAAAAAATTGAAAATGAAATGGAAAAACAGTAAATTATGAAGAGAATTAGATTCCAGCAGATCTGCAGAAACTAGTCTCTCTTTGTCAGGCCCTCCTCCAAAGCGCTGTGAAAGCTGGAGGAGGCAACGGAGCAATCAGACCATCAGTTCAGTAGTAAATGTTAGAGCTCCACCTGCTGGACAAAACAATCAAAAAGGCTATCAAACAATACCAGACTCGGTGGTTGGCTTCGGGGGGAATCGGGTTTGAAAGGCTTTTTGCCAGAAATGATTGCTGTTGCCGCTGCCAGTCTTTTCAGTCAGCACCATCCTAAAGCCGCCGGTTTTGATTTGTATTCATTCCGATGTCACTCCTCTGTTATAGCCTATCCTGCAGTTCAACTTTAAGTCTTGTGTTGTTCTCCTGCATAATTACCTTCTTTCTTTTTTTATCTGAGCCTTTGTGAACATGTCCTTTATAAAGCATGTGTATTTATTTTTTACCTTTCATCTATTCCACAGCATCCAACAGATATGGGATCTGCTGCTGGTCCTACTGTTGTGTTGAGAACAACATATCTTTGGGGCCAAGCCGAATATTCGGGTCGATTCTATTCGATATCTATTGATTCACTCATCTACCAAAAGCCATTTGAATATTTTCAAATCCTCACGGCAAATATTGATATATTGCTACAATTCATATAGATTGAAGTATGTAATATTTTTCAAACCAGTCAACTGCAGTACACTCCGGTCCAGATGATGGCGCTGATGCGCTTGAATCCTGTCTGTAAACCGCAGAAGCAGTGCACTTTGGGAAATGTTAAGGACTGGGACGTCCGCATAGTCCGTCTTTGAAGTTTTGTAAAGCCGTGTGTGCAGATCAGATATGTCGGGCTGCAGGCTGATGAGAGCCATCAGAGTGAGTGAGTTTGGAGCTCCGGCAGTGCTCAGACTCTGCTCAGATGTGACTGTCCCGCAGCCTGGACACAAACAGGTGAGACACACTGAAGCAGGCTGAATCACAGGTTCAGCCATGTCCTTATTGGGCAACAGTGGCAGTAAAGCTGCTACGCTTTAAAACCACAGTGGTGTTTTGAAGTTGACAATATTCCCAAAACTGTACATACTGTACATATCGGTCTATATGGTTCATACTAAATATCCATATTTATTCTTATAATATATTCTGTTAATACACTGCATATATCTATATTATTCTTACTACTATTATAATGTTACTGCTACTACATTGCACATATCTATGTTCAGCCATTGTTCATATTACATAGCCATATTTATTCTGCTCTTATAAGGTAACTGCTAATACACTGCACATTTTTATATTTAATATACTACTACTACTGTAAACCAACTGTAGCCTAATACTACTGTCTACACTGCACTATATTTCTTGTCCTGTCCTGTCTATGCACCACCTGTCTATAGGCTACTTTGTACTGTATATTGCATTGCACTTTTCTGCTTTTTTTGCACTTCTGGTTGGACGCAAACTGCATTTCGTTGTCTTTATACTTGTACTCTGCACAATGACAATAAAGTTGAATCTAATCTAATCTAATTTAACAATATTCCCAAAACCTGTCACTTGTTTTTATGCAAACACACGCCTAACTTTACAGCTATTTAGCATTTTTTCTGGTCACATTCAATAGGCTGCATCAGACAGTTGCTTAGGGTGAATAGCCCACAACATTACAATAAAGCCAACCGAGTGCATGTTATGAATATGAAAAAGCGATAAATGCAAGATATCATTTGGATTAAAACATTGAGCTACTATGCAATTGAACTGGGGAAACATATAGGAACATACTGTATGTCTGTTGTGCTTAGCCTTTGGCTTTTGGTATGTCATTTAATCTCATATTCCCATAAAAAACTTTTGCATATAAATGTGTCTGTCTAAAATGTAGGCTATTAGATGTGGTCTCAACTGTTTTGTATGACTTACAGCTCTTCCATGTCCACTGTCTCTGCTGTAGGTGTTGATTCGTGTCCATGCCTGTGGAGTGAACCCTGTGGAAACTTACATCCGGGCTGGGACCTACGCCCGTAAGCCCCCCCTGCCATACACACCGGGCACAGATGTTGCTGGAGTGGTGGAAACTGTTGGAGAAGGAGTCACTGCAGTGAAGGTCTGAGGAAAAACACATGAGAAATGGTGGATACACTGGACATTATTTTGTTTAGCTTCTAAGATAAGTTGTAGCAAAAACACATTTATGTCCATTTACATTTACAATACATTTAAAGCCATGAACACTACATGTTTTTTTATATTGGAATGTTTACTGATAATATACCCCAGCAGACTATTTTACAAACAATTCTGTGTGTGGATTGATCTTTCTCTATGCCTGTTCTAAATTGAAACTGAATAATTTTACTCTGAATGTTATTGAAAATCAGTGTTACTGTAGAGTTGGCCTGACGGCCCATCCCGAGTTAAGAGAGACATGTGGCAAAGTACACACTGTTCACTAAATGTCTCTGGCTTACACAAGAGTAACACTGATGTTTTTTAGAGTCTACTGTACAGCTTAGGTCAGGGTGTATACACTCTGGGATCTACTGTAAACTGTAACTGTTCATGGTCTTGTCACTTCTGACAAGAATAGAATACTAGCAGAAATATTTAACTTTAAAAACAATAATAATAATAGGCAAACTTCAGGATAGGTCTAAAATGAGTATACATAATATACACACATCACTAGTAGGTGTAAGGCTACTGGAGAAAAGTAGTGTCTGCACACTGACACCAATCCACAAATTAATTCAAATGTTTTGATCCCAGCTGGATCTGCTTCAGTCCCAAACGTGTCAAACACTGAGACATCAGGGATTACAATAATCTTTACAGTGAGACTACTGCTACAGCTTTGCTTGTTCTGGTATGGCCAATAGCTTATGGTGGCTAATGCTAGCTAGTACAGTAAATCAGGTGTGTGTGTGTGTGTGTGTGTGTGTGTGTGTGTGTGTGTGTGTGTGTGTGTGTGTGTGTGTGTGTGTGTGTGTGTGTGTGTGTGTGTGTGTGTGTGTGTGTTTGTTCTGCAGGCAGGCGATCGCGTGTTCACCACAGCCACAGAGTCTGGAGGGTATGCAGAGTACACTGTAGCAGCCGATGAGTGTGTCCACAAACTGCCTGATGCTTTACACTTCAGCCAGGGGGCAGCCATAGGGATCCCTTACTTCACCGCCTACAGAGCTCTGGTTCACAAGTAAGACCACTGACACGTGCTGGTGGATGAGGTGACATAGGTCTGAATTAAGCTCTTTCCCTTTTCTTTCATGTCACTTTTTGACTTAACTTTCTTTAGTTGTGCACACGTTTTATTTACACATTCTCAAAAGGATTCTTCAACTACATATTTTCTACACATCTCCAGGTTGTACTGTACCTGTTAGAACAAATCTATATAAAAAAAAAAAATGATGATTTTATGAGCTCATAACTTAGACCTCGTCTTCAACCCATACAACGCCAACAGAAATGTTAGCACAAATAAAAGTTGAGGGTAGCTTTACACTGATGTTTCCACCTTTCTTTCTTTTTTCTTTCTTTTTTTTTTAAATGTGAACCATTTTTAGGAGGTCTTGGGGATGAATAGGGAAGTCAGAAAGCATTAAGAAACAGACTAAAGTATTGTTGGTGTAGCGACTTCTTTGCAACCTCCATAAACAGCAGAGAGGCTGAGTCAGGGAACTATCACCTGTATGATGTGCCGTTTGACTGATTCAGATCTACTCTGTGATATGCTTTCAAGGATGTATTGTTCATTTGAAAGTCTGAAAAAACAAAAAGAAACTAAATCCAGTTGCCTGAAAATTACTGCATAAAGGTGAACGTGAATGTAGTGAAACTGCGTTGAAACTGTGGTCAACAGAAAACGTGTGACGTTCTACATTATGTAATAGGTGAAAAAACTATCAACCATAAACAAACATAACATGGCTCCTATAGTTGGTTTCCACCTTTTCATGGGATTTGTTTACAATCATGAAAATATAGAACACCAGACTTAAGCAAGCCAGTTCATCGCAGATGTTATGACTAAAATGTGTTTTAACTGACGTGTGTTGCAGAGCTCACGCCAAAGCCGGAGAGACCGTTCTCATCCATGGAGCCAGTGGAGGGGTACAATTTCTGTGACTTTTTTTCTAATTATATTAAAAATCTAAATGGTTTCCAGAACCATAATGCATGTATGTGTGTGTGTGCATATGTTTAGGTTGGTGTGGCAGCGTGCCAGTTGTCCCGTGCTCTGGGTCTCAAGGTGTTGGGGACAGCAGGGACACCGGAGGGAATGAAGCTGGTTCTCAACAACGGAGCTCACCTGGCCTTTAATCACAGAGAAGAGGGCTACACAGATAAAATCATGGTATACACACCGTGCACACACACCCCACAGGAACACCAGGAGGAAAAGAACTAGTCATGAATGAAGCTCACAAAGCATTTAAAGATGTATTAACCTTTATTCCTTAAAGCTTATCTTGACTCTATCATGTGCTTTAGTAGTGGTTACAGAAATATGAATGTTGTGTGTGTGTGTCTGTTCCAGGAAGCCACAGAGGGCAGAGGCATAGATGTAATAGTAGAGATGCTGTCAAACGTCAACCTCAGTAAAGACCTCCAGATGTTGGCCTTCGGAGGACGTGTTACGGTCAGTAGGACTACAGGCCAGGGGCCGTATTCACAAAGGATCTTCTCTTAACACTAGCACTAGGGCTGCACGATTATGGCCAAAATGACAATTTTTGATTATTTTGATCAATATTGAGATCCCGATTAATTATCACGATTATTTGTTGATTTTAACCAAAACAAATTTTATTGTCAAATAGGCTAATTATAACTGCTTTCACATCCATATTGTGCTACATTGCTCCTTTGTTGAAGGGTACTATGAAGGAGTATGCCATTTCAGCTGTTGTGCGACCGCTTTCCACACAAGTGCGTTTGCGGTGAAAAGATAC
Source organism: Sander vitreus (assembly GCF_031162955.1). Classification (NCBI taxonomy): domain Eukaryota; kingdom Metazoa; phylum Chordata; class Actinopteri; order Perciformes; family Percidae; genus Sander; species Sander vitreus. The sequence goes on from NC_135866.1 coordinate 25,657,441, forward strand.
AGGCAGTGCAATTGCGTTGATTGTTAAAATCCGGTGCCAATATGGCAATATATGGAAATAGCAACGCCGATTTCGGTGCCTCATTACGGTGCCTCTTAAATGTCTGCGCTGCTCTCTGATGCTCCAAAACAGACGTCAGAGGCAACAGAAACATCACTGCACGTCACGCTAGTAAACACTAATAGCACTTTACACAGCAGGTAACGTTAGCCTACTGTTAGCTACAGTAGTAACTGGATTCAGTTACTAATGAACACAGTTACAATGCTGACAGCTAAACGGTGTAGTGGGACTGTATTTCACTGTAGAGAATTCCAACAGCGGGACGTACAACCGTCTGCTGCTAAACCTTGGGTTGGGAACCGGAGGGTCGCCGGTTCAAGTCCCAGTACGGACCAAAGTATAGAGTGTGAATTGGTAGCTGGAGAGAAGCCAGTTCAACCCCCGGGTTACTGCCAGGTGCTCTTGAGCAAGGCACCGTACCCCCCCCAACCGCTCAGGGCGCTGGTCCAGCACTGGCAGCCCACTCACTCTGACATCTCTCCATTTGTGCATGAATAGGTCCTGAGCATGTATGTGTGTATTTCAGGCCTGTGTGTAGTGATTTCTAACAAAACAGAGTGTAAATTGTAATGATCAATAAACAGTATAAAATAAAACAAAATGGTTTAACCCGTTTACTGGTAAACTGGTAAACCCCGTGACCGACTTATGACCGACTGCTATCTGTTACGTTACTCTGTCCTCTGTGACTGTCTACATCTAAACTAAGCTGCGCGGTGCAGGGAACAACTCTGGCGTGGGATGCCAAAATCGTGATCGTGAATAAAATTTGATTAATTGTGCAGCCCAAACAAGCACTCTTCCTAAAATCCACTAAATGTTCCTAACGAAGAGTTAACTCTTAGGATCTTCTCACAAAGCTGCTGAGAGATACTTTTCCTAAGGGACCGAGAGAACGCCCAAGCTAAGTGAAGGGACAGGGTGAATGAACTTACTCACTATGTCTACAGTGAGTTGTTGACAACATTTTAAAAACCGCTCAGAGTAGTAGTTGTGCCCCAGTGTAGCTGTGTTGTGCCCCTGTACATTTTTCGAATACATCTTCATCTTTCTTTCTCTTTTTATTTTAGATCATTGGCTGCAGAGGCTCCATAGAGATCAACCCCAGAGACACCATGGCTAAAGAGAGCAGCATCATGGGAGTGGCTCTTTTCTTCGCTACACCGGTACAAAGCAGTCATGCCATGTTTTATACAGACATTTTCTGGGTTTAAAAGCCTACACACACTTTGGATGATGACATTTGGCTGTTTCCTGCAACATAGCTGTGTTAGCTTTTGACATGGAGCTAAGAAAAAAGAAAATCCTGAAACAATTTTGCGGTTAGTTAAAATAACTTTACTTTTGTACATCTCTTCCTTTCCTGCTCCTCTCTAAGGGGGAGAACAAGGAGTGTGCAGCGCTGCTCTACGCAGGGATGGAAGCTGGTTGGCTGCGTCCAGTCGTTGGTTCCCAGTACCCGCTTGACAAAGCCGCCCAGGCCCACCATGACATCATTGAGTGTCCCGGGGCTGCTGGGAAGACTGTCTTGACCATGTGATGATGTAATTGTATCAAAGGTCAAAGGTTACCAAGTAGGGTTTTGGCTGTTCATAAAGGGGAGAGCAAACAATGGTTTATGTGGTTACATTAAGCTTTGAATGATTACTGATAATTACCTTTGACATTTGAAGGAGTTACTACTAATGTGCTGATTTATCATCACTGCCACTCTGCAAAACATGCATAAAAAATATACGTTAACAAGACTGATGAGAGCAGTTAAACTGACTAAAAAGTTGCGGGGCCACAAAACCAAAACAACATTTTTGAAAAAGTGCTCTGTATAGCTGAGAAGAGCTGTGCGTCGGCACTACAAATGTCCCTATTAACATTACTAATAGTCATTTGCAGCTTTAAGTGAATGTTTAAAATAGATGGATGTGCAGGGTTTCCGACTGTACATTGGGTCTTATTTAATCATGAAGGTGCCAAAACATTTTTCCAGCTGACTGATGGTGACAGACACCAGCACTTGAGTTGTGGAGTGAGAGTATGGAATTAATTGAATTGCTCACTACAATGATCTCAAGAACCAAATCCCCGAATGCGATCTGTGCTCAAGAATCCCCCACTGCAACTCAACTCGTCTAAGTCGTCTGTCTGGTGATACTATTGATTTCCTACTGACGGTGGACAATGTTGCAAACATCCATTCTTTCTTAGGCAGAAAATCTTTTCTCTATCTTTGATTTTAAAGGCACTTGAGAAGATGGGAACTATGCATAGGTACTCTATTAAACCATTTGTAAAATTGTGAATGAAAATAAAAGACTAACATGACACAACAAATACATTTTTTAAATATGTTTGTGACAATCCCATTAAACAATATTGACATTTGGGGAAAAGAAAATAATAGGAAAGAGTAAAGTTAAAGGCTCGTTTCTGAGAGGTAGCTGAGTCATATACGACACCTGTGCGTCTCAGGTGACAGACAGCTCTACTGAGCATGCTCCAGAGAGGGCCACGTAACTTAAGCTAGAGAGACGCAGTTCCACAGTATCTGCTACATCACTGTAGCAACCAGTAAATTATGGACTTTAAGCCGCGCAACAGTACAGTCAGTGCTACAGATTACTCGTATGGATTAATATGTCAGTGGAGTATACCATGTACCAGGTTCTTTTTAACAGGTAAGCAGTTTGTAATGAAATATTTAAATGATCTTGCACTCTAGTCATTTCTTTGGTTCAGGTAGATGTTCAGACACTAAAGTCGGACAGAAACGGAATCAATGGAATTTTAGAAAAGAATTTCCTCACAAGTTCAAGTGCTCTCTTTGGGTTATTGTGGTGAATGTTACTCATGTTATGGGTATATTTAATTGTATATTTTCTTGAAGTCTACTCACATGCTTGCAGGATGGAGGGAGAAGATATTTAGCTAAAGCTGAGGATCAGTCAACTAGTAGGCAACAAACCTGATTCCCAGGGTGAGGTCATAGTTTTTAAAAATAAAAAATACTTTTTAATAGAGAAATGTGACATGTCTAAAACACCTCGTGGACCACACAGCAATGGGACACTAAAGTGCTACAATGTTTTAGGTGAGTTTGTAGTTCAATAACTGACACAACTGACAAGGATTTCTCAGGTCAGACATCTAATCATCTAATCTGTCTATCTATATACATATCTATATCTATCTATTATACTCAATCAAATCACAAAATGATGACAAAGAGGTTCAAAGAATGACCACATTTGATTCATTTCAAGCAAAAATCTTGCTTGAAGTGCTCTTAAATACTGAATCGCTTATTACTGCAGGTTTAAGCTATATGTCACTGTATGTGTTGTCTTCAGTGGCGGTATCTGTGCTAGGCTTTTAGGAATGAATACCCAAATACGTTTTTTCATTTACAATTGCTCAAACTCTGTTCTCCCATTCTGTTGATCCACTCTGGTTTATGGATTTCATGGAAAGATTACTGTTGTGGAGTAACTCATATTTGTTCATCAGATGACAGCTCACTGCAGGAGAGTCCATTAGGAAAAGAGCTTTAGCAGAAACATGATAGGCCTCATTCTGCTACAATGTCTGGCTGTCATCCATCAGTCCGCATCCTCTGGGGACAACTCCCTCTAATGATACCTCACACACACACACACACACACACACACACACACACACACACACACAGACGTCAGTTCATTGCCACCACGTGTCACTGTTTGTTTGCCTAGCAACTCAGAAGAAACAGTGACAACTGGCTCACTCGTGAGCCATCACCAGCCGTGTTTTCACCTGGTACCTGTAAAATGCAATGAATCCTGAGAGTACAGTCTTTATACTAAATATCAGACATTTATGTGCTCCATGTTTTGTTAAAAATGTCATAGGCCATTATAATAAATTGTCTTCGGTCAGGGTTTGCATGAGTGCTGTTACATTGAGGAACCGATTGTGATGTCTGTCATTTGGACATTTGAATTTAGTTTTATTAGGATAAAAGGAATTTAATTGACTTCTCCGGGAACCATCACCTTATCGTGGTGGAGAGGTTTGTGTGTCCCTATGAACCTGAGGGCTGTGTTGTCTGGAGCTTGGTGCTCCTGGTAGGGTCTCCCAAGGCAAAGTGGTCTCAGGTGAGGGGCCAGACAAAGAATGGTTCAAAAATCCTATGAAAAATCGAGGAAGGGATGAAGTGACCCTGCCCGGAGGAAGCCCGGGGCCCCCGTCTGGAGCCAGGCCCAGATGGAGGGCTCGTCAGCGAGCGTCTGGTGGCCGGGTTAGCCACGGAGCCCGGTCGGGCACAGCCCGAAAAAGCTACGTGGCAGACATCCCTCCATCCCATGGGCCCACCACCTGTGGGAGGAACCGCTGGGGTGCGCCACATGGGTGGCAGTGAAGGTCAGGGGCCTCGACGGACCAGACCCGGGCAGCAGAGGCTGGCTCTGGGGACGTGGAATGTCACCTCTCTGTGGGGGAAGGAGCCGGAACTTGTGCGGGAGGTGGAGCGCTACCGGTTAGATCTGGTGGGGCTTACCTCTACGCACAGTCTTGGTTCTGGAACCATACTCCTGGATAGGGGTTGGACTCTTTTCTTCTCCGGAGTTGCCCAGGGTGTGAGGCGCCGGGCGGGTGTGGGGATACTCACAAGCCCCCAGCTGAGCACCGCTACGTTGGAGTTTAACCCGGTGGACGAGAGGGTCGCCTCCCTACGCCTGCGGGTTGTGGGGGGGAAAACTAAAGTCGGGGACTCCATAGTTCTGCTGGGGGACTTCAACGCGCACGTGGGTAATGATGGAGACACATGGAGAGGCGTGATTGGGAGGAACGGCCTTCCTGATCTAAACCAGAGTGGTTGTTTGTTGTTGGACTTCTGTGCTAGTCATGGATTGTCTATAACGAACACCATGTTCGAACATAGGGATGCTCATAAGTGTACTTGGTACCAGAGCACCCTAGGCCAAAGGTCAATGATCGATTTTATAATCGTTTCATCTGATCTGAGGCCATATGTTTTGGACACTCGTGTGAAGAGAGGGGCGGAGCTGTCAACCGATCACCATCTGGTGGTGAGTTGGGTCAGGAGGTGGGGGAAGACTCTGGACAGACCTGGTAAGCCCAAAGCGGGTAGTGCGGGGTAAATTGGGAACGTCTGGAGGAGGCCCCTGTCCGACAGACTTTCAACTCACACCTCCGGGCGGAGCTTTTTGTGCATCCCTGTGGAGGCTGGGGGCATTGAACCCGAGTGGACAATGTTCAAAGTTTCCATTGCTGAAGCTGCGGTGAGGAGCTGTGGTCTTAGGGTCTTAGGTGCCTCAAGGGGCGGTAACCCACGAACACCGTGGTGGACACCGGTGGTCAGGGAAGCCGTCCGACTGAAGAAGGAGTCTTTCTGGGATATGTTATCCCAGACGACTCCGGAGGCAGTTGCAAGGTACCGAAGGGCCCGAAGGGCTGCAGCCTCTGCCGTGAAAGAGGCAAAGCAGCGTGTGTGGGAGAAGTTCGGAGAAGACATGGAGAAGGATTTTTCGGTCGGCACCAAGGTACTTCTGGAAAACCGTTCGCCACCTCAGGAGGGGGGAAGCGGGGAACCATCCAAGCTGTGTACAGTAAGGATGGGATGCTGTTGACCTCAACTGAGGAGGTAATAGAGGCGGTGGAAGGAGCACTTTGAGGAACTCCTAAATCCGACTAATACGCCCTCTATGGTAGAGGCAGAGCTGGAGGATGAGGGGGGGATTGGCATCAATTTCCCTGGTGGAGGTTGCTGAGGTAGTTAAACAACTCCACAGTGGCAAAGCCCCAGGAATTGATGAGATCCGTCCAGAAATGCTTAAAGCTCTGGGTGTGGAGGGGTTGTCTTGGTTGACACGCCTCTTCAACATTGTGTGGAAGTCTGGGACGGTGCCTAAGGAGTGGCAGACCGGGAGTGGTGGTTTCCCCCTTTTTAAAAAGGGGGGACCAGAGGGTGTGTGCCAATTACAGGGGTATCACACTTCTCAGCCTCCCCGGTAAAGTCTACTCCAAGGTGCTGGAAAGGAGGGTTCGGTCGATAGTCGAATCTCAGGTTGAAGAGGAACAATGCGGATTCCGTCCTGGTCGTGGAACAACGGACCAGATCTTTACTCTCGCAAGGATCCTGGAGGGAGCCTGGGAGTATGCCCAACCAGTCTACATGTGTTTTGTGGATCTGGAGAAGGCGTATGACCGGGTGCCCCGGGAGATACTGTGGGAGGTGCTGCGGGAGTACGGGGTGAGGGGGTCCCTTCTCAGGGCCATCCAATCTCTGTACGACCAAAGCGAGAGCTGTGTCCGGGTTCTCGGCAGTAAGTCGGACTCATTTCAGGTGAGAGTTGGCCTCCGCCAGGGCTGCGCTTTGTCACCAATCCTGTTTGTAGTATTTATGGACAGGATATCAAGGCGTAGTCGGGGTGGAGAGGGGTTGCAGTTCGGTGGGCTGGGGATCTCATCGCTGCTTTTTGCAGATGATGTGGTCCTGATGGCATCATCGGCCTGTGACCTTCAGCACTCACTGGATCGGTTCGCAGCCGAGTGTGAAGCAGCTGGGATGAGGATCAGCACCTCTAAATCGGAGGCCATGGTTCTCAGCAGGAAACCGATGGAGTGCCTTCTCCAGGTAGGGAATGATTCCTTACCCCAAGTGAAGGAGTTCAAGTACCTTGGGGTCTTGTTCGCGAGTGAGGGGACAATGGAGCGGGAGATTGGTTGGAGAATCGGCACAGCAGGTGCGGTATTACATTCAATTTATCGCACCGTTAGATGAAAAAGAGAGCTGAGCCAGAAGGCAAAGCTCTCAATCTACCGGTCAGTTTTTGTTCCTACCCTCACCTATGGTCATGAAGGCTGGGTCATGACCGAAAGAACAAGATCCAGGGTACAAGCGGCCGAAATGGGTTTCCTCAGGAGGGTAGCTGGCGTCTCCCTTAGAGATAGGGTGAGAAGCTCAGTTATCCGTGAGGAGCTCGGAGTAGAGCCACTGCTCCTTTGCGTCGAAAGGAGCCAGTTGAGGTGGTTCGGGCATCTGGTAAGGATGCCCCCTGGGCGCCTCCCTAGGGAGGTGTTCCAGGCACGTCCAGCTGGGAGGAGGCCTCGGGGGAGACCCAGGACTAGGTGGAGGGATTATATATCTAACCTGGCCTGGGAACGCCTCGGGATCCCCCAGTCGGAGCTGGTTAATGTGGCCCGGGAAAGGGAAGTTTGGGGTCCCCTGCTGGAGCTGCTACCCCCGTGACCCGACCCCGGATAAGCGGATGAAGATGGATGGATGGATGGAATTGAATTGAACTCTTCTTCAGATTACGTGGGGCCCTCTGGAGCCCCATAAGGGACCTCACTGTGTCCTTGGACCAAGGTTTGCAAACCTCTCTATTTAGAGCTGTCCACTTGTGATCGGATCACTCAGATCGGATTTTAATACTGTATATACCATTGGGCAGACTGGGGATGACTGTAACACCTTTTGTTTTAGCACCTATAACTCCCTGTACTCCCAAATAGCAATATGTCTAACTATATCACATAATGAATTAATTGATGTCAAATACAAGGAGTTCCATTGTTACAACCGGCCCCACTACCTGGGGTAAGTTTTAACAATAAGAATGAAGAATTAAAAATGACATAAGACCACACAAAACTACTAAGTGGTTCGCAGAGAACAAAATGAACTCACCGCTGACTTAAAATCACTTTAAGAATGACTGTAATCCACAATAATGAGCTGTTGTTGATACATATTATTAGATTGTATTAGAACATATGCACTATAATATGTGTCTCTAGACATGTATATATTTATATGTGTCATTAGGGGTTATTTTTTACAACCATCCCCACCCTTGTCAGCCATTGTTTTAGCTAGCTGTAGCAGCATGATGGTTTGAAATGAAATACCTCACATTTTACCAAAGAGACTACTCTCTAATCTGATACAGGTTACATAATTCTAACTTCAACTGTATCAGTACTAATCAAAACATAGACTCGGTCCAAAAATTACTTTCACACCTGAAAATCAGTGTTGTAGCTGTAAAATCTGCACACTTCACACAGCTATGACATTTAAATGAAAGGTCAGGAAGTAGTCATACATGAAAGTAATGTCATGACTCTCAGGTCCTCTCTTTTTAGCGAAAGGGTGCTGTTACAACCATCCCTGGTCGCCCACTATGTCACAAAATTAGAGGGCGTGAAGAGAAAAAAAAAGAAGATTTTCCCCAGGTTTGGATTTGGTTTAGTTTTTGAAAATCAATCTCAACCAAATGGCTTTGTGGTCAAAAGGAAAACACACAACGCTAAAAAAAAAAAGAAAAAAAAGATTGACGTTGTTGGAGATGATTAGATCATTGATTGTTGCTTTCAATCAGATCTTGACAGTGATGCAGCTGTATGGGGTTGCAGCCCTTTGGAAGAGATGCTACCTCATCACCATGTTACCTCTACTGTAACACAACATGACCAGTAAGTATATACACAATGGATTTCCATTATCAGTTTCACCATAACTAAATGAGACTGTAAGACAGTAAATGGGAAATGTAATTGTGGACATTGTGTCTGTAGCAGTGACATATGCCACTTGCCATAGTTGAGAAATTAAAGAGTTAAAGTTGAGAAACTTTTCGAAAAAGTTCCATAAACGTTTTTCTTCGACTCTCGTGGTATTCTGTACAGTTGTTTTACAGAGGAGGATTGAACCCAGAGAGAAGGAACGTTATTATTATTATTATTATTATTATTATTATTATTATTATTATTATTAGCTGAAGTAGAACAGCAATCTAGTTTGGCAAACTCTGAGTTTTTAGAAAGAAGATATCTGCCCTAGAGATTGCTGCCTTTTCTCAAGTGTGATGGCACTCGGCTTGTGGTGTTCAAATCAACAACAATGTCTGTTTCCGGAAATCATGACACGGTTACTCAAGATAATTCACAGACCTGATTGTGAGCAGTTTCATATATATATTCATATATATATTCAAATGTGAATTTGTCTGCAGGTATTTTGCTGATGTTGCTGCTGTCAGTCATCAGAACCCAGTGTGTGTCCCCTGTCCCATCATGCCCTGCTTCCTGTGTGGTTTGTTCTGAAGATGCCCTCATCTGTCACAGACTGGCTAACATTATTGGTAACACAAAAACATTTACAGCAAAATACAGCTTTTGTGTTTCATGTCATCCAGTCTAAATGGCAGTAATTGTGTTAGATTTAGATTTCCCCTCACATACACTGCAGTAATATGATACAACGTTGTAGCATATTACCCCTGGGACCTCATGTGCTTACAAGACTGTACTGTATGTGTTAACTGTGTGTGTGTGACCAGATGCTCCAGGCACGACCCAGGCTCTGCTGCTAACAGAAGGCTCCATCTCCACAGTCCAGCCTGCTTCACTGTCTGACCTCAGCAACGTTACAGTCATAAGTTAGTCAGTACTGTGTGTGCATTTGTGTGTACATGTATGGGTTGTTGCATTTTACAGTACATTTTACATTCTCTTTCGGAAAATAAGAATGTGCAGATAGCAACAAGGTAGCTACTTGCCAGATACACCCACTAGGGGTGAAAATTCTACACTCAATGGCTTTAAAATGTTGCAAGTATCAACTATAAGTATGTCTGTCCATCTTCCAGGTCTGAGTCATAACCATATCTCAGTGCTGGGTGAGAAGCCCTTCAGAAACCTGCCGTTCCTCAACACCTTACTGCTGGACCACAACCTCCTGACCAGCCAGGCCCTACAGGGGGGAGCTCTGACCAATCTAACCCGGCTAGAGGTCCTCGCCCTGGGCCATAACCTTATTAACATGGTGGGTACCTCTTCAGGGGGAAAACATTTATCTGGGAAAATATTTGAAATAGACTGTACTTTAAGTACCCATAAAGCTTGTACCTTTTCCTCTGACATGATTCTCTATGTTGATGTGCAGATCCAAGGTGGCTGGTTTGAAGGTAACAAAGCCCTGCGGAGCCTGAAGCTAGAGGGAAACTTGCTCACCAGTTTGGACTCTGGTTCCTTCCCTCTTAATGACCTCAGAGATCTGGAGAGTCTGGATCTGTCAGATAACCTGATATATCATCTGCATAGAAACACGTCAGTACATTTCTAATGTTCTTTTCATACTTTATCGCAAGAGCACACAGTTTACATTTCCATTTGCTCACAGTATTTTTGCATTCTCCCAGTACTATATAACTACAACACATGTATACAGTATGATCCTGTCTTACGATCTTAGCTTTGGTAGGTTGTGGAGTCTGCAGACTCTGGATCTGTCCAGGAACCGTCTGAGTTCTGCTCCTGCTGAGGCTTTTTCCTACCTCAGCTGGCTGACAAACCTCAACCTGGACCTCAACACATGGAACTGCTCCTGTCAGCTGCTTGAACTGGCGGCCTTCCTGTCCACCTTCATACAACAACCAGACAAGGTGCAGGAGTTCTTCTTCAACCTGAACACATTTTTAATGCAGCTTCACTTATTTCAGAAACCGGCGCAGTAAAATAAATTATTGAAGATAAAATATTAACAGAGCAAAAACATTTTATTTGGTGACTGCAAATTATGACAAATACCAGCACTGTATTCCTTGGTGGAAAACATAAAATTATATTATAGTGAAAACTGGAATAACTTTGAAATAAATAAGAAATTTGAGGAGATTATACTCAATAGAGAGATTTTGAATCAAGCCACAATTTCCTTATAGCCTACCAGCTTACTGATTCAGCTTATTTTAAGGGTTGGTCATTTAAATGATCAGTACAAGACTAGTTGACCTGACATCTCCCCCACGCTGCTCTCAGACCCTCTATAATGGCCGTAGGATGGTGTGTGTGAGCGCTGACAACCCGGCCGTAACCACAGTACTGGAGCTGACTGAGGCCAACTGTGTCCCATCCAATCAGAACATCACAGTACAGATAGAGGCAAGAGGCAGCGTGACACCTCAACTGTATGCTCGAGATCTGGCCATCACTGCGGTCATCTGCTTCATTGGTGAGAATGATGCACAATACAAATGGTTTGATTTGTTTAGCTGTGCCATGATGTAATCTAATTCATCAGAAAAAAAGTTATTATCTCATAAATAACAACAGCCCAGAAAAACAACAATGTTTTGACTGCACTTCTCCGACTTCAAGGGCAGAAAACTACAGTACAAAACAATGCAAACCCAAATGTTGCATTTAGATGTGTATTAAACAAAAAAATTCCACATTCTATTTTTTGAAGGCATTATGATTATCTGAGAAGTTGTCAGAAAGTGATGACGTGGGTTGTGTAGTGGCTAACATTGGTATGTTTGCAGTTGTTAGCTGTTATGTGGCTCTGTAACATTGGCTTATTCAGTGGCAACACTGCCAACGTTACATGGGAAATAAACATTTTTTGGTTACTCTATTATTTAACTGGTCAGCACGCTCGTTGAGGAGGTAGCTAGGATGCTGACTGGTAACACACAAGTTAGCTTACAAAACAAAGCAGCTTGCTAAGCTAGCTAACCTGCTAACCACCAATTAGAAATCTAGCTAGCTAGCTAGCTAGCATGGACACTATTTGGAGAGAAAAATGAATGTGAATACCCATTAAAGACATCACTGTTTAAAATTCTACCTGCCCTGCTGTGCTTCAGGAGGCGTTGGCTTGACCCTGCTGGTAGTCCTGATCTGCTATCAAGTCTCTTGGAGGAAGAAACTGAAGGAAAGTAAAAGACAGGAAGAAGAAGAGGGAAGCAGCACAGGGGTGAATCACCATGCCAATCACCTAAATGCCAGTGAAAAGAGGAGGGACCTCTTCTTGCAAGCACAAAGAAACCAGCCTTGGGACAGGGAAGCCAAGATGTTGGATGCAAGGACAGATGGCTACGGTGACCAGAATAGGTCCAGAGTTGACGAAAATGGCCATTTTGGGTGCCCGGACTGCAGCGCCCAAGGACAGAGAGGGATGGGGCTGAACCAGATGAGAGCCAGGGGGAACAACAGGATTAATGGAGGGATGGAGAAAGAGGAGGAAGGTGAGAAGAGGAGAATGAGGATGATGATAGAGGAAGAAAGGAGGAGGCTTGGGACTCAGCAGGGAATATCAGGCAGGGACATTCCTAACAAGCTTCTTTCTCACAGCAACACCAACTCTTCCTCTCATCCACGGAAAGACACCTTTAGTCAGAAAGTAGAGACCCTGGCTGACAATCAGACAAACAGGACTGGCATGGAAGGTAAGAGCAGAGGACATGAGACTGTACACTGTGAGAGCTGCCACAGGACATACAGACCACCAGAGCAGAGCATGAGACACGGGAGGATTCACACCAACATGAAAGACTCTGCTCTGTTTGATGGCTTCCCTTCTCAGTACAGACAGATCGACAGGGGTAGATATGATAACTACAACCAGTTTGACATGATGAAGAACACAGAGTTGAGAAGAGAAACAAGAAACGTAACCTTTGACCTGAAGAGTTCCAGAAGCTTAGAGCAAGGAGGCAGTCAAGGCGAAGACCAGAGGGAGAGAGAGGAAACAAGGAGCTCCAGAGACAAGGAGAGAGGAAGAGCAAAAAAACACGAAGCTAAAGTCCAGTCGAGCCGGTTACTGAAGGTTAAACTAAATTTGAACCCGCTGCTAAAAAGCAAAGTCCATCCTAAGAGGAAAAATGAGCTGGGCCACTCAGAGGAAAGCAGCTCAAAGAAGAGTAAAAATAAAAGGCAGGATGGAAAAGAAAGAAGGGAGATGGAAGGGAAAGGAAAGTCTGGGGAGAAAACAAAGGGTAACAGTGAGAAAGTAAAGAAATCCACCAAGACTAAAGGATCGACTGAGGGTGGGGAGGAAGAGAAGGAAGAAAAAGACAGAGGAGAAGGAGGACAGAAAAGCAAAAAATCATCTAAGCAGAAAATAGACAAGCAGGAAAATACAGAAGTTAACCAGAGCGAGAATACACACCCAGAGAACTCCCAACCTGGCGATACCACCAATACTGCTGACCAATCAGCCTCTGCTCTTGCGATTGGACAGGGACAAGACTTGCAGGGTGGGAGTATTCAGTCTCAGGGAGCTGGATTGGTTCTGGGGAGTGCGCAGCTCTCTTCGCAGAATCCCTTATCCATCTCGGCCACTGACAGGAATCACACTACCAACCTCTCACTGCTTGGTTTAGCGAGCTCACAACTGACTGGCAGCAGCCTCTCTCTTCAAGGAGGGAATCTTTTGCTCAACACCATGGCCTCAGGATCTAATGCCCTGTTTCCTAGTGGTCTGGCTAAATCTGTTGCTCCTAGCATAGCAATCAGTGGCGCCCCAGACAGCTTCAGCAGGCAACCTGGGGTAGGCCTCGTGTCTCCTGCTACCTCTCTTCTAGCTAACGCTGTACTTGCTAACCCATTGCAAGCAAGTGCAATACATACCTCTGCTCTTCATATCTCCCAGCCTGCAGGACTAGCCTCGAGTTTAGCAGCAAACCCTGCACCTGTGCAGTCCCTCTCGCAGAGCAAGCCGCCTCCTGACAGCTCTCCTCTTGTGGTAAAACTGATGTCTGTTCCAGGCCAGGAACCGGGCCTTCAGACTGGAGATGGAGTACTTCCGAGACTCACTCTCCAAACTCAGGCACCTCCAAGTGCGGATGGTTTATCTGGGGTGACCCCTCAGGCTCCTGGACCAGAGACCACTGTGGAGAATGTGTCAAACAATAACAGTCAGACAGAGTCTGGGCGTATGGATGGTGGGTCCACCGCCCACATGTCAGCTGAGGGTGGGGCTCTAACTGAAGGACTTGCTGCAGGGTTGTCAGGAGGCATCATGCAGGCAGCAGATGCGTCTGTATCAGGTGTCTCTGCACCCATAACGTCTACACAGAGCACATCCTCCACAGGGGATGCATTTGGAGTTGCTGCACTGCTGCAGCAGGAGTACCTGTCAGAGGAAGAAGGATCCTCCCCCAGGAGGAAGCTGAGGCTGGTGATTCCTGAGAAGACATCAGACCGACCACCCACCGCACTGGAGAGGAAAATACGCTAGCTGCTCATATTATATTTGATGGCTGAAACTTTATGGATCAGTAGTGTTTTACAAAAAGAGTTTTAGATCAGGTGAAGAAAAGACTGATGCCTTCATACATTCTTAATGCGATGTTAGGAAATGTAATTTTGGGTGTTTTACAGATGTTTGGTGTACACTGAGTAAAAAACCTGGGTGTTATTTTTGAGTTTCAAAGTTCATTGTTGACTTTTGTAACAGTAGTTGACATAAATCTCACCTTAAAGCTAGTTGGTAACTTTCATTAAAAAAAAAACTTTTTGTTGATATATCCTGACAATAGAACATGATTCAGATCATCTGTGAAAAAAAATGTGTAAAATTTTTTTATGTATGCATTTTCAAATTATGATTGCTCTTGGATGCAAGTGGTCAGCCTAATGGTCCCATATAGTAAAAAGTGAGATATCATGTCTTGTTTGATTATAAAGCAGCTTGAGGTGCCTTTAAACGAGTCATTAGGACTTCTGGTTGGTGACGCAACTATACTACGGTATATATCGGTAAATCTGAAGTCTCTCTTTATATAGACCTTAGTGGTCCCGCTAATACTGTATCTGAAGTCTCTTTTATATAGGCCTTAGTGGTCCCCTAATACTGTATCTGAAGTCTCTTTTATATAGACCTAGTGGTCCCCTAATACTGTATCTGAAGTCTCTTTTATATAGACCTTAGTGGTCCCCTAATACTGTATCTGAAGTCTCTTTTATATAGACCTTAGTGGTCCCCCTAATACTGTATCTGAAGTCTCTTTTATATAGACCTTAGTGGTCCCCTAATGCTGTATCTGAAGTCTCTTTTATATAGACCTTAGTGGTCCCCTAATACTGTATCTGAAGTCTCTTTTATATAGACCTTAGTGGTCCCCTAATACTGTATCTGAAGTCTCTTTTATATAGACCTTAGTGGTCCCCTAATACTGTATCTGAAGTCTCTTTTATATAGACCTTAGTGGTCCCACTAATACTGTATCTGAAGTCTCTTTTATATAGACCTTAGTGGTCCCCTATTACTGTATCTGAAGTCTCTTTTATATAGACCTTAGTGGTCCCCTAATACTGTATCTGAAGTCTCTTTTATATAGACCTTAGTGGTCCCCTAATACTGTATCTGAAGTCTCTTTCCCGAAATTCAGCCTTGGTGCAGAATTACAGCCACTAGAGCCAGTCCCACAATGAGCTTTACTTAGGATGTGCCATTTCTGTGTCTGTAGCTTTAAGTGCTATTGAGGAGGAGAAGGGGGGGGCTTGACCAACTGCCACTTTGCTTGATGTCTCTCTCTTTCTCATGGGCAGACCAAATTCTCTGGGCGGGCAAAGCAGAGAAAGGGGAGGTAACCTTCCTTCTTATGACCTCATAAGGAGGAGATTCCAGATCGGCCCATCTGATCTTTCATTTTCTCAAAGGCAGAGCAGGATACCCAGGGCTCGGTTTACACCTATCGCCATTTCTAGCCACTGGGGGACCATAAGTAGGCTGGGGGAACTCATATTTATGTTAAAAAACCTCATAAAGTGACATTTTCATGCCATGGGACCTTTAAGGCTGCACATGAACCTGAACAGGAAACAAACTAAAACAGCAGTGACTTTGACCTCTTTGTTGATTGTAGCAGGTTTCCGAGGCTTCTATGTGTCGCTGCTGGATTGGGGTTCCGTTTTGGCAACAGGACGGCTGTTTGTAGTGTGTTGGGTTTCACTGGTCACACTGGCAACCTCTAAATGCTGCTTACAGACAGTTCGGAGTACACTTACCAAACCTTTACCGTCTGAGCATCTTTACTAGAGCTAGTTTCATCAACCCTCTGCTGTGCAGAACCCAGAGTCACAGTGATCTGTCACCCTCACAAAACTCTAGTTTCAAATAACCTACACTACTGCGAGTTGGGTTTGAGGAGTGTCCCAGACAGAGTGGGACTAACTCTTGTTGCCTTTAGGGGGCAGTGTGTACCTGCTGACACAGAGAGAAGCCGCCTGTAAGCTTTGATTCATGACAGGGATAGAACAGAAATGACACTTCCTGGACACATAATGTAATTAAAGCAGAAAAGCACTTACCTGTAATATGCTTCAACACATTATATTACAAAAAAACTAATTTAATTCAAGATTTGGCTGACAGAACCGAATCAAACCAGTGTTTGACAAAATGTGGATTGTATACAGTTGTTACAGCAGTTGAGGATTACGGTTTTAATACTGACAGTGGTGATTATCAGCACACAACTGCTTTGTTAGAAATAAATGCACTTAAAGTATTGCACTATTTTGTCCCCACACAGACAAATAAAGAGATAGGCGATATGACTGATTGATGTTACTAACTACCAGCCTGCACTGACACCAGGACACCAACACTTTGTATTGTTAGCAGTAATGTAACTGTGTCCCCAGGCATGTGTGTGTGTGTGTGTGTGTGTGTGTGTGTGTGTGTGTGTGTGTGTGTGTGTGTGTGAAATGCAAATGTTGAATGCAAGAGAAGAAATGGCAGTTAGGCTGTGCCTCGCCCCCCACACCCACTTTCTTGTTTCCACTGAAAAATGGAAATAATAGACTTGATTTATACACATGTCAAAACTATAAGTGTCCCCTCACCACTGGCATAGTCATTACTCTTCATTATACGCCAGATGTAGCTGAATTGATTATTAATCATTATGCCTGTGTGAGTCAATCAAACCAATAACCATCAAGATGAGGATTAGTGCAAGAAAGGAGCTCCTGTTATCTAAACCATAAACACAACACCAATGCACCACAGCTGCTCTTAACCTTATTACTAGCAAGAAAGAGAATGCTACCTGACATTTAAATATTGTGCCATTGGTTTTGTTAGTTTTTCTCAAAGTAAGACCAATTGTAGCCACAGTTTGCACCTCTCATATATTACTATTACATTTTAATGTCTGTATATTTGTCCATGGTAAAGCAGATCTTTTTTGTTGACCACTTGGAGGCAGAAGTTCACAACAAGCTAAACATCACACACATTTTTTATTTATTTTTTTTACATATCAGCATGTTGTGAAATCTTGGTATAGTTAACTTGTTAGCAAACACTTACATTATACCTATATTGTGACAATGATGAGATCGCTGAGCGTGAACCAAGTCAGTAAAGTTGTGGACCGTAAAACCAAAACAATGAGCTTAAAGACGCCACAAGGCTCTCAGGAGCTGGAAGGAATGGCAGTGTCTTGTGATGTGGGTCTGAGCAGGCCCTATAACATTACAAATTTGGTCCATTGTCAAAATAAAAAATATTGACAAGTACAACTATGAATGTCTCATTAAGAAGTACACCTTGGGGTGTTGGTATTTTTTTCTTGTGGGGGCTTTACATTCTGAGGATGTTGGAGTTTACTGCTGTGATGCCTTGTGAGATTTTGTGCCAGGAAGTCTGCATCATGAACCAGGTCTCTGAAAGGCAGCGGAGATTCAATCAAACTGTTGGGCTCCCTATCCGGTGGGCCACGCTGTCGCAGTACACAATAGCGCTTCTATATTTTTCTTGTTTGGTACAATTTGGAAGGACGTCAATTACGGCAACCTTTGCTGTAGCTGTTGTGCTGTTAAACAACCTTTTGGGTTTTCATTGGGATTTATGTTTCAGTAAAATGAATGCTTAGCTTTGTGACTCGAATAGAATGCTAATATATGAGGCACAAATTGGGGCTAGACCAAATTTAGATCTTTTTTTTATGAGGAGTCACAATCAAAACAAAACTACACCCTCGGTTAAGCCGTAGATATACTCGCTGTTTAACCAAGCGTTGCATAGACAACAGCGTCACATTAATTTCTGCACATCCGACAGACAAAACGGACGCAGGATAAGTGAGGCAGTCATCATCCGTTCACGCACGTGCAGTTAAAAGTAAGTATATCTCCGGCTTGAGTCCACTGCATGCTAGCAAGTTGGATGATCACCACAGTTATTACAATTCATCTTGTACATTAATATTCAATACCAAATTGCAACCTAAAACCTATTTTAACATGATCTGATCTGAGCTAACAGGAGGTTAAAAGTACATCTTTTCTGAGCCTTCAAAGACATTTGTTTTGCAATTACAGCTCAGCTAATTTGCATGAATGCAAAAGGCCAGGATACAAACACAAAGTGTGTCGCAGGAGTGGTAAAGGTTTACATTATTATGTGCAGTTAATTAGAGTTACTGTCACAAACTGTTCAGACATAAACAAAGGAGAGCGGAGGCAGGTTTTGGAGTAATGACTGCACATCAATGCAGCGCTGACTTTATTCTCAAACACATTAGAATCTAAAAATAAGAAAATCTTCATGGTTGTTGTTGCCCAGAGTCTTTTCATCTGCCAAAAAAACACATTAATACAAAGAGATACAGAGCGACAGGGATTTGTCTCTCATCATCATCATTAACACTAAAACAAAACTTGATTTGATTAAAAAAAAACAACATTAAAACAGCCAACCCAGCAACAGTTATAGTTTCTTAAATAGTCTCTGTGCACAGAGAAATAGAGATGACAAAAGAGACCATGCAACCCAATCAACCACTCTGCCTTCTCATTAACACTTCACACACACACACGCACACGCACACACGCAGTTTGGATCCAAATCAATATTATCAACAGACATATGCCAGGAGGAGGAGCTGTCATCGTACAAAGGAGTATTTTTGTTTCTTTTTTTTTTTAAACAAAGAACTGTTTGACATTTCATTATTTCATGGAGTAAAATACATTTAGTTTCTACCCTGCAGATCTGAGCCTCACTGCGAGAGAACAAGGAAAGTTCTTTAATCATACGCAATTATTCACAGCCAGCAGCTGGTTAAAAAGGCAACAAACTGCTTCAGGTGCTGTTCCACCTCTTTCTCTTATTTGTCTTGAGCTGAATAAAGCAGTGCGAATTCAATCATTATGACTCTGTTCAACACTGCGATGTGTTTTTCTGTATCTACAGACAGTGTGTGGGACTTCGGTCCAAACTGCATCAAATCGAATGCTTATAATCGCATAATGAAAGATAACAGCGGGGAAACAACTTGGGTAGTATTTGGTTATCAACCTATCATTTGTGTGCTGTGTTTTCTCGACTTTGGCTGTACAATGATACACCAGCTGTGAGGTCAAAGAAAAAAAAAATCAATTGGCTTTAAATCGACAGCTCACAGTATTATGATACAGCAATTTACACTTGCTCTTCGGAGCCTTTTGGAACTGACGGTAAACACCATCTTCACAGAATAAGGAACTAGATATGGACTTTATAGGGCAGACAGGAAATTAGACAGAATATCCCTTTCTGAGGGACGTTGGGGTATATACACCTATAATCATGGTTCACAGCAAAGGACCTGCCCCCCTCTCCTCGCTGATATACACAATTTCAATTCAAAGCATTACCGTACATGGCTTATGCTGTAAATGGTCAGTAGAAGAAAATCCAGCCAATAACATTGGGACATGCAGAAATTGGAAGAAAGTATTTCTTCTTCCTGTTCTTAACACTGGCCTTTTGTCCCTAAGAAGATTCTAATGCCTCATTTCCACTGCATGGTGCGGTTCAGCTCGACTCTAGTCGACTCACTTTTGGTACCAGGTACATTTCTAGATTTTGTTTTCCACTGCTGATAGCACCCGTCAACTTAGGTGGGACTTTTAGCTGATCGTCACAGCAACGGCGCCAAAAACTGCCGTGACGTCATCTTCAATTCCATTCATTTATTAAGAAAAATGCACATTAATCAACTGTTCTGTAAATGTGCCAGTGTTAGCCAGCCGGCTAATTTTCCTTTGGCAAGATGTTTTGAGACCACAGCAACAGGAAACAGCAGGACGTTAGCACAATGCTAAATCCTTTCATCAGCAACCAAACAAAGGAACATCTGCACCTCGTCCATTGATCACGCCAGGGTCTCAGTTAAGTGATTTTTATTTTTATTTTTTAAATGCGGTCGCCATTGACGGTAGCTTGGTTGTTAATAATTAGCGGGTTTGTGCAGGGCACGGGATACCGCGTTGCGCAAGTGACCATTCTGGTGAGGATTCTCTGACCAATCAGTGGTCCGCAGTGTTTGAACGCCACCTTCTAGTATCGGCTCAGCACACTTGGAGACTCGATTCAAGTGGTACCAAAAATAAGTACCAGGTACCATCCACAACCTTTGCTAATGGAAAACCAAAAAGTACGGTTCCAAGTGAGTTGAGTCGAGCCGTACCATGCAGTGGAAATGCGGCAAAAGTATTAATACACAGAAATGTCCCATTATTCTACTGCTTGGGCTTTTGTTTGAAGTGCTGAACCCGAGTTTAGTTTAAGTGTAGGTGGTTTGTTGGTTACGGTTGGAGGAGGCTGGCCCGGGTTCCTGTAGATGAGGCTAGAGGTTCCATGGTGTGGCAGCCGAAGGGCTCGGTTGAAGTTTGGTGTCACTTTGTCCTGAGACTAGCTCAGATAGAGGTGTTTGTCTCTTTGCAGACCGCTGCAGGAGGAGAGGAGAAACAAAGAGTGAGGATGAAGAACAAAAAAATCAGCCACAGGAACAGTTGCAACGGTATTTACTGGATCCAACATCATCCAAGCAGAGGTGTAGCCAGCGGAGCTGTGCTATTCCCTTTGTTTTTAGGAAACAGCCATTTTACTCTATATGACTTTATGGCTTTGTTAAGTGACAAAGGCATTTCTTTTGACAGATTAAAATGCTGACAAGCTGGGCGCCTGGATAACTCAATTGGTAGAGCGGGCGCCCATATATAGAGGCTTACTCCTCAACGCAGCGGGCCTGGGTTCAACTCCGACCTGCGGCCCTTTGCTGCATGTCATTCCCCCCCTCTCTCTCTCTCCTTTCATGTCTTCAGCTGTCCTGTCAATAAAGGCCTAAAAATGCCCCAAAAACAATCCTTAAATGAAAAATGCTGACAAGCTAATTTAAACAAGATCCTAGTAACAGAAGCTTTGCCCAACATGTAGAAGTGTGGTTTTGTTTATTAGTAGTAGTATCCTGGGCTTCAGAGGCTCTGCTACGTAAAAACAAGAAAAAAAAATTTGGGGAACAAATACATTTCAACAACAAAAAAACAAGCAAATATTAAAACGCTGCAGTCCAGCTAGCCTTTAAGAGTAACTTAACATCAGGCTGAAAAGCAGTGTTTTGCTGCCCTCTCTGGTTCTATTTCACCCAGTATCACTGATAGGTGTGAGTGATGTCACAGTGGCCTGGAGTACACCTGCACATCATCACAGCAAGGTGAGGAAGAGGGCCGCAAAAACAAGCTTTCAAAGATTTTAAAAGTTCAGCTACTCTTTAGAAATACCTACCCGTTGCCATGGTAATCGGTGCTCCAGTCCAGAGAGGGGTGGTGGTTCGGCGTGTGTCGACCCAGCTGGTGGTAGTCCACTGATGATGACATCACTGCTCCACCATTAAGCATACCTCCTCCCATTGGCTGGTAGTCAGACTGGAGGGACGGGTGGTAGCCCTGGAATTAAAGATTAAAAAAAGTTATAATAAAAAAACAAAAAACTTAATACATACAAATTCCTTATGTATGCAGAGTGTGTAAACAGCTGATCACACTGAGAAAAGGAAAACGGAAAAAGAAAGAGGACGGCTGGTCAGCCATGTGCTGATGTGCACTCTGCTAACATGAGCTGTGAAAATTCAGAATCATATTCCAGTTGCTGTGACACAGTTGACTGAGATACCAGATGGTGAGCAATGCTTTACAACAATTAGCGTCCAATTGCCGGAATTTCTGTCATAACTCAATCAAATCTGAACACAGACAGGATACCCAATATTTGTACACTCAGTTTGTCCATCACAAATTTAAAAACATATATAAATAGATACATTTTTCATAGAAATTGATGCTCCTTAAAACTCTAGAACTGAGAATCATCACGTTTGTAAGTTTTCTTCAGTATCAAAGTAATCCAGTGATAGGTGTCTGTACATCCGTGGGTGGAAACAGCCAATAGCTACTTCGACATTCCTTTAATTTGCCAGATCTAAACACAGGTTAGGCCGGCTACACATGATCCACCGTAAAACCGCGAGGTAGAGGCAAAGCCCAGCGCAGGTGTACGTCATGTCGTCATTGCTTCTGTTACTGGTTGCGCCTTGAAAAGTCAGCGCTTCCTTTGAGTTGTCTCCACCACTCTCTCCATAGGAAAACAACATAATAATGTAAACCTTTACAACAGGTTTTTACCGCGGATCATGTGTTGGCGGCTTTAAACTTAGAAAATCTCTGTTTTACCTTATAACCTTTATCTAAAATGGAATTTTATCTCCTATATTTTTTGACATGTAATAGGTTATATTTTGTGGCAAAAGTGGTTCCAAAGTAAAATCCTTTACATTCATCACAGAGCTACGGTGCGGGTCTGAATGTGAGATGCAATCGCAGTAATGATGGCGTGTTTACATCCTGCTTCAACCTGAATAAGTCTATTGACAGCTGATGGTTTTTATCAAACCAACCTTTAGCAGCTCATTGGTAAAATGGTTTCTGATTAACACGAATATGAATGAATGCAACTGAAATGAAAAGGAGAAAAACATCAGTCATTGGTTCATCAGCACTAATTACAGTCTCTTGAGTGTCTTGCTGATTCTATCATCTGCCAGAGGGGAGGCGGTGAGCTGTGGACGAGTGAAGAGGAGATCAAAAGGTAAGAGGAGAGGAGGAAGCAGGGGAAGAGGAGGAGGAGGAGAAGAAGGAGGTGAGCATGTCTCTAACCATCATATAGTTGAGGGAGGAGAGAGAGATGGAAAAGAGAAAGATAAGCAAGTGCAGTGACAAGGTACAGTGAGTGTGTGTGTTTGTGTGTGTGAGAAAGAGAGGGAGACACACACAAACACTCACTCACACACATAAACAGAGAGAGAGAGAGAGAGAGAGAGAGAGAGGCTGAAAGGGAAGTTAATCTGAGTGTTGTGAGTGAAAGAGGAGAAAGAGGAGGACAGCAGGTGGTTGGGTTCTCCCCCCTCTCCTCCCCCTCTCCTCCTCTACCTCACCTATTCATCCATTGTTGAGCAAATTCTTCTCCTTCACTCCTTCACAAAGACCCCATCTGCCTCTTTTGTCTCTCTCTCTCTCTCTCTCTCTCCCCCCTTCCCCCATCATTTCTCACTCTTTACTCGGAGAAAAAAAAAGTTTAGCACTCTGTTACTGTGTACTCTCCATCTTTTCCTTCACTTTTTCGTTTGTTTTGTTTGCCCAAAATATGCAAAATGGAAAAAAGAAAAAGGGGGATTATGGGAATGTGGGATTTAAAAGTGCACTATAAAAGGGGGATCAAATGGGAAGTAAGACTGAGTGGCAATCCATCCCGCCATTTTTAACTATCATAGCATCTCACATCAGACTTAAAACAATTTCATATCACAGCCACTTGTCTCCGTCTTCCTCCTGTTGGGATCGGTTGACTATCAACAGACCAACTCACAGTGAAAAACTGACTGACTGTATAACATGAGTAGAGAAAAACAGAAGTAGAGAAATAGAGAAGTCCGGCCAAAATGGATTTTCCATTTTCTAAGATTCCCAAACTTTACTACTAAGCCCAGTTCAGACCAAAGATTTGCGACGAGACAAAACCGTTTAAGAACGTTGCAGGGAAAATTTGCAGCGGTCTGAACCGGCCCGTCACCTTTTTCAACAGCCAATCAGCTCGTAGCAAGGTCAGCTTGTCAAAATATTTTTTTTATTTTCTCACCAAGAGAGAGGAAGCAGCAGCAGCGGCGGTCAAGCGTGAAAAAAAAAGAGCTGAGAATCAGAGTTGTTGCTATGGAGATTATACACTGTCTCGTCGCATTGGTGTAAACTGGCCCACTTAATGAGGACCAATGCAAAATATTATTGTATTAGTACAGTTAAAGGTGTAAATCTATGGCACAGCTGTCATCAGGAATTGAAAACATGTGGGACAAAACTGACAAAACTAATAATAATGTACTGAAACAACATGAAAATAGTTGAGCTGAAAGTAAGTAATGACAAAAAAGGGTGATACATGAGTAAGCTGTGTTTGTTTTGATCTGGATTGTGCTACTGTGCTGTATATATGATTGTTTTGTATTGTCTTGTTTATTCTTGTTTGTTTACAATCATCTGAAATAAGGCAATTATTATTATTATTATTTTTTTCTCAAACATGATTTGTTTAAAATGGGTAGGCATTATAACCAAGCGCTTCAGCCTACACCTGTTTCAGACTGCTGATATGACTTGTAAATACATTGTTGTTGGTCGGCTTTATTGTTGTTACTGAAAGTGAGTCTGAAATAAACAGGTTCCAAGTTTCCGACCGCCGCATTGCAATTTGTTGCAAGTTTCAACTTGTCCCGTTGCAAATTTTCGGTCTGACCTGGGCTTTAAAAACTCTTTAAAAAATGCTTTAAAAGATCTGTTGATTGTCTTCTTGTAGCATCCAAACTATTTCTACTTGTCTGTATGTTATCACACATCCATTTCTACAGGCAGACAGCAAGAAACAGAGGTAAACTAATCCAACAGCAAAGCTGGAGACAACTGGATAATAATTAGGAATAACGGAGATAGGACAGGCTAGATTTCAGTTTTCAATTCAATACAGTTCTAGTCTATTCAGTGCTGCGGTCCTAAATGAAATGCTGATGCATCCTCTCCCACTCTAGCACCCATCTAATTTCCACTGTGTGTGCATTGTCTCCTCTGCTGATATATTCATCTATCTCCATTCACCTCTGTGCAGCTTTTAAATCAGCAAGCTGTTACCTCGAGGAAATGGGCTAACTGTGTATGTGTGTGTGTGTGTGTGTGTGTGTGTGTGTGTGAAATGGTTTGATGCCCGGGAACGTACAAATTGAAGACTAATGACGACACTATAGCTGTGTCCCAATTCCAAACTAAAGGAAAGTGTTCACACTGGAGTAGTCACAAAATTAGGCCCACTTTAAAACGGCAGTATAGATGCAAGAAGATGGTGGATTTTTTTAGGATCCTGTAACCCTTTTATTTTATTAACCTGTGAGGTCAAACGTGATCTGTGTTTTAAACCCTTAGTTAGCTTGACTACATAGAAGCTTTTAAAATTTATGTTCTTCTGTCTGTGCCTAAAAACATGTATTGCTAACTTTCTAATTAAAAATGTCAGAAGAAAAACTTAAAATCATGAAAAATCCAATATGGTATAATTTGATGGTTTTTAAAAGTTTGCAAGGCATAGATAACTGGACATATGCAATACATCCAAATCTTAACGGTAGTATTTAAACAGTTAGGCTGATGAATATTCTATATATTATATTATTATATTATAAATATTGTCAACAAATCCCATGAAAAGACCAAAACCAACAATGTACATGTGTTATCAAAGCCTGATATGTATCATTCTTCTGTGCCATAGAGCTCCATTGTTGTCCAGAACCTATTATTAAAAACACATCAGTGAGCCACACTGTTGTACTGGGTGAACACACAAACACTGTAGTTTATTTTGACTCAACTCCAAATTCAACGTCCTGCTGCCCTAAATACTCACTAGAGCACCAAATGTGGATTAATCCACAGCTAAAAATAGTCCTGAACAAAAGCACAAATTTCCTGCTGTTTGAGTAACCTTTTCTGAACACTACAGGGTCCACTTGTTAAACTAAATATTTGGACTTGGGGCTGAGTGCTACGGACAGGTAGGGAAGTCTGAAATTATTTAGAGACAAACTAACTTCATGTCCAACTTACTGAATTATATCAATAACCAACAATTAAACGAACTTTACAAAGTTATACGATGTACATTCAGTGTGCGACTCACCTGTGTGATGGCGGGCGAGTGCGTCATTCCCAGTGAGTGTCCACTTAGCTGCTGGTGCTTGTGGTGTTGATGGTGCTGGTGGTGTTGATGGTGTGGACTGTGCAGCCCTCCCAGGTGTGCCTGGCTGTGGAGGGGAGGGCTGACCTGGAGAGGAGGGGTGGACGCCGCCACCATGCTGCCAAGGGACAGACCTCCCTGGTGGGGGACGCTGGGCCGCGGCACGGTCCCTCTGGAGGACAGAGCATGGAGCTGGGGGTGGATCTGGGTGTGATGATGGGGCAGGTGCGGGCTGAGGCCAGGGCTTGAGGCGTTGGAAGGGTGCGATTGGTGAGGGTATGGCATGTACATGCTCGGGTGCTGATGAGAAGGGAGGGAGTGAGGGTGGGCCAGTGAGCTGGAGGAATGGTGCTGGCCTGGGTGACCAGAGTAGACTGAAGGTTTGGGTGTAAACATTGAGGTAGAGGAAGGTGTGGAGGAAGAGTGGGGCGGCTTCATTTCAGATGGATCATTGTAACTCTGGAGAACAAGAAAAAAACACAACAGAAAATCAGTTTGTAGGTTTCAGATTGACTCAAAGACTGCTTTAAGGCACGAGTTAAATGCCAAGTACTTGAATTATTATTGTGTGTGTGTGTGTGTGTGTGTGTGTGTGTGTGTGTGTGTGTGTGTGTGTGAAGTACCTGTGATACCAGACTGGCTCTGTAGGCAGCCAGTTGTTTCAGATACTCCTTCTTAGCCGTCTCTGTCCTCTTCTTGTACATCTGAAACACAAACGTTTGACTTCTCAACCAGCTACTGGACTATCAACCTCTATTACAGTTAGCAGCATTTAAAAAATGATTTCTACAAATCAATTTAATTAGCAGTGCATCATTTGTAAAGTAACCGTTTTTATTTATGTGAACTGAAGCTGTGGACAAGCTGTGAGAATTGTGGCTGCATTAAATCATCGCAGTAACGTAACATGCACTCAGGAATAACCGTCATGGGGCTCATAGTATTTCCCTCAGCTGACACAGTTATCTAATACACATAACCACAATAATTAATTCCCCAAGGAACCTACTACAACTCTTCTCTGAACTTTTTAAAATTCAGTTGACATGCTACTTCTGGCAATTTTGCGAGCCCAGTAATGATCGGTAGTCTCAGTGGTATTGTTAGAGCTGCTGTTTCCCTGCAGAACTGTTGATTCCTGTCACAAAGACAATGTAGCTAGTGAGACGCTGTCCATCTCACTCATCCTTAATGGTTTTACTGAAGAGGACAAACATGTTATTTCTTCCTTTTCTTTCATCATCTGCCATTGCCAAAATTCAGAAACAAGATGAAGGGTCGACAGCCATGCTAGCTTCTCTGTGAGGCTGTACTTAGGCACAGGAAGCTACACAGGGAGGATGATGCTAACATGCTGATGTTTACCATCTTATTGTGTTAGCATGCTAACATTGGCTGCTTACAGTAGCACTAAACACAAAGCACAGCTGAAGCTGATAGGAATAGAATAGTTTTAGTTATTTGGTCATAAACCATCACATTGTATTAGTATTGGACACACTGACAATTGATCTGGTGGTGGTGCTAGATGAAATTAAAGATATCTCCAAAGTTATTACAATTCTTGCTGTGGGGAACATGAATATATGAACCAAATTCCATTGCAATCCATCCAATATTTATTTTGATATTTCAGTCTAAAAAGTCAAAGTGCAATCAACATCTTTAGAGCTGTGCTGCTAACATTGCCAAATACTTTAACAGTATTTTCCTAAACAAACCTAATTTTTGTGTCACATTTTACAATTAGTGAATCATTATTTATTAATATAAATGCATTTGGATAACTACCATGTAGATATTCTTCTTAAAATAAGACTTCAAATAACAGTGATGGGCTAGCAGAAAGGCACATAGACATGCAAAATTAAAGATGGAGGATGTACCTGTTTCTCTTCCTCTCCCAGGCCGTCCCACATGGAGGCCACAATCTTTGACACCTCCCCGAAGGTGGCGTTGGGATTCTGGGCCTTGATGTTGGCTTGGGTGTCCCTGAAGAACAAGGCGTACGCAGACACTGGCTTCACTGGCTCATTAGGGTCCTTTCGCTTCTTCTTCTTTGGTGTTTTGGGTTTCTTGGAGATGTCCACTGTTGCTGGCCTCTTCTCTCCTCCGCTGCCCAGCTAAGAGGAGAAGAAGGAGGTTGAGTAGGACACAGGTAGGTTGGTATGGTAAGGATGAATATGCACTATGGATGGACAGAGGGATGGGTGGACTTTAGTTCTGTAGCACAAATGTATAAAAAAAAAAAACTAAACTGGGTGGAATGTAAATAACACGATTTGGTAAAAAGAGTTCTGTGTAGTAATTGATTATAGGGATTGACTGATACTGTTTTTTCAAGGCCGATACCAATACCCATTATTAGTAGCTAATGAAACCGATAACCGATATCTGGAACCGATATGCATTAACAGTGAAAATGACAATCTTTAAGCCAAAATTAACAACACAAGACGTTGATGCTTTAAGCAATAATTTAATAAATTAGAAACTTTAAACATAATACACAGTAACAGATAGTCAGATAGTGTTGTGGACGGGATATTGAGTCAGACTCAGTGGTGAGTGAAACCGAAGCAGAGGGACAGAACCAGAGTTGTAGTGGAGCCAAAGTAGACCACTTTTAAATTCATTTATCATCCAAAAACGATATCTTCCATTCTATTATTACTAACCTGACATTTTAACTATTCACACCTCTAGTGGTGTCTTTGATGACTCTCACATGACATGTGACCTCAACCTCTTCTTGTTTGATGTCAAGCTATGACTCAATCACAGAGATCACAGCATCTAAGATCAGTGATTCAAAATCATCAAGACTACACACAACAGTCTGTCTGTATCTACACTACATTATTTCAGTCAGAGTACTGCTTAGGAATATTGTAAGCACTACTGCACTATGCAATACAAAATCAACGCAGTTACATGTGTGTAGTTTATTCAAAAACATTGTTTTGATGCCAACCAAGAGTTGCTGCACGAAAAGAGCAAGTGAAGTGAAAGCAATTTCCTGCTAATTTCACAGGATGCTTTCTCGAACGAACCATGTCATTTGGCACAAACAGAGACAGTGTTCAACTGGTGTACTTAATTACCAACTAATGAATTCCAATTAAATGCTAAAACAATCTTTAAGTCGGTGCACAGCAGTTCATCTGACCAAGCAGAAATGTGAAATATGTCAACCAAATACCAATACTACAATGAACTGGAAATCAACAACTGCTATAATATAATAGCTAACATTAAATAACCTCAGAACTTTGTTCCTTATTTTAAACCAAAATTAGTTTGAATACATACTGTAGTTCTTAACGGGCAGTGGTGGAACAAGTATTCAGATTCTTTACTGTAAAATGACTAATACCACACTGTAAAAAATACTCTGTTACAAGTAAAAGGGCCGCATTGAAAATGTTACTTAAGTAAAAGTATGTGAGTATCATCAGGAAAATGTACTTAAAGTATTAAAAGTAAAAATACTCAATGCGGATTAACCCTCACATGGTCTCATCATTTCATCTGTACTTATATTGTTGGGTAGTTTCATTTATAATAAAACATAGTATTTTATTAACTACATGTGTTTTGTGTGCAAAAATCTTAATTTGTAAAGTAACTAGTAACTAGAGCTTTCAGATGAATGTAGTGGAGTAAAAGTAGAAAACGGCATGAAAAGACAAGACTCAAGTACAAGTAGCTCAAATTTGTACTTAAGTAGATGTACTTAGTTACATTCCACCACTGTTTACAAGACACTTTTAAGAAATTATTATTAAGGAAATGACAGAACTGTAAAAAATAGTTACAAACATTTGTATTGAACAAAATTGAAAATTGTAGCTCAGCTTGTTATCACAGCTTAAAAAAGCATATTAGCCAAAATGGCTTCCTAGTATGAAATACATTCTGTATTTCTTGACCTTTAACAACATGATATCAAGCAGAACCTTATTTTTACAGTCTATGAGCAGAACATAGTTTTAGGAGCCAGAGTTCACTGCTGAAGAAATTCAACAAAGTGCAGCAGAGGCTTCACTTTGCTAACTGTTGTTGGTGCTAACGGTGTAGATAAAGAGCAACATTGTTTTGATTGTGGACTACTAGACCTTTATTTCTGATGTCTGACAACAAGCTTTGAAAAAAATATTTTTTTAAATGAAAAGAAGAACAATACAGCAGTTGACTGATGGGTGTTTCTGTAACCAACAACTAACCCTAACCCTAACTTTAGAGGCATGAATTGTGTGTTCTTGGAGGATCCATTACTTTCGGGTTAAGCAGATGAAATATGATCAAATGTGGGCCTTTAAATAACCAATGTTTGAATGGTGCTATACAAATAAACCTGCCTTACCAAATATAGAATTTGCTCATAATTACTAAAAGCTGAAATATATACGCAAGTAAAAGTTAATACTACATGTTGTGTAGCTTTATAAAAGCAGCCATTGTTTAGATGTATAGAAGTATATTATAAAGGTATAAGCAAATTTTGTGTGCTTCTTGAAGCAATAAACTACCTGTATAGTGCCTATAATGTTGCCTATATACAAGCCATTCTTCTAAACATAACCAATGAGAATAATACAGTTGGTAAATATTATTCAGTAGTACAGTAATGGTTTCATTCTTTCCAGAATATGAACAGTCAGTTTGGTGCAGAGTGCTTGTTTCAGTGTGAGTTATCTAACAGTGAGGGAGCTGATTACCATCTAGTTGATATGCAAGGAGAATGGGTCTTTTATGACACATAACATTAACATAACAACTATCCACTGTACACACACACACACACACACACACACACACACACACACAGAACAGAACAGATATGGTTGCTAGAGCCCAGCGAGATATGACTCATAGAAACAGGAGATACAGTGTCTGTGTGTGTTTTGTTTTTTTACCCTGAGTCCGTCATCATTCTCGTCCTCATGTGCTGAACTGGAGGGAGATGGTGTTGCGGATTTACTTCCAGGAGGTGAAGGAGAACTATGGGTAACAGAGTTTCCACTGAGTCCCAGCTGAGATTGGTTGATGGTGGACAACTGACTTTGCTGGCTCATGCCGGATTGGCTCCTGGGTCCAAGCGCAGCTTCGATTGGCTGTTGGCTGCTGGTAAACCGAGAATCAGAGTTCACCATCTGCTGCATCTGTTGCAAAGACAACAAGTGATAATGACAGTTAGTATATGAAGGCAAAAATCAGGTTTCATGTGGCGTTTGATAACTTGATGGGTATGTTTTTTTTTGCAACATCTACAAACATCTACAACAGTCTACATTGTCCAATCAGAATCCCGTTTCAAGTTATTTGTTGCCATTACTTCATGTAGATCATGATAAAACAACTTGGACAGACATCTAATTTAATATAGGTTGAAGAAGCGTTATTGAAGAAATATCAACTGGACATAGGCAGTAGCAAATGGGTTGTATATATATATATATATTATTTTTTTTTATCGTCATCACAATATCAACTGGTGCAATAAACACATCGCAAAAGGCTTGACATATCGCGGAAGACACTCAGTGATATTTTTGTGTTTATCAGTAGAAAACTGCACTTTAAAATGTCATTCTTTATTTAGAGCTGCTTTTTATATTCAATTCATTGCTCAATTTGTTCAATAAAAGAATGTTGGAAATTATTTTCTTTCATTTGTTTTAAATTCAACAAGCAGTTTGTTGTATTTTAACAGAATACTGAAAGCAGCAGAACTGATCTGTTTATTTATCGCAAGTAATATCGTTATCGCGATATTCAACAACGTTATCACATATGGCATATTTTCCTCATATCGTGCAGCCCTACTCTTGGTTCCTTCTTGGTCCACTTTAAAGCTACAACATGCACCTTTTTGTCTTGTGGCAGGGAATGTATAGCTAGTCCTACTCTGTTGCTCAGGTTTTTAGTAAACACACTGAGGGTCCTACCTACTATTCGGTGCCTATACAAAAAAATCCATCATTTTATTATTTCAGCTGAAGGAGGGCTTGTTAAACTGCAGTTCAATTTTTTGTGTCGAGGATAAAAAGGTTTCCTCAGATCAGGTCAATGCTGTACTGCACAGAATACACATTTGTTCAGAGTTATAATTATAGCATTACTCACGGGAGTCACATACAAAATATTATGTGTTTAATAGGGCTGTGCAATTGATCACATTTTAATCACGATCAAGATTTTGGCCCCCAACGATCACAAAAACAATGTAATCGAGAAAAACAATTATTACGTTTTGCAAGTAAACTCTTATTTTATCTTGTGTTCTGAGCGAGAAAAAAAGTTCAAACAGTAAAGTATTAAGGGGAATTTCATGGTTCAAGGTGTTTTCACTGTTAATTTGTTTCACTGTTTCTTAAACTCAATAAATGCAACATCTTTCCAAAAGTCAATGAGTAATCGTCTTAAATTATCGTGATTTTAATATTGACCAAAATAATCGTGATTATGATTTTTTTCCATAGTCGAGCAGCCCTAGTGCTTAATCAAACAGGTTCACAATATAACAACTTTATGAGATGATATGTCCAATGAATTGACAGCTCGTTCCACTGCCCCCAAATGGGAAAATAAAATCAATCAACTTAATGTAAGTGTCAGTGTTGCCCTGAAATCAGGATTGTATCTTGGATTCCATATTGGACTGAACAGAAGGTGTGCAAAAAAAACTTATCTGAGCTGGCTCATGTTCATGTAACAGAGCTGGGCTCTGACACAGAGTCTTTCTTTGCGTGACAGGTTTTGTACAGTGTGCAGCAGTCCAGGATTCACTAATAATGAAATGTGATAGTAACCGTGGCAACAGGCATTACAGGTGAGAGTGATATGAGAGAAGACAGGATCAGAAGTCATTTTAACACCAATTCCCGCCCGTGTGTAAAAACATCAATAGAGATTCTAAACTCCATTTGCTACACTCGGCAGAAGTTGCTTCATAACTTTCTCTGGAGGAAACATTTCGACGTCCACAGACGCAGACTGAATAGATACAAGCACTGGTTTATTTCCTTGGGCATCCATGTCCTCAATAATTTGTCAGAAAGCTGATGTACTGCAGGATATAAAGTGTCCAGGCAGTTTTACTGTCACACCTGTGTCATGAATGCACGCACAATCCAAAACAAATGTCTCCCAAGAGACAATGTGGGAAATCTTGAATAAATCTCATGAAACGGAATAAAATGTCAACATGCCTGAATCAATCTGTATACAATCAAATAAAGTGACGGACATTTTTAATGTCAAATGAATCATGTCAAAATGAATGTTAACATAACACAGTGTCTCTGCCATGAAGCAAGAAGCAACAAAGCACCTAATTCTGTTTAAAGTAGTTTTGGACAAATAGGAGAATGTTATTTCATGGTATATTTTGGTGTTTGATCCTTCCTGTTCATAAGCCCCTTCCGTCCCCCACAGTGTAGCGTAGTTCAGTCTTGATCGGCAGTGCCAAAATGTCTCGCAGTGAGTCAGCCATCAGTGATGTTCTGTCCATTTCTCAGGAAAACAAAAGCTAAACCAAAATTATATCTAACACCCTCAGCATGGGAACTTTGACACCAATCGTCACAAATATGAAGATAGGGACACGGTTGATGATGTGTATTTAGAGTTTCCTCTTAGTAAGCATCAAATAATAGCGGATGTGGCATTACCTGAACGTATTTACTGGCAGCAGCCTCTGAATACTGCTGTGGTATTTAGATGGAACACCGAGTGACATTTCTCTAACATGGGAAGAGGTTTCAGATTGATGTATGCGCTGGTAGAAATGCTGAAAAATAATAACTGTGGTTCGGCAATGGTTGGGTTGGGACTTCAATAAATGTCATATTAGTCAACAGGCAAAATATCCTACTGTCATAATTCTCCAGAGAGCTTTGACTGTTGAATGAATGTTTAAGTTGAAATAGGTTACATTGTTTGACGACCTGAGGACCAAGCTGACCTATAGACGATGCATTTATTTGAAAAAGAAAAATAATCAAAACTTTTTGTCTTAAAATACAATATATATCTGTTTGTCTTCCCGTCGACCGTGCAACTTCTTGTTTTTCTGGGTCAAATTTGAAATTGACACTTTGTTTTCCAACGTTTTGGTCTGTTTGGTTTTGACACTTTTGTTTCGGTTTTCCCGATGTTTTTGTCACTGTTTTCGACGTTTTTGTTACTTGTCGCGTAGTTTTTGAAGCTTTTGCCGACGTATTTTTGTCGCTTTTTATCGATATTTTTGTTGATTTTTTTCTGTACTTCTTTTGACGGTTTCGTTGTTTTTTGTCACTTTTTTCAACATTCTTTTATAAATTTTCTTTCAAATGCTATGAAATTGAATAAAACACCCAAATTCAATGAAAGTAGCGAACTGATAATTTATTTTACTTGTGAAGAGCGTTTTATGGAACCATCATATTTTATTTTTTGACAATTTGGTTGAAAGAAACCCAAATTTCTGATATAGAAACTTTTTGAAA
Organism: Sander vitreus; assembly: GCF_031162955.1. Classification (NCBI taxonomy): domain Eukaryota; kingdom Metazoa; phylum Chordata; class Actinopteri; order Perciformes; family Percidae; genus Sander; species Sander vitreus. The sequence continues at coordinate 25,691,890 of NC_135866.1, forward strand.
ATGGGTTTGAAAATTTGACCTGAGGACAACAGGAGGGTTAAATGTAATGACTGAAAATTCTTATAAGTGACTACATTATAGTTTATATTATTATAATAACTGTATGTAATATATGATTAAGCTGTCAGATTGATAAGTTAAATAATAACAAAAAATCTTAACTTAAAATGCACTAAAGAAAAATGCAGAGTAAGAAATGTAAGAAATGGAAAGGTTTTTTTCCGTTGTAGTGTTCAGTGGTTTAGGTAATAGCATCGCAATGTTGACAGGGACAGGAGGTCATCTAGGTGCTAAACGTAACATTATCGCAATTTAAAAACACTTTTGGAACTAAAAGCATCACCAGTGGAAACAAATATTTATCAGATTTTCCTTTGGGGGGAGTCACAAAAACATTTCTGACAATGGCCAAAGAGAAAGACAGAGGGGGAACCCCTGAGGAAAGCAGGGCGAGTAATGACTGACTCATGTCTCGAGAAGGAAAAAAGCTTTGGCTGTACACAGGATGCTCACATCATCACATAGGTTTGGTTGATGACAGGATTTCAATATAAAAAAGTACAGCGGTAAAATTCTGAATCTGTTCTTCATTTTAGACTGGAAATTTTAAATTTTTTATTTCATGAATGAGTTTTTCCAGTTGTCGCGGAATTGTAGATAACATTACAACATTAGTTAACATTTCCATTTGAGTTATGTCTCATTGTTGTTATGTCATAAGAATGATGCTGATCATGACTTCGATGCCAATGTGGTTACTTGTGGTTACTATCCCTCAGACTCAAAATGTGTTCAAAAACTATACTAAAAATCGAAATAGATTTAGACGTATTCGAAGACGTGGAAACAAAATGTGTTTATTTTCTAAAATAAAACTATAATAAAAATCAAAATAGATTTAGACGTATTCGAACTTTGACACATCACAACACATCAGTCTAATAGACACACATGTATAGGGAAGTTGGGTTGATATTATTAATATTAGGACTAGGGCTGTAGCTAACGATTATTTTCACAATTGACTAATCTGCTGATTATTTTCTCGGTTAATCATTTGGTCTGTAAAAGACTTAGACAACACTATAGTTAAACGTAAACATCAAGGGTTATTATGAACCAGGTAAGAAGAACAAAATCACAGAGATGGCAGCCAAAAGTAAAAAAAGAGCAGTCCCAAATTGCCTCTTACACACACACACACACACACACACACACACACACACACACACACACACACACACACACACACACACACACACACACACACACACACACACACACACACACACACACACACACACACACACAGACTTGAATCTTCCTATCCCCCCCACCCAGATTAGGCTGAGCCAGACATGGTTGCTAGGCAACCATCATTCATGGACTGGCAGTAAATGAATGTTAGTATGAGAATATAAAAGCGAAGTAGAGAGAAGGAGAGAGAGAAAAGGTAGAACTGAGACAGACAGATGGAAAACAAGACCTTTCCTTCAGGCCAATAATTGTCTCCTCTGTTACAAAGCTAACAGACAGGTTAGTCACACTCCAAGAGAACAAAATCTGGATTTAATGAAATGTATTAAAAAACCTCTGTCTGGTGTTTTATAGTCATTCTAATTCAACCACAGTCAGGGCTTTCATGAGGTTTCAAACTGACACTTCATATTACAGCAGGTGGATTTAATATGGAGATGGAGACAACAGACAGAAAGATTGAGAGATCAAGAGTGGGAGGTGAGAAGTTTCATTTTCAGTAAAATGGGAGAAATCTTTATTACAGATACTGACACATATATGCCTTTGTCACCCCACTGAATACTCAGATTTTATGGCAGTTGAAGTAACTACAAGTCTATGAAGGAGACACTTTCATTTCTTTACTGTATGACACAGTCAGGCACATCTGAATGTTACAGCTAAAAGCAAGATTTTCACTTTACTGTGAAATGAAAACTTAAAATATGAGGAAAATGTCACATCGACCAGCTGCCATGATTCAAATAACATTGCCCCGGGCAATAGTCCATTTCACACAGTTAAGGTGAATAAAAATATTAAAGAATATAGTTAAAATATATTAGCTAGTTGTCAGTTCAGATCTTAAGACTCACTGAGATCCTCGAGCTTCTTCCAATAAGTAAAGTCAAAGTATCTTTGAGCAAGACACAAATTGATAGTCCACCCTAAAATATTTTTTTTAAGTATCAAGCACAATCCAAGGTGACTGTTCAAAGTGTGTAGGTCCCAGTTAGGCAGCAGCAGCAGCTTCAATTCATCTCAGTTTCAATCATTTCATTTTATGTTTTTACAGTGATAAAAGTATCTAAACCTTCATACAGTGTTTCCCCTATAATTGTACAGGCCTGGCGGGCCGCCAGGTCAATTGGAACCCCCAACAGGCCAGAAAAATCATTTTTTAATGCCAAAAATAAGACCAAATATCGTTTTTCCTCTATATGTATTCTGCAGGGGCGCAGCACCGTGAACTTCAGCGCCGCACTGTAATGAGTTCATGAACGAGGCAACTGTTTGTGTTCATGCATTAGTTCATGTCTGTAACAGCAGGGCAGTCGAGTGTGTTAACTAAACTGTTAAGCCAGTTAAAACATTGTCGGTTACAAACAGGCGCGATAGTGAATGACACGCTAACGTGATAAAGTATTCTGTGTTTTTACTGTAGCTGAGCTGGACCAGAGGATAATCAGTTAAAACAGTTCGATGACGCTGTTTTGCCTTCGTTGTTTAAGTTTGCTGGAAGTGATGTAATGTAGCGTTTTATGTGGAGGGAGCCCTGCGCTGGACTCGATAAAAAAAAAAGAATCAATCAAACCGATTAATCAAATCTTACAATCGCTGGCGATTCATTTAATAGTAGATAACTAATGGTTTAATCTTTGCAGCTCTAATTGTCATTAATATGTGAGATCATTTATGAGCACTCACCACAGAGAGTGTACTGGTCATTGGGCCGCCATCCGGACTGAATGTGCCACCATCTTGGTTCAACATAGCATTTCCATCTTGGCTACCAGGCATGCCAGGCAGATCCATGCCCTGCAGCTGGTAGGGGTGGTGTGGAGCTGAGCTGGAGGGGGGGTCCAGAGGGTGGTACGGCCCAGAGCGGGAATCGTGGGGGAGGTGGGGGGGCAACATGTGGTCTGGCAGGGTGGGGGGAGTGATGGGCGGGATGTTGAAGTCCTCATCGCCCAAACCTTGCACTGAGTATGACTAAAGAGAGACAAGATTGGAGAAAATACAATTAAATCCATTGAAACTATACTTTTTTTAAAAGTTTTTAATCGTATTCGCTACATGGTTGTTTTCCTTACTAACTCTTCACTGATGAGGGACAAAGTCAAGTTTCGGGAAGCTGACGTTTCTTGATAGAGCTTGAAAATCAATAAGATTTACATAGGGGACTATAAGAGACCAAAGTGGCATGAAGCATTACTGTCAGAGATAATAGATGGAATAGATGGAAAAACTGCCCATCGCCAATCACCATTACCTCAGAATGCTATACCTAGTCTGAACGACAGCTCTGTGTTGTGTCGTGTAGTCATTCTTCCTCAGCTCCTATCACAGACTAATTATCAATAATGATATTCCCAGGCTTAAAAAAAGAGCAAATACTCATTCAGCAACAGAACACAGTCATTTACATGTACAAGCCCCCTTTTGCCTAAGAGAATACACACAGGGCAGATCTTTGTGCGTGGAAATGTATCAATGCTAATCTGACATGAAAAAAGAAAACCAGTAGCAGTGCCATGTATGATAATTATTCTGAGAGCAAAGACGAGAGGGAGACATGGAGAGGGAAATGGAGTGAGAGAATCATGCAAGAGAAGAGTGAGAGATACGAGGGTGAAAAGAGAGAGAGGCAGTGATAGAGAAGCCCTCTCATACTAATCTGACAGAGGAGATCTTTTATAGAGACTGACAGCCTTTTTCTGCTTGGCTAGCCACACCAGTCTCTCCCTCTCGTACTCTTTTGCTCTTCATCTCTCACCATCCTTCTCCTTCCTCCCCTCTTTTGCCCTCTCGCTTTTCTACTCTCATCCTCAATTTCTCTTTCATCTCTCTCACTCTGTCATTCTCTCATACTCTTTTCTACTCTATCTCAAACCCATATGCGGTGTTGGGTTATGAGTTGCGTGACTTGAGAGCTGAGTGATGAGTCAGGAGTTGAGTTATGTTATTTATATGCTGACTATGTCATTAACAGCCACTGCGCTAAACCACAGTTGGAGTTCGTATCTTCACCACTTTAAAATAAAATGTAGGAAACGTGCAATATGGAAAATGATCACACCTTGCACCCTAACAACTAAAAATGCTTCCCATGATCTCCCTTTCCATTATTAATTCACAAGGATCTAATTCTAATTGGGCACCTGACTTGGGCAAACTGTAAATGTTTCCCCTCCTTCAGTGGTGCTGTAAAAAGCTACAATGGGAAGGAGACCAAAAGTGTCAGAGCTCCATTGTGTGTGTGTCTATCTTCACACACATCTACAACTAGAACCAGTTTCCTGCAACTTAATTAAAGTGCTACACATCTTTCACCTACTGTATGCATACTGTAGGTAATCATTAGGGCTACAAGACAACAGACTATTACATCCTGAGGATGCTGTTGATGTAATACCTTGCAGCTGGATTCTCGCGATATCACATATCATATGTAAATCCCTCTTGTCAGACTTTAAGTAATGTTTTTGTGTCCGAACAGCAGCGGACCGGACCAATCAGCGTCCACTAAGGAGCTACTGGCAGCTATGGGCGTGGTCTAGGTGTGTGTGACAGCCGCGAGTGTTTGTTTAAAACAACAATGGCGAACTAACAGACAGATGGTTCATCCAATCACCTGCCAGGTATGTTTTGGAAGTGCTTGCCCTTTCCCTAACAGTTTCCAATGACGGCTTCTCAGATAGTTCTGTGTAACAAACCATCTGGCGTGTCACGTTAGTTGATGTAGTGGATCTCACAGATTATTAAGTTCTCTTCTCAAAGAGTTCTTCTCAGCCCTGGCCAACTCCAGTCATCTGAGCCAGTGGTGCTGTAATCAGATTCCAATCAGTCCCAAACATGTCTGAATCTTATAAGCTACTGAATACTTAATTGTGAAATGTAATCACTACTGAAATCTTAATGTTGAAATTGAAGTACCATTGAATGTATAGCTCTGAATTTTTTTTTACTTTAAAAACCATCAATCTAAATGTATGTGGTCTGAATTCCCATCTGGTCAATTCCAAGTTGTTCAACTTCAAAAACATAATTCCCACTGTATATATTTTTTTCAGTTCACAGATTCACATAGACACTTTACTGTACTTTACAGTACTTTATATTCAAAAACTATGTTCAGATTGCCAAAATTCAATCAGCTCAATTCGGATCTAAAAATTGTGATCCGAGTCAAAAACATCTGGCTGCTCAGATTGGCTTGGTCAGATTCAGATCCTAGAATTTAAGATTGAAGACTGACTGAAGACTGAAAATCCGGGATACCAAGGATAAGCAATCAATCCTGGATGGAATCGATCAGTTACGCTTTTAAGATTCAAATCTCTATAGCCAATATTTGCTTCCATACATTTAAACATGTTTATTAGGGCTGGGCGATAGAGAGAAAATCAGATATCACGATATTCTTGACCAAATACCTCGATATATCGATTTTGCGGTGAAATTCTAGGGTTGACAATTGGTGCTTTAACAAAGTATCTTCAAACTTAGATTTTAGATAAATAATCATCAGTAATGTGGACATAATGTCTAAGTGGGGAAAAGGCAAATAATAGAACAGCTAGAAGAGTCTGGTAAGTTCAAAAAAAGTACATCACTTTACTGTAATGCAGCCTTTAAAACCAGTAAAGGACAACACTTATGTCATATTACGATATTACGATATCCAAAATCTGAGACGATATCTAGCCTCATATCACGATATCGACATAATATCGATATATTGCCCATCCCTAATGTTTATGTGCTGCTATTCAACTATTATCTAAGTACTAAAGGCACATGTGTGTACTACATATCACAATATTACTCTCATATATCACTAAAGGTCAGGTGTAAGTGAAGCTGTTTCTTTCTTTGCATTCTTGTTCAGTCACCCACCAAGGTCTTAAATCCTAATCTGCAATCATGAATCCAGTAATTTCTGTCTAGAGCCATCCAAAGTTAACCCTCATGTGTTTGACCCCTTTCTCCTACAACATGTGTTGTTCAGCCTGAACGCCCTGTCATGTGTATCCAACATTATACTTAGTACACTGTTTATCAGGTCCTGCCAAGCCAACAAGTCCAACAGTTTGTTTCTTAGACACAGTGTCCTGTTGGAGCTCAGAGCTCTGCATAAATTACACTGCTTGTCTGTTGTCTGTCTGCCTCTCTCTCCCTCCCTTGTCTACTCTCTCTATCATTTCTTCAAGTTCTGAATAAATTACTCCTCTCTCTTTTTCTCTGCTCTTCCATTCATGTCAGTACAATAGCCTGTTCCATGTGTACTGGGAGCTTCGAGAGAGACTAATGTAGTCAGGATTAAGTCCTTTCACGCATGTTATGTTCACATTACACACTTCTCATAACTCCATGTTCATGACTGTTTCATACAAGATGAAAAAAATATATTGTGTGACCATCAGCTTCAGTTTCTATGGGAGGATGGTGATTAAATGTCTCCATTAGGGGTAGATAACTGATGTGAAGATATCATTTAGTCATTAAATTAGATCATATTAGAATTGCCTAAAATGTATTTCTGTTTATTTGATGAACTGGTGCATTTTCTGGCCATATTTATGTACATCATGTATGCCAATCTGTTAATACTGACTTAATGAAGTTAAGAGGATAGCTGGTATATTTAAATGTTCTGGATAATGTGTTTGACCAAACCTCATTTTTGTTTTATGCTCTTCTATCTGTGTCTGTTATATGGTGTTACTGTTGCATAGTATCTACATACAGTAGTTGTGGATCTGATGATTTGAATATCGTATATAGTATTATGAGTAATACTTCCGTCTACTTAAACAGCTGCAATTATTGCAATGTAAATCTTCCCTCTCTCTTCATCAGTACGGTCCCTCTTCTAGGAAGCTGACATTTTAAATAGATTGTAAATGCTGATTAGCCTACGAGACAGAAATCCATTATTATTATAAAAGTAGCCTTTGAGGGCTTCATACAAACACACACAGAGACAAAGAGACTGAGCTAGATGGCAGGCAGCATGTGTTTTTATGTATGAAAATGCAGGAGAGAATGTGTATGCAAGTGTGGGTTGCAGTTCACACATAGCGCTCCAGCGCTGATTTGCGAGTGCCGAGCCAACAATGACTTGCCTCTGATCTGGTGCTTTTGTTGGGGAGCTCCTAAAACTGTTGGCGAGTGGAAAATAAGGGCTAATGTCCTGTGTTGGGTACTACGCATAGACAAAAAGCTGTATCACTCTGTTAGAGTTGTTGGGACCATAGAAACACTATGTCCACTCGCGGTTGTAAAAAAAGGTGTTACAGAGTGATGCTTCTTTTACTTCACAAACAATCTTGCAGCGAGCACACAAACCCGTCAACAACTAAGTTTCATTTCGGCCTTTCATCAAGTTACTTACAGAATTAAAGCACAATACAGCTGATATGACCTGCCACAAGAAACATTTGTCATTTTAACCAGTGACGGTTAGCGCCGGCTGTAAATGAGAAGCTGCTCTTTGTTAATTAGAAAGTGAGAGGAGAGACAATGGATTTGTTACTGTCAGAGCTTAACACATTTTGGTGTTAGAACAGAGCCAATCACCAGTGCACCCATAATCGATTTTTCACATTCACACACTAATTTTAAATCTCATATGCAGTGAGCTGCTAGCCTGGTCCTACCAGACTCTCTGGCCACTCTCCATTGACAAGTGTTAACTTCCTTGAAGGCGGGTACTCTGTTGAAGTTTAAAACTATTGGATCTGCCCAGAGCCACTCTGGATCTGCTATAACCAATCGCTAACGTTTGGTCGTGACGTCGGCTTAGCATCGCTAGTGTTCGTGATTGGACCGGTAAAGATTTGACCGGAGGAAACCCAAGAATATACCGCAAACCCAGACGGAGTACTGAAGGAAAATGAAAATTGAGCAGAAGTACGTAGGAGGGCGGAGCCAGGCTAGTGAGCTGCATCCCTTGCATTTTCTTTTTCTTTAAGACAAATACAATCTTGTCAGGACTGCCTTCCTAGCCTCTTCAAAGTAATAAAATGATGATGGGCACATGCCATTTAGAGCAGTGTGAACACACACACAAGTAGCAGCTATAAAATAAAAATAAAAACGTGTCAACGCTAAAGAGTCTTTTTACTTTCATTCCCTATAGATGGTGCACATCTGCAGGTCTTAACTGCTGCTACCTAAGTAAACCTTCCCTATACAGCAGGTGGTGCAGGTTGGACTAGAACTTCAAGTCCCGTTCTGCCACTTAGATGATACTGGCTGAACCTGCCATCTGGTGCATTTAATCAATGGACTTTTTCTTTTAATAAAAACGACACTGTTGGTGTAATTGCTACAGTTGTGTGCCCATTTAAGCTCAGTTTTTATGTGTGAGTTTTAGTGTTATAAAATTAGGGGTTATCGGATTTGTGATTAGATTTTTTTTTGCACACTGATTCATATTCTCATTTGGGACATTGGCTTCCAGTTTTTGCTGCTTGCTTTTCGTGGTTGTAAATACAACTTTCGGTCCTAATTCCATTTCCCCCCATTGTAGCAATCCACAGTCTGAAGGGAAACGAAAGGGAAGTGAAGGGACAATCAACGAGAGAGAGAGAAAGAGAGAGAGGAAGGGAGGGAGAGAGAGAGAAAGAGAGAGAGGAAGGGAGGGAGAGAGAGAGAGAAAGAGAGAGAGAAACGCAAGCTGCAAACAGCTCGTTATATGTGCCTCCCCCTGCTGATTTTGACAGAGAATCATTCATTAATTACAAAAATAGTTAGCGCTCTGCTAGTGCTATGTTTTTATGTGATAGCTCTAATTGATAAATGTATTCGAAAATAGGCTATATATCATGATTTATTGTAAAATCAGACATTCAACAACCCTATAGCACAAATGGAATGATCTTTGTTTATAACCACATTTTATCGCCACTGTGACGATTCGACTGGGAGACTTGCAGTCTCCTCAGATCGAATCCTCAAATAGTTGACTATTCAAGCTCACCCCTATATAAAATCATCCTAAAGACAGTGTTGCCTGGATTGTAATGTGTTTTAAGTGTGTAAGTGTGTGTGCATTTACCCAAGGCAGACGGTGTGTGTCAGCCATGTGTGTGTCCCTCCTCCAGTGCTGTGAGGGTGGGTTCATCTTGCTGAGAGGGTGAGGGGGCTGTGGCACACGAAACTGTGGGAAGAATAACAAAGACAAACAAAAGTTCAAATGGACGCAGAAGCCGGGAAAAGGTCAGAGGTGAAATGAAAAGGTCATTAAGAGGAGCAAGGACAAAGCAAGAGAGAGAGAGAGAGAGAGAGAGAGAGAGAGATAGAGAGACAGAGAGAGAGAGACAGAGAGAGAGAGAGAGTGAGAGAGAGAGAGAGAGAGAGAGAGAGAGAGAGAGAGAGTGAGAGAGAGAGATAGAGAGACAGAGAGAGAGAGACAGAGAGAGAGAGAGAGAGTGAGAGATAGAGAGACAGAGAGAGAGAGACAGAGAGAGAGAGAGAGAGCGATAGAGAGACAGAGAGAGAGAGAGAGAGAGACAGAGAGAGAGAGAGAGAGAGACAGAGAGAGAGAGAGAGAGAGAGAGAGAGAGAGAGAGAGAGAGAGAGAGAGAGAGAGAGAGAGAGAGAGATTCTACACAAGCCCTTGCTCACACAGACGCATACAAACAGTCTCCAACACACAGGTCAAAATTATATTTTATCTTTATAGTTGGGTAAAATTGCTTTTACTTTTACAGCAATTGAATTGAATTGACAGAAAGAAAGAGAGAGAAATAAAATGAGAATCAGAGAGCTATTTAGAGAACAAAAGAGATAAGAGAGAGAGAGAGAGAGGCTGTAAATAAATTGCTTCCCTCCACAGCTAATCCCTGATAAGAAAAGGTTACATTGAGTACTGTACAGCCGCAATAGAAGAAGAAAGACAAACACATACAAACATCATAAGCACACAACACTGGCAATAACAGGCTAATTAGTTTAAATAGTTCACGTTTTATTTTAGTGTATATTTTTCTTTAGGAAGAAGTGTGGGTTTTTTAACACCACCATCCTGCACCTTTGTTAATGTCTAAACAGTCACACCTGGAAGCCTCCCAGTACAACCACTGAGCAGCTCTATAAAGCTGGGCAGACACTTTATTGATTAAAGGAATAGTTCAATATTTGGGAAATATGCTTATTCGCTTTCATGCCGAGAATTAGATGACAAGATCAATACTACTCTCATATCTGTCCATTAAATATGAATCTGGAGCCAGTAGCTGGTTAGCTTAGCATAAAGACTGGAAACAGGGTTCTGTTCAGGCAACCAGTGGAGGCTCAAGAAATAGTCCAGCCTATCACTCCCCATTTAGTCTACATCCTCGACGTTCCACTTCCGGGATTGCTCCGATGCCGCAGGAAATTCCGCCGGATGCATGTATTTTTTTTCCTTCTGCTTTCTTTGTGTTGGAATTTTAAACTCCCATGGATTCATGAGGACTATAGTTAACTGCTCCTCAGATCTCTGCAGGGTAAATCCAGACAGCTAGCTAGACTATCTGTCCAATCTGAGCTTTCTGTTGCACGACTAAAACAACTTTTGAACGTACACGTTCCACCAAAACAAGTTCCTTCCCGAGGCTATTCTGCAGCGACTCTGTGTAGAGCTTTGTGATTGGTTTAAAGAAATGCCAATAAACTACAGCACGTTTTTCTCCCATCCCGGAATGCTGTGTGGACTAGCCAGACCCTCCTCCGCAGCGCTGTGGAGGAAGGTCTGGCAATGCGAGACTACTCCCCATTAAATCACAATTTATTGTTTTTTTTGTACGGATTAAACAGTTACTAAACTAGTGGGCTTTATAGGTGCTGGTAGGTGCTGATTTTGTAACCTTTCCAGACATTCATGGTTCCCAGAGGATGAATCCTAATGAGCCCCTGACTTTTCCTCTGGCATCACCATGAGGTTTTGAATAAAATGGTTCGACAACTATTGGAATGGATTGCCATTAAATTTAGTTCAGACATTTATGTTCCCCTCAGACTGAAGTGTATAATCACTTTAGCGATCTGTTCCTCAACACCATCATCAGGTCAACATTTTATTTGATAGTTTGGTTTGTGACTAAATACCTGTAAAACGAATGGCATTCCCATCAGCCTCAGCTGTACTTTGTTTAATGCTAATTAGCAAATGCTAGCATGCAAAAACGCTAACCTAGGACAAAGAACACGGTAAAGTTTGTGTTACCTTATTTGACAGAAAATTTGATAAACAGAAATGTTGATAACACTTGAGGAAATAAAACCTGGACGATAAAACTGAGATAAGTGCTCCTATTCAAGTTTATGTTCTGCTTTTCAAGAGTTGTTTGGTAAATTGCTATTAAACACAGTCGAAGAGGATTTGAATTGCTATTTTTGATCTCAATTCTTATCATTTTGGTGGTGCTGATTTACCTTTGGGCCTGGCAAAAACCTTGATATATTGTTTCATCGAGCCGCTTCCTTTTAAAGTAATGTTACCTCTCGTTCTCCCTGTTTCAGGGTAAGATCAGTAATATCACACTGCTGCTCCATTAACAATTTAAAATATGACGAGTGTGAGGGTCAGACTGGACTAATATTGGTCACATTCATCACACCAACCTCTGACTTTATGAAAGCAATGGTACTTCAATAATAAAACCATAAATTCTTATTCCACACACCACTCCCCATCGTCTTATGGCACAACACTATGAATAAAACATCAAATCATAGATTCCTATACCACACAATATTCTCTACATTGTGCTCTATGAATAATGTATCTCTAGTGCTGTTTCTTATTAATATTGCCTTTGCTTGGCGGTGAGGTAATTCTGTGCTAACAAACACACATCTTACTCTCTAGAGGCTTCTCTAGGTCTCTGGAAACTACATAGTAAATGCAGTTACTCCCACAGCCATATAAAACAGTGTCTGCTGCATAGTGCTGTTCCGAGACTGTTGCTTAGTAATCTAAAAACAGCTGATCTTTAATACATTGGTCATCGCACTGAGGTGACGTAACGCGACAGCTGTACATACACCATCAACTACCCTTACACGTTGACTTTACTTTATGCAATGAACGCAATGTTCTCTAGTGGAAATTTCTATCCATGTATCCATTCTCTACACTTCTTGTTCTGTTTACAGAGTTTTCCCTACCATTATAAGGCTTAGGCACAGCACCCAGGCAGTTTTGGGCACCACCTAAGCCGAATAAATGTGAGCATCAGAACTAAATAACAATGACTTTTCGCAAATCTAATGATTGTAGTTGGTCCCCAGTGGACTTCTTTACAAAGCTTTGTCTTTAAGTTTTTGTTTTTTTGTTATTTATGTATTGTCTGCTCTAGCGTTTCCAATGTTTTAGACACAGATATGGTAATAATAATAGTCTGTAATGATGTGAAATTGCATTTTTTTCTTTTATTGAAAGCCGTAAAGTTTTATTGAGGGAGGACCCCTAAACCCCCTGCCAAATACGTGCACCTACCGTAACTCTCTTCCACAAACCTGGGGAAAACAACAGTTTAACGTCTCAGCGGGATTAATCTGCATTTATTTGGCCTCTGGCCATAATGTTTTTTTTTTATTAGAGATGAATATTGGAATCCTACAATTAACATTTTAATTGTTAACCATAGGCCATGCTGAACAAAAGTCTACCCAATTTTCTTAGTTTGATTAATACCCATTGTGTTCAGTATAGCCACTTCTGTACTATACATTTTCAATGTTGAAATAAAGGCAAATAAGGATGGTGAAGTCTGTAAGGAAGCCCAGCTCACTGTTTAAGTTATTGGGGTTTGGGACCTAAGCAGTGAAAGATAAGTGAATTTCTTTCTTTTAACTGTGCTGCAGTTTACATTGAAGAGACAGACTTAAAGCTGTAGTGGGTCTTAGTCATTCAGTGTCTGAATGGATCAGGGAGCAGATACTCATTTAAGTGCAATTTTCATGTAACTTTAGCTCCTGAGGGTAGAGGAGACAGATCATAGATTCAGAAAATCAGGCAGTAAGTGGTTATTTCCACAGACTGCTTACTGACATAGGTACACACCCAGAGGGGGAATAAAGATTACATGTGCATCTTGGAGAGAGGCAGATGCATTTACACTTTTTCAACATCTGGCGGGAATGCGTCTCGGATTTCAATCTGTCTTGAACGCTTCTTAGATGCAGTTACTCTTAACTTTGTGTGAATGGGGTTAGAGAGTCACAGTGATTTCTGACTGACATACTGGCGTTAGTATGTGTTCAGTACAGGATTAGTGCTCAGAGCTTTATACATGAATAAATAATAAAAAACAGCACATAGTAACGAATAGTAACGTTTTTTTTATCACATATAGATCAAATTCAAATAATCCAATTTTTTGTATTTTAAATTTTTCGTCATTCCTTTATCAAAAATAAACTATTTGTGCTACAATTAAGTGTAAATTAACAGAAACTAAAAGTGTACGTGACACAAGATACAATCAAGAACAATAATTATATTCAGCACTTAACTATTGCCATTTTTCAAGACTTTAAAGGCAATTAATAGTAAATTGCTTTAAAAACAAACTAATTCTATGCAAACATCCCAAATAAAGGAACTACTTTTGAAGCCAGAATTGCATTTAGTAAGTAACTCCTGCGGCAATCCACTCATACTGCTCAATAACCCTACACAGTACTGCAGGAGTTCTCTATTTGTGTAAGAAAAGAGAAAGCTTCAAGATAGAAAATCGTTGTAATGCTTTCTGTGCCTCAGGTTGAGTGCAGTAAGTGATATTGATTTGTGGAACAGGATGGGAGGAAAGGTTGGTTTGAGGCAACCGGAAATAACTGTGAAGACTGAAATAGCTAAAGGTGAGCTCAAAGATACAGTGTGGCATGATCAAATGATCACATAGAAAGCATCAACAAAAATGTTCTGTAAAATAATATCATTAATGCACTGCACTGTAAATTCATCTGAACATGGGCATAATGCTAACGTTATTTCTACTCTTTGATGTACTACTGATGTTTCAGAAGGGCTCTTCATCAGAGCTCTGGGTTTGAATTAGGGATGCACCGATATGAAAATGTTGGCCGATACCGATAACCGATATTAACATCACTGTTATATATACTCGATATTTACTCATCGGCCGATACCAAATGATTGCCCATATATCGTGCATCCCTAGTTTGAATGGCATTCCCAACTGTCAAGTACAATATAGTCTCGCATTGCCAGACCTTCCTCCACAGCGCTGCGGAGGAGGGTCTGGCTAGTCCACACAGTATTCTGGGATGGGAGAAAAACGTGCTCTGGTTTATTGGCATTTCTTTCAACCAACCACAATCATCTTGGGCAGCGCTAGGCGCCGCGCGGAGCCCTGGAGCCGCTGCAAAATAGCCTCGAGAAGGAACTTGTTTTGGTGGAACGTGTACGTTCAAAGGTTGTTTTAGTCGTGCAACAGAAAACTCAGATTGGACAGATAGTCTAGCTAGCTGTCTGGATTTACCCTGCAGAGATCTGAGGAGCATTTAACTATAGTCCTCCTGAATCTACCGGGGTTTAAAATTACAACACAAAGAAAGCATAAGGTAACGTAAAAGAGGGCCATACGGCGGAATTTCTAGACTAGACTAGACTACAATAAGTACAATAAAACCTATGATCACAATAGAAAGTAGTTTATTAAAGCCTCAGAGACCACATCTAAGGTGTCTACTGACAGGTGATACAACATGGTTTTGTCTCACTGTTTCTTTCATTGTCCTGCTATAATTAATATCTAAATCCTTGCTGATACGGACTAATGAACTAATGTCTCACCCTAATGTCATCAACTAAACAGCAACATATTCATTCATAAATATCACATGTTTTGGTTTCTTTTTTCGCACATATCCCAACAACAGAACAGCTGAGAGACTTATACAGTCCTTCATTTACGGTGCTATCTTGCGCTACATCGTTAATAAAGACCGAAACACACTTCATCGGCCGGGAAACCAAGTCCAGGCTTCATGAGCGATAGCTATCGATCAAGGTAGACAAAGGAGGTTTGTGGGTGGGATCGCCTTGAAAGTGACCAATCATAGGAGGGCCAGTGCCTCCCTTGGATTCCGCCACCAAAATGTCAAAAGTCAGTTTCATTTGGGCGAGCAGAAATCAACTTCGAGAGCAGAATTTACCAGCGAGAGCGTGTATGCCCTCCAGCGCTCACAAAGCAGACACTCGTGGGCGCATGGTGCAATTCTTTCCCTCTCCCTATGTTTTGTTTCACGCTCGCAGCTGCCTGTACAACTCTCAATTGTTGAATTGGAGCGCAAAGATTAATATCTGCGCGTGTGAAGCACATCCAATTCAGTTGGGAAATGTTTCAACACCTTTACAAGTAATTTAGAAAATAGCTTAATGTAATTAGTCAGAGAAAGAGCTTCATAGGGCCCTCACTCTGTCTATGTCTCACACACACAACAACAACACACACACACACACACACACACACACACACACACACACACACACACACACACACACAAACACTAACCTGATTAGATGAGGCATAGTCAAGGCCTGCTTCTGGCATACCCAGGAACATGGTGTCCCCATCCAGCTGGAGAGAACAAAAACGCAAGAGCAACAATGTCAACAAACTATAATCACACACAGCAAACAGAGAACAGCCAGCAAGGAGACGAGACGAAGTGAAGATGGAGGTAACAGATTACAGGGTAGCAGCCAGTATGAAAGATTAGTCCACTATCTGTATGCCATCTCTTTTGAGATATTGAAAACCCTGTTTGTGACCTAAGTGAGGGCTGTTACATGTAAAGGTCTGGCCCTCATTTCCAGAAACAATGTCTGTTGTGAGCAGACTTTTTGTCCATCTCCATCACACATAGGCTGAAATAAGGTTATTTTATGGTAACCGCCTGTAAACCAAACAATTAACAGAATCAACAGAATCTCAGACATCATGATCCACATGTGCTTAGTAGCCAGGTGTAATGTCTTGCTTTTCCTCTAAACCCTTCCCACTTCCCATTCCATAAACCAATCCCCCCCCCCCAAACAGGATAATGGCATAACTGACTAGATTGAAGGATATTGTGCAGCAAAACAAATTCCAGCTCAAAATCACAGAGAGAACCTCACAGTATACCTTGCCCACATGATGACAGGCGAATAAATAAGTACTCACAAGTCTCAACTCATCAACTGGTGATCAAGACGCTATCTTATATAAAATATATTAAACTATAGATTCAATTATACAATCATATGTGTATTAGTATACAAAATGTTCACATCCTAAAAAATATACTTATATGCCTACATTTTTTTAAAGCAGGTTTGGAATATGTAGTTTGTTCACGCTGGAAAAGTTCCCCAATCAAATACCTCAAATTGTCAGTATGTATATTAAATCCTAATTTTTGATTGTGCTGTTGTTGATTGTTAAATGACAGTAACATTCCAAAATTACAGTGTGATTGACATCAGTTAGTGTACATTTTACATCATTTCCCGTTAACATCATTTTCTGTCCATTACAGGAAATTATCTTGCGGTCTTGTATACTATCAACATAAACTGTATCCAATTACAATATACATTACATAGCAAAATGAACTTTTACTTCCTCATTTCCGTTTCTCATCTCCCCTATATTTCCTCCTTTCTCCATTAGCTATTATTTGTCCTACACTACAGACAAACAGCAATAGTTGATACAAAAAAGAAGTTTGAATGTCCCTGTGCATGCCATAGGTACCCACAAGACAGCTTCTGATATCACCATATCACATGCTCACTTTGAGCAGCCTGTGTTGTCTCTTTCTGATATGATAAAGGTTACTTTTTGTGCACTGTTACAATATATACTCTCAGGAAACACATTTTAGTTAATTATTCATTTTAATTTATTAAATTAAAGGTGCTCTAATGTCACACGTTTTTTAGGCTACAACATTTTTTGTCACATACAACAAACATCTCCTCACTATCTGCTAGCTGCCTGTCCCCTGAACACACTGTAAAAAAAAGCGCGGTCTCTGTAGACAGCCTAGGCTCCACAAACGGCAACAAAAACAAACTGGCCAACCTGCACCACGAAACATAATAAACAGTCTTCCAGCGTTCAAGCCAATAACCGACAAGAAGGATTTGGGGGTTGGGGTTGGGGGGGTTAGTGCACGGAAGCACAGAAGGGAGGGGGGGGGGACGGTATGAGGAGGAGGGAGGGGCGAGCTAGCCTTGTTTTTTTTTTTAAATACTTTGAACGTCAGAGCACCTTTAAGTCTTCACTTAAAGACAATAATGTATGGTAGATGTTTCCTACCACTGAATATACTGTTTGTAGCTGATCAGTCTGCCTTTAAAAGCTGCTAATTCTAAAGAAATTTCAGTAGTCTTAGTCTACGTTTTAGCCCCTAGTATGAAGAAGAGATCATTTCATTGTTTCTAACTTTTGCAGAAGCACATTGCTTTTGGCACAATTCTTGCTAATGCAAGATGTTTTTAGCTTTGTGGTCAACACGTTTACTGTACGTGTACTATAAAAGGGAGCTCGTCATAATGACCCATCTCGAGTCAAAAGTGTTGTCTCCTCTCCATTTCTATCACTGTGTGAGTCAGGGAGAACCCCAGTGTGTGAAGACCTGACATTGAAACACACATCCCATTCAGGTTGGGCAACATTCAAGTTATGCTGAAAAGATTAGGCTACTGAATTATCTCAAATGAGCAATTTCAAGACATTACATTGGGCTGATAACTGGTGCTGAGCATTTGTCATGATGTTTTGACATACAGAGACAACTGATTAACAAAATAATTAATCAAGAAAATAATTGTTACTTATGATCTAAAGCACAGTGATAAAATATGTGAATATGTACAAAAAACTAATGAGTCCTGTTACATTCAAATGCAGACACATATGTTTGGAGCTGCAACTAATAAGTGCTTTCATATTTGATTAGTTAGCCAATTAGTGTCTCAAATTATCTATGAATCATTTTGATATGTGAAATGTCAGAAAATAGTGAAAGATACTGTTATCCAACAGCCCATGATGATGGTCCTACAGAATTGCTTGAACTAGTCAACCAACAGCCCAAAACGACATTCAGTTTACTATCATGGCAAAAAAAAGAGCATTACATCTTCATATTTAAGAAGGTGAAACTAGTGAGTACTTATTTCTGCTTCATTCAACCTTTATTTAAACTCAAAAGATCATTGAGGGGCGACCCTCATTTACAATGACATTGAGTAATTACAAAGACAACAACAAAACAACAACAGAGAAGAGAATGCACCATCATAAGAAAGATAAAAAGACAATAAAACTTTCTGAATTGAAACATTTATAAATAAAATCTGATAAATATATTAGGATACAAAATAAAAGACAATTATGTAAAGCAAGTACAAGTAGAAGTTTTCAAGTTTAAAACCAGATTTCTAAATTGTCCAAAAGGCACAAGTGACTTCATTTTAAGAAAGCGCTGTAATTTGTTCCAGGAGTCAGATGCACTAAAGTTAAAAGCAGTTTGTCCAAGTTCAGAGCTTGTGGAACATGAGTAGAAGAAACCATTTATATTTTCTGCAGCTGATACTACAGTTTTCAGATTGAAGTTACCAATAGCAGTGCCAGTGTTCATCACCTTTAATTTGACTATTGCTATAACAATTAGTTATATAATATATATATATATATATATATATATATATATATATATATATATATATATATATATATATATATAGATCTCCCTTTATTTCTGGTCAAACCCTACATCACACACCAGGAAACCAAACCAGCAAACATATTCAAATAACTCATGGTATCCAAGGTACACAATCATTGTCTTGGTTGACAAACACAACACAAAATTTGAACAGGTGGGTAGAAGCAAAGCACTGTCATGTACACAGACACACACAGACACACACACAAATACAAACACAGGTGGACATGTGGACAGACAGGTGTAACTGCCCTATCCGTTTGCCAGCTGTTGGGTATTATGCAAATGAGGTATCGTTTACAGAGTCAACAGAAAGCTACAACAGTGTTGTGACGGACATAATACACTCTCAGTGTGGCTTATATAATTAACTGTTATAATTTGATGCTTTACATGGACCATATACACATATGAAACAATAAGAGGAGTAAGAGGAATGGTGAGAGCGGAGGATGAGATTTGAATCTCTCTTTCTCGTCTGTATGTCTGATATTCATCCTTCCTCTCTGGGTTTCAGTCCTGGATTATACCTTTAAAGGCTACATATAGGTTACATGTATCCTAAAATACAGCAGCTTAACATGTTTATAGTGTTGCCTGCTTGACAGTAACTTATTTTACCTTACATGTAATACACATCATCACAACGGATCCACTACCTGTCGCACTACCAGTCACTGTTTGGAGATCAGCTGATAGCTTCAGATATCATAGCTGCCACCTCATGTGCTGCATGCATCCATTTAGCCCTACAGTATGTATTATCGGTTCACACCAGCACAGCCAGTGTGACCACCTGCCCTTACCCTTATCTAAACCAGCTTAACCTGAAAAGTTAAAGTTTATATCTCTAACGTTAGCCTGATGTTGACGGTCAAAGATTGTAGATAATAGATCAAGTCCAGTTCTGTGGTTTTATTCTCAACATCAATAACTGTAAATGAAAAATTAACAAATGTTAACACACAAAACTCTTTTTTAGAACTATTTGACATTGATACATATTGCCAAATATGCTGACAAATGTTAACGTAAACCGAATCAGGCTACAAAATAGAGTCATTTGTAGATGGTAAGCTAAGTGGCTAATGTGTTGCTGCTCTCCCCTGGACAAATACAGCTCTCAAGCTAAGAACTATCAAAAGAGAAGAGATAAGATGGACAGAGG
Organism: Sander vitreus; assembly: GCF_031162955.1. Lineage (NCBI taxonomy): Eukaryota > Metazoa > Chordata > Actinopteri > Perciformes > Percidae > Sander > Sander vitreus. The sequence continues at coordinate 25,712,039 of NC_135866.1, forward strand.
ACAGAGAACAGAGAAAAAAGACATAAGAGAGAGAGAGAGAGTGATGATTTATTTTCAGCAAGCGCTCAGTGTGAGAGGCAGCCTGGAACCTATCACACTCTTCATCAGTCCTGGGAGGGACAGACGGACAAACAGAGGAGGGGTCTCAGCAGATGTAAGCTTCATTTATGACTGGACTCTCAACACTCGATATTCGGGATGCAATCGGGATTGAGATTGGGATTGTGCAGTTTCAACCAAAACTGTCTTGAACGTTTAGAGGTATAATCTGCCGAGGACATGGGCAGATTATGGCAAGTGCATCTTGGCTTGCCTATTAAAAACAATAAGGCTTGATGGCAAAATGTTGCATCAGTTTTGATGTGCTGTGAAACACCACTGGTCTGATTATGTAAATCATAGCTAGTTTGCCATATAGCAAATGGTTCAAGTCCGGTTTAGTTATCCATGTAATATTTCTTCTTAGAAGATGCAAAATCCATTTAAAAATATTTTCACCAAGATTTTATGTTGCCATGCATCCAAAGGTCGTTCTGATTCCTACTTGAAGACGACCCTGACCACTGAAGTTTACAGTAGAGCTGCACGATTAGTTAATTCAATAACTAATCTGCAATTATTTTGATAATTGATTGATCCTTTTAGTCATTTTTCAAAGGAAACAATTGCCAAACATTTGCTGGTTACAGCTTCCTAAATGTGAATTAATGTATAGTCATATATGACAGTGAACTATCTATATCTATATATATATATATATATATATATATATATATATATATATATATATATGAGTTTTAGACAGAAATTTGAATCACTCTTCTTGCTGTTTTTTCTTACATTTCAAAACAATAAACTGAGGAAAATAATTGGCAAATGAATCCATATTTAAAATAGTTGTCAGTTGCAGCCCTGGTTTACAGCAAACAGTAACGCAGGTTATCTTGCCACAACACTCTTGGATCTATCACCAGTGTCAAAATAAGTAGAACACAAAATATAGTTCAACTATGTGTCTGGAGTATTGTAGGTATTTTTTTTAAAGTTATTTTCATCTAAACTTTGGCAGTAAAGATTTCCTTTAATCCAATTTCCATCCGATTTTTTATATTACAACGGACACAGTCACAGCTATCTGTACTATACTATACAGTATAATGCACACACAAATACGTACTCATCACAAACAAAAAACCCTCAATCATCGTGTCAGACATGGGGGTGGGAATCTCTTGGCACCTCACGATTCAATTCCGAGGCCGACGATTCGATTCTAAACCGATTATCGATGCATCTCGAAGCAACAGTTTGTTTATGTACATTTCCATGCGTGATTTTTAAAAATATACATATAAATCTGAGTTTGCTACTCAGAGTTTGCTAATCATCGCAGCTAGGCAAAGCTTAGATTTTGAAATACATTTGTCACACACAAGTTTTAATAAAAAAAGTTCTTCTTCGAACATGAAACATGAGGTGGTCAGATGTAATATTTTTTTGTTTTGACATGTGTAATGCTGCATGGGCTCTAGCGCAATGCGTGCCTGTCTCATATCCTGTGATCTTCTTTGGGTTGGCATTTGTTAAACAGATGAGATGGTTTCTAAAAAAACAATCTTTGTAATTTTTACTGTTTTTACCACCTTGTAAATCTGAATATGCTGTAACACCCAAAAACACTGCTGTCATATTTTCCATCACAGAGAAATAAAGATCTTCTAAGTCACAGCCGGTGCTTATAGGCTCAGTTCAGTAGGTCATTAATATTCCGCGGATGTGTCTCGGGTGTATTTGTCTCAATGTTATGTATTGGTAAAAGTTCCAAAGCAGAAAAAAAAAAACATGAATCTATGTTTGAGCTGCAATGGGTCAATTAATCAATTAGTTGAAACATAATTGACTAATAATATTATATATAATAAATAGAATTGGTCAAGCAAAACTGCCAAACGTTCTCTGGTGTCAGCTTCTTTTCTTTGTCATATGACAGTAAATTGAATACTTGAGAGACTAAATGACTAATCAATTAATTTGAGAAAATATTCGGCAGACTAATCAATAATGAAAATAATCATGCTGTAACGTGTCTTGTGTGTGTGTATTGCCAACCTTACAGTGAGAGAACTAAAGAGGATAGCAAGAATTGTAGCCAAACCAAATTACTTTCTCTCTCTCTCTCTCCCTCTCTCTCTCTCTCTCTCCCCCCTTTATGCCTCTGTCTCTCACTCTCTCATCTCTGCTGCTGCTGCTGTGTGTGTGTGTGTGTGTGTGTGTGTGTGTGTGTGTGTGTGTGTGTGTGTGTGTGTGTGTGTGTGTAAAGCAATGGTTTGAATAACAAGCAGCCAGCTAAGTGGGTCAGGGTCGGAGGAAGGGGGAGAAAGGGGGAGAGAGAGAGACTATTAGGATGACAGACAAGGACAAAGGAAAAGAGAGAAATACAGTGTATTGAGGAAAAAGGGAGCAGCATGAGGAAGAGAAAGAGGGAGAGGTTGGGAGGAATTAAATGTAAAGGATAAGATAAGGAGATGGAGAAACAGGTAAAGAGAGAAAGTGAGTTTAGGGGGTAAGATGTAAACTGGATGAGTGTGATTTTACACCCTTTTCTTCAGACCCAAAATCTTGTTATTAAGTAAAAGAATTCTGACACTGAGGTGAGATACTGAAAAATAATGAAAAAAGAGCACTTATCTGACCTCACTGTTGAAAGAAATTGATTTTAAAGCGTTAAATGATGAATCTGATTCAACTTTAACTCAGACAGAATAACAGCATACACACAGATTTTTGTTGGATAGTTATAAATTGGGTTGTGAGGCTATCTTTGTGTAAATATGTCAAAAAGACTGCTGGAGACCATTTTTATCACTTTCGAGTTTGGAACTATTTGGCTAGACTGGTCTAAACGGCATCAGGGAATATAAATCAAGTCTGTAGAGTGAGAGATAGATGGAGAAAGAGAGAGGAAGACTAATGGGCAACTGTGTGTGTGTGTGTGTGTGTGTGTGTGTGTGTGTGTGTGTGTGTGTGTGTGTGAGAGAGAGAGAGAGAGAGAGAGAGAGAGAGAGAGAGAGAGAGAGAGAGAAGAGGGAGATTCACACAGCTGTGGTAGTTCAGCTCAGCAACTGTTTATCTGTCTTATCTTTGTCACCATGACAACAATATAAACCAAGTTTTATTGGCTAAACTGTGTCTACCCTGAGTAGTGTGGACTGTGGTGTGTGTGTGTGTGTGTGTGTGTGTGTGTGTGTGTGTGTGTGTGTGTGTGTGTGTGTGTGTGTGTGTGTGTGTCGGGTAACACTTTTTGTGTATATCTCTTACTTTCAGTTAAGACAGATAGGGTTTTCATTCAAATATTTGTGAACTATGCCTAATTAAATTATAAAATCTGAATGAATCTCCGTGTACAAAACTGTCTTTGGAGTTTTTGAAATATTTTCTATCCACCAGTGAATAACGAGGATTTGCTAAGGATTTGTTTTAGAAAAAGTACAAAGCTGAGGTCGATTGATTTGCTTCACCTTTGCTACCTTTGCCACTGATCAAAAGTAGAAGAGAGTATAAATGTGACTGTCATAGAGGGGGGAGACGTGATAATCGTTACATACGGGGATAATGGTGCTAGAGAGAGTAGTTCAAACCCTGCTTACTTTCTCACCATGCACAGTAGAGGCTGACATTTTCGGGGGGAATCCTGTGGGTATCGGGATTCCTGTAGGATTCCAGCGGGATGGAAGTCAATTTTAATTTGCATCACGTGACTGAGACGAGAGCGGGCGAGACGGGAATCATAATAACAATACGTCATATTTTATATGCAGTTCTAATAAGAAGAAAGCCTATTTTCACAGGAATAGGAGTTGGATGGGACAGGAGTGAAAATCCACTCGACATGTGTCACCCTCTACCTCCCAGCGAGCCAATCAATGAGTGAAGTGGGTGTGGATATGGAACTGCTGGTTTCGCAAAATTACAGTCACCCAAACATCTAAAAGGTGTGGAGGGAGGAAGTTTCAGAAGCTATTTGACAAGTACTTCTGATGGAGTGTGCTTAAGGACTGGACTGCATAAGCAAGGTGTTTTTTAGCTTCTAACTTCATGTCAAACCACAGTTTAAAGTGTTTCTGGTCCCCTAATACGCCTACTGAGACTGCTAAACTTGTTATCTTTTTCGACTGCTGATTTGCAGTGCAAAGTTCTTCTTTTTACTCTTGAGTAACATTTTTGTGACTGAAACTTGCCCACAAACTGAGCAGAACAGATAGGATTATATTGCTGGGCCTTTCAAATGTGACTTATTTATTTGACTCTATCCACAGTAATTAGCATTACACCACCACTTATCATTGTATGATCGTGACCAAAAGCCGAGCGCTAAAGAAAAATGGGCCGCAACAACTCCTGAATAATTCCTCAGGAATGGATCCAATCTCTTCCACCACAAGTTAATTGATCCAAGTTATTGTCACTAATACAGCACACACACACACACACACACACACACACACACACACACACACACACACACACACACACACACACACACAAAACAATGCAGCAATGATTGCAGTATGTGATTTGATTGCAATATGTTTGTTTTGGAGACGAAATCCTGATAATTAGTCTCTCCTGACAGCGCTCTATCTCCGCCCATCTGTTCCATTTGGCATCCCTCCACCAACCAGGAGTCCCTCATCGCTCCGTCCCGATGATTCAACCAACTGAAACGCTTTCAGATTCACCAAAAAACAAGCAACAGTGATGAAAGTCACCCAATCAACAGCAAGCTTAAGGGGAGGGGAGAGTGGGGGCTGGCGAGTTGTTCAGCCAAGATGGACAGACGGACAAACAGATTGACTGGTTGTGTTCTGATAGATAATTAGATGAGATGCCGACACTTTGGCTGGTTAGAAAATTGTAGGAGGGGACAATGGGAGTATGTGATACAGAAAAAAAACACCAGGAAGGGGCCAAAGGATAAGATAAGATACTATTGATGGAGGCTACTTCATATCTTTTTTAAATAGCTGAGAGTAGGGCTGCTCGATTATGGAAAAAAACATAATCACAATAAGTTTGGTCAATATTGAAATCACGACTATTTAACACGATTACTCGTTGACTTTTGGAAAGATGTGGCATTTATTGAACTTAAAAAAAACACTGAATCAACAGTGAAAACGCCTTGAACTGTCAAAATTTTGGATTTCCCTTGAAATAAATAATATAACAGATGTATTCACATGTTTAAATAGTATTAAATAATGAACAAAATAAGATCAACTGCTGTAGTGAACTTTCACAATCTTTTGAAAACGAGTAATAAATAAAATATAAAATAAAAAAATCTCAATTACATTTGGAAATCGCGATCTGCAGATATATCATCGGGAGAAGCATTCAAGCAGACAAGCTGATTGCGTTGTTGATACATTACGGGCCATTTTAAATATACTGCAAATCCATTGTAATACATTTTTGTAATCCTGACTGACAAAAATTGTTCTTTAAAAATGGTAGTATTGCTGTGAGGGTTTATTGTAGGGTGCATTATTTTTCATACTCGAGTGGATCATCCTGTTAAAGCCATGGCTAGTTGCCAGTGATCATAATATACAGTAAGCAGTCAGCCAAATGACAGCGTGGAGCAGATTTATTATTACATGAACACTGAGTGTAGCCCGCAGGTAAACACTAAACCCCAAGTTTAATTGTGATAAATTGTCATCCAAGGTGACGTAGAATCAGAGCTCACAGTGGCTGCTGGGGTGGAGGCAGGGTTTATAAAATGCTATGTGAACAGCAGCAGAGGCTTCAATAGAACGTTTCTTTTCTATTATTTTGAACCAACAGTAGTGTGTCGGAGAGGAAGTGTCGGAGACAGTCAAAGGCCTCTTGCTGAGGACTGAGGTAGCATTTCGCCCACCGACAACTTTGGTTTAAACTGTTCTCATTACAAAAATAAGGAACCTTTAATACACTTCTGTAATAAACACTTTCCCAAATGTGGGTAGATTTACCTGTTTGGCAAGTAAATTTCGGAAGGCGATCTCCCACACTGGCGGGTAATGTCTGTACCAAAGTAGTCATGTAATAAAAAAATATGCTGAGTCTCTACCGTGTTTTGGTGTAATTTACGGGCGCCCTGCTTTTGTCCTCTGCTGTTTGTCAGAATTTGACACACACAAACACACACAATCCCACGTGTTTTACGTGCGTCTAAACAGTCTAATAATCTTCTCCTTTTAGGGTAGACTAAACTTCCTGTCACACTATTGCATTACATTTCCCTTTGTTAGTTTTCGGCATATAACTATGGAGATGGCAGGTAAATACTGAATCCATTTGCATGAAGTTAAGGTTTCCTTACTTTCAATCCCTACCTATTTTTGTGTTGCTAAGTAGTCCCACATCACCTGCCATCCCATAACCCTTTAAGAGGCGATTCGCTAGCGTCCCATGGAAAATGAACAGCGCCAAACTTCAGTGGGACAGTGGGACACTGACAACAGCTAAAACCAGCATCATTTCAGCTACATACTACACCAGAGCCATGCACATATCTGAGTGTAATTTAAACACCATACTGCTGAACTAATACAATTATTTGCATGATTTGAAAAGAAATCATGACTTCAGATGACTGTGTGACTGTCCTTTAGACCTGCTGTAACGCCTCTACCAAGTTTTGAGTACATTTTTCAAAATCTCATCCTGTCCTACTTTCTACTACTTTCCTGCTGCTCTCCTTCAATCTATATTTTCCTGTTCTCTACTAAGGCCTACTCTGTTCCTCCCTGTTCTCTCTTCCTCTCTATTTGCTTTAGAAATACCTCTCCCAGCTTTCACAATCATCATGTTTACATTAGGCCCTCTTTCTCTTTCTCTCTCTCTCTCTCTCTCTCTCTAGCGCTCTCTGTCTGTCCCTCCATTTCCCTTCCTCAACTATGCTCCCTGATTCATCTCACCTCTCTTCTTTTTGCTTTCTGTTGTCCTTTCTTTCACAAGGTTTAATTCAATAGTTATGTATTTAAACTGTTCCACCGAAAATACTTGCGTAATTTCATACAGATGCTAAAGTCACCTCGTGATATTGTAATGTTACAATCAATTAACTTCTGTATCAAATGAATTGCTCCTATTCACGTCTGTGAAGACTCATTATGAGCACTGTCGTCCAATCAGAGCTCAGCAGGGCTCACTCACTTCAGTTCATCCAACCAGCCCTCCATGTGACTTAACTGTGCATGTGCACCACAACACTGAGTCTGACACTTTATTTATGATTTTAAGATTGTATACATGTTAAAAGATCACTAAGAGATTCATTAGGCAAAAAAAAGAAAAGATTTATAGAAATATATATAGCATATATGTTTTGAATTACAACCAACTGCTTCAATGGAACAACATTGATAATAATTTGTAGATTTACACACAGCATGTGGTCGCCTGACAAAACTGCCCCCATGTTTACCAGCATCTTCAGACTATGATTAGACTATGAGGTTTTTGTCTGGGTCTGGTCTGGGAGGCTCAGCTTAGAGTCATAACCACATAAAAGTGGCACTTTAGTAGTATATAATGTCATTTCTTTAGTGATTGAATATGGTGTATTACTCTTTCGTAAAGCTTCCTTCAGATGCAGTAAACTAGGCAATAGTACAAGGTATTATAACTAGGGCTGGGTACCGAACTTTGATACTTTTAGGCACCGACCGAATTGCCTCCATAGTATTGAGTAGCGAAAAAATGTCATTTAAAACCAAATTTCAATACCTAAGGAGCAAATCTCATCAGTGTCAGTGAGCCAATAAGCATGCAGCATGCTTGTACCAAGATCTAATAATGCATGTGATTGGCTGTCTAACGTTACACGTCATAGAGGCTCCGTTACGCACAGAGACGGGGCTCACGTCTGTGTGTTTGTATTATGAAAGGCTTGACTACAGTGTGCATCACAAAGGTGTAAAGGAAGTGAAAAATAAAAATTGTACCGTAATGTGTAATGTTTTAAGTCTAAAGTTGTTGTAATTTCTTCTTGTTATAATGGATTTTATTGGTTTTATTATATTCTAATTGGTATCGAAAAAAGTTTGGTTCAAGAACCGGTAATGAATTCACTGTATCGTATCACGATACCCAGCCCTAATTATAGCAATGCAATACTATATATATTTGAGTGTGTGTGGAGGACGAGCACGGTAAGGGCTTATGTATGCCTAATGTATCAACATTAGCGTAGGGCTGGCCAATATATCGATATTATGTCGATATCGTGATATGAGACTAGATATCGTCTTAGATTTTGGATATCGTAATATCGTGATATGACATAAGTGTTGTCCTTTACTGGTTTTAAAGGCTGCATTACAGTAAAGTGATGTACTTTTTCTGAACTTACCAGACTGTTCTAGCTGTTCTATTATTTGCCTTTTCCCCACTTAGACATTATGTCCACATTACTGATGATTATTTATCTAAAATCTAAGTGTGAAGATATTTTGTTAAAGCACCAATTGTCAACCCTACAATATCGCCGCAATATCGATATTTAGGTATTTGGTCAAGAATATCGTGATATCTGATTTTCTCGCGTATCTATTATAGTTCCAAATCAAGGCCACATTATATCCGCATTTCAACTGCATGTTACGGCACGGCTATTCTAAACTCTTTTTTAGTTTTCTATTAGCAAAGGTTGTGGATAGTACCTGGTACTTGGTACTTCTTTTGATACCACCACCACTCAGTCAATGTTCCAGTCAAGCTAAGCTGATACTTGAAAGTGGAGGTAATCACTGCAAACCACTGATTGGAGAGAATCGTCGTCACTAGCACGACATGGGACATCCTGCACAAACCTGCCCTTTTTTTTTTAAATAGCCAAGCTACCGTCAATAGCAGCCACAAAATGAAATAGAGAAAAGAGCCTATATCAAAAGTGAGTTGAGTTGAGCCTGACCATGCAATGGAAATGAGGCATTTGTTGTGAAGTATAGCTTTTTCGGAGGTAATTGTTCAGAAAATGTAGACCACCACTGGTTTCATGTCTTTACATTAACACATCTGTAGGACACACACACAGCCTCACTCCGTTCTTTTTCGCTCAACCACTCTCTTCTCTGTTCCACTTCTTTGTTTTTTCTCTCACTTAGTTTCTTCTGTGCTTCCTACTCTACTCTCCTACTTCCTGTCTCTCTCTCTCTCTCTCTCTCTCTCTTTACTCTGCTATGCCTTTCTCTCTCTCTGTTCCCCCACACAGTAATATGATCTCTTCTACCAGGCCGACACAACCGTGAATCAAAAGACACAGAGAGAGAAATTTTGTACAAACCTTAGTGGCCCCACCCCCACTCTCTCTCTCTCTCTCTCTCTCTCTCTCTCTCTCTTCTACAACATCCCTACCCCCAACAACCCTCTTCTCTCTCCTTCTCTCTTCAGTCCCTACCCCCAACCACACCACACAGCTCGCTCACTCTCTACATCCACAGCGTCTATCTGCTATCTCTCCTCCCTCTCTCTGAAACAAATATACTCACTGACAGCAACACAATGCAATACTGTATGATTCTGTATGCACAACATTTCTTGAATGATATGTTAGATTCTGAGCTTTTTCTAAGCAATTTTTGTTCTGCCAAGCAGCAGATATGGCATACAGCACAGTGAGTGTAGTCATTTAACGCGACAGACAATACTGAGAGTAGGGCTGCTCGATTATGGAAAAAATCATAATCGTGATTATTTTGGTCAATATTGAAATCACGATTATTTAACACCATTACTCATTGTCTTTTGGAAAGATGTTGCAATTATTGAACTTAAAAAAACAGTGAAACAGTTTAACAAATCAACAGTGAAAACACCTTGAACTGTGAAATTTCCCGTAATACTTACTTAGAACTTTTTTCTTTCTTTCAGAACACAAGACAAAATAATCATTTTCTTTCACTTAATCTGGTTTTGTAAATATTAGGAGCCAAAATCGTAATCACAATTACAATATTGATTACTTGCACAGCCCTAACTGAGAGTTAAATAAAAAAACAGTGAAATACTAAAAAGACATTATAAAGACATTGATGTGATATTCCGTTCATGCACAATCAGCACTTATTGAGGTCAGAGGTCCAGTCAGCTACAAAACTGAAATCAGATGCTGCCCCCCCCCCAATTCCAAGTATCTACTATATAATAATTGCCATACTGTACTGTTTTTTTTCAATAATATAGTATCCAAGAAATCATAATTTGTTCTCTGTCAGACACCAAACTGTATCTTCAGAATGTCACTGGCAATTACATATCACAAAGCAAAATGTTTTTCCAAACAAGGCAAAATTAAATTTTTGTTATCCAAGATCTTCTGTCTGTCCACACTCAATGTTTTTTTTTAACAGCTGTTAAGCAGACAGCAGACTTTTCTTATTCTGAAATGACCACTCAAGGAGGTATATGGAGATATTTGCACATGTAACAAACAGTAGTGTACATTAACAGCACACTTAAAAGCAAACTACATACCCAAAACATGCATAAAATCAGTAGCCTACTTAATATGGAACCAAAGTCAGGACAGGGGTGGAACTTAAGCAGGCGCTCTCTAGCAGAGAGTTTGAACCATAGACTGTAAAATTAGTGGACGTAGCATCCGTGACGTCACCTATTGGTCTGTGGACTGCCGTTTTGAAGCCTCAAGTTTGGTGATAAGGGTGTTGCCATCTTGTTTTTTTGCAATCAGATATTTTGATATTTACTGGCGGGTTATCGCGGACCTCCGGCTACTGGCGCCATTCATAAACATGTACGGCAGAACAGAAAACTGGCAAACTTTCCCCCAAGTTACCTGCTAAAGCTAGCGGTAGCTAGCTAGCTTGGTTAGCAGAACGTTGTATATAACGCTGTGCATTTCTAGGCGACTAAAATGTCCCAATTAACTTTGATGAAGTGAAAACACACAGTGAGAGGGTTAAGTTTAAGATGAAAACATGGACAGCCAAAAACAAGTTCACGGCTATTTTATTGTACACGGTATCATGGTTAGCATTGCTAAGCCTCGGTCCTGATTGACCAGTTTGGCGCAAAGCCACGCCCCTAAAGCATCCCCTGCTTTATCGTCTATTTTAAAATAAATGGGACCATAATTTACTAAATGAACATCATGCTGTATTGAAGAAGACTTGAAGTAGTGATTGAGACCATAAACTCATTATGAAAATGTTAAATCAAGCAAGAAGTAGGGTCATTTTCTCATAGACTTCTATATTAGATAGAATGCAGGTTTAAGGCTCTTCCGCATTGGCTTTACTTTGCAGGCCTGGAAGCTTTGTCCATTATTTTCAGTCTCTGGTTAAAGCAAAGTTTTTGGAAACACAATAACACGCTGTTGTTGCTGAGGGGTTCAACAGAGGAAAAGCAGCTCCTCAGTAGTGTAGTGATGCTGTGAGTTAATAAATGTGAGACGGCAGGGTAGGATCAGAAAACCGGCCTGTTAATAATCTAATCAACCATTAAATTGTACACCAGCCACTCAGTGATGACAGTATATTCTGACATCATTCGATCCGCTAACTCCATGACAGAGATAGATTATAATTTAAAAGCAGTCAGCAAAATAGAAGAAAGTGGCCCATCAAGTACTGTACATGTTAATAACCCTTGGGTCAGCAGCGAACATTAGTAACAATTGGCTCAGTTTGGGTCCCACAGTGCTAAAATTATGTACATGATGAATTCTTTTTACTTTATTACGTGATGCTATTTCGGTTTACATCCCTACAAATATATTTGCGTGTCATGTCAATAAAGCTTGCCACAGTTTGACATGTAAAACTAGTGAATTCAAGTTATTTCGAAAGTATATTTTAACATTGGTGTGTACGCATAATATAAATGTATTTTTATTTATTTATCTATCTATATTAAATATTAGGAAATTGCATTTTTCCAACCAAACAACAAAATGAATGTGTTCCATTTTATTGTGCTAAGATTGAAGAGTGGTTAATACTCTGTGATATACCCTGATAGCTGCACTCATCAGCAGCACCTAGTTAAATAATTAAGCAATTAATCACTGTCATATGAGCACGGTCCCATTGGTCTTGTGTGTCCTAAGGTACCCAGACACCTAACTCTGAAAATCTATATATCTATCTATCTATCTATGTATCAATCTATCTATCTATCTATCTATCTATCTATCTATCTATCTATCTATCTATCTACTGTATGTTTCTGTTGTGAATCTGACCCTGACCTTTGACATAGCTCCGGAGGAAGAAAGACAGCAGAGCTTCCCAGACACCAATTACCCCTAAGTATCACTAAATAGAAATGAGAGAGGCACAACTTCAGTAAATATTAACTATTTTAAGCATACCAAATCTAACAATGTATGTTCCTCACCCTTTTACTTGCCATGTATTTCATTCTAACCCTAACTCTTGTAATGCGGTGCATATTTAAACTTAATTACCTTTCAATTACCAGTGGTGAAGTTTTAATTAAAGGTGTCATTACTACGGTACATTACATCACTGACAACAAACGGGGAGTAAAATTAGAACCTTTGTATCATCCATTGAGTGGATGTGATCAAAATAAACGAGTAACACTGGAATGTAGTTGCCTTCAACAGCTGCGTTAATAAGTGGAGTATAATAAAGCAATTAATTACCACTTAATTGGCAGGGTAAGAAGCATGAATACCCAGAGAGATAAGATAGCTAAAGTAATAGAAAATATATATATATCTCTAGACAATGGGAAACAGAAGTAGCGTATGCAGGTTTCTTCTTTCCTTGCTTACCTTGTTGGTACCAAAGGCCGGGTCAGGGTAGGAGAGTTGCCCAAGCCTGGTGTGGTCTGACGCGGCCAGAGGCTGAGGTGGAGGCGGGTAAACTGTTACATCCATGGCTCAATATACATCCACTTCTCCGTCTGTCCCCCTTCGACTTTCTTTCTTCTCTTATCTCTGTGAATGTCTGATAACCTTATTGTTGTTTTTTTACAATGTGATATGTTTTGGCGAGTCCCTCAGCGACCAAACAGAGAAACAACCACGGTCCAAAAAAGCAAGCTTCTTTTGGAAAATAATGCAGGTTTCAAGCAGATAGTTCGGCGAAATAAACCTAAACCAAGTTTATGGAGTCAGTGAAGTTTAGATTGATGCTCTCCTGTCCACACCGGCTTTCATGCTGCTGCTCTAAGTAACGTTAGTAAACTTCCCAGTGAACCCACTTCTTCAATACCTGGCGTTAAAAACAACCGGCAATAGTGCACTTTGAAAAGCGTCGTTTTCCCTCCTTTTGACGTTGTAGGTGGCGGTGTTTGGTTCGGACATGGGACGTTGTTGGACCCTGTCTGTCCCTGGTTGGGACGCTGTGTTTTAATTTTCCTCCGATGCTGCTGCTGCTGCTGCCGCGCGTGTGCTCGGTACAGAGATGCCTCGCGGACCAGTCATACAAAGAGCTGCTGCATCAAGTTAGAAAGAGTCAGCCGAACAAACCCGGACGTACAATCTCTCACAAAACAAAAGCGCAGATTTTGTCACGTGTCTATGTGAAAAACAAGACATTGAAAGGGACAAAGCAAACAGAACTCATTCAACCCGTACACGAAGTCATTACATTAACTACAATCACACATTTCAGCGGTGTGTTGTTCAGAAATTAGGCCAGTGTCGCAGAATCCTGTTCGGCAAGCCATTTTATTTTGAAAGTAAACGACATATATCCATTTGCGTAAATCTTGACAAACAGGATCCAAAGGAGCTGAGCTGAACGGCAGAATGTGCTCCATCTAGAGGTGGAGAGAGTGTCAAAATAGGTCCAGCCAGGTGTTGGTCTAAATAAACTGAACTTTGAGTGAGTGAATGGGTAATTCAATAGTAGGGGATGAGTTTTATAAATTAACAGTCAGCATTCCATAGAAGCAAAAAAAGAAAAGAAAGGATTGCAAAAAAGATGTATGTTTATTATTAATGTGTCTGCTGTCCATGGTGCTAATACTGCACAGAATACACTCCCCAAACCCAGGCCCACTGTGTGTCCATCCGTCCTTGGTAATTTGATTACTTTATCACAATTTCCACACAACCCAAGTACAATCAGCAAAATCCAATATAGTTTTAAGTTTGCAAATGTTTTAGTTGGTATTGTGCATGCATTCTGCATCAACTTAAATAAAGAAGAAAGAAGTACCACACACATTTTACAGTGAACTTATAGTGTAGGGCATGCCTATGTATAGTCTGCTGTGGTCACTGTATTTGGGGGGGGTAGCTAACAAATTTTAGCTTTTGACATTTTAGCATCTTTTTCCATTCCTGCATTTCCAGTTTCTGCTAGTAGTTCAAATGTTTCCTCCTCCCCTACAGGTTGTTTAGCCACATATCTTCCTGCCTGTCGACAGTTCCTTGAGCAATCCAAGATCTCATTTGACTTCAAGCCCAACAGATTCATTAAAGGACAATTCCGGCGCAAAATGAACCTAGGGGTTAGGAACACGTGTACCGAGTCGACCTTTCTCTGGGATATGTTTTCATGGTAATCAAATGTGTATGTAGCTTGAAACAAGCTAGCGCAAACTGCTGATTAGATTAACGCTAGGCATTCGGAGCACTAGAAGAGTATACCTTGGGGTATGAGGGGTATTTTGAGCCTTGTTAGTGGTATAAAATAGCGATCTATTTTTACTCTTCCAGTGCCCCGAATGCCTAGCGTTAAGCTAGTCAGCGGTTCACGCTAGCTTGTTTCAAGGTATATACACCTTCGATTAGCATGAAAACATATCCCAGAGAAAGGTCAACTCGGTACACATGTGTTATTAACCCCTAGATTCATTTTGCGCCCGGAATTGTCCTTTAAAATGAAATAAAGTAGCACCTGTAGCGGTGGTGGAAATACAACCTCACATCTAAACCACAGAACGTCGGTCGCGGTTTATAAACTTAAAGGTCGTGATTTTCAGCATGTCTTTAACATTGTAGCATAGGTAGCAGTTTGGTTATGTTTAGGCATCAAAACAAGTTTAAAAAAAGATCGTGGTTTGGGTTTAATCTAGTCTCGCATTGCCAGACCTTCCTTCACAGCGCTGCGGAGGAGGGTCTGGCTAGTCCACACATCAATCCTGGGATGGGAGAAAAACGTGCTCTGGTTTATTGGCATTTCTTTAAACCAATCACATCGTCATGGGTGGCACTAAGCGTTGGACGGAGCCACGGTGGCACTGCAAAATAGCCTTGGTATGGACAACTTGGTTTTGGTGCATAACCACACCCTTAGTATTAATGCCTTAAAGAGGAACGCAATGTTTCACACATTTTTATTTTATCCTGCATACATAATCACATAGATTCATGTTGGCATATGATCTTCAGGCGGGGTTTTTTTTCCAGCAAAATTCATATTGTGTGTAAAAACTGCTTTTTCAGATGAAACAATGAAACAGACTGTGTGTTTGAGAAAGAGAGACTATTTAATACTCAGTAGCCAAAGTAAAATGAATGTTTGGATGGTCTTCAATGACAGAACACCACATTTCCATTATCTGGAAATAAATACACAAATGCACATAAACAAAGAGATTCTCTCCCTCCCACCCACACACGTGGACACACACACACACACACACACACACACACACACACACACACACACACACACACACACACACACATCTCACTGATTCACACACATACAGTACACTTCAACAGATGCTCACACATGCATATCGAATGTAAATATCATCTCTCACACTTAAACTACCTGCAGACATACACATAATTATACTCTAAATAGTTGAAAACACGTGCATTTTGGAAACATAACCTTGGACACACAAGTACATAAAAATGCACATACAATGCTGAGTTTATACACACACAAATAGGTATCATAAAATGTATTTCTCTTTTTCATGCATTCTCAAACACTCTCTCACTCTCCCCCTCACACACACACACACACACACACACGCCACAAACCAGCCCACACATACTTAGTGAACATACATACAGTGGGCGTTCCGCCCTTCCCCCACATACACACAAACATATATGCACCCCTCCCCTCTGAAAAAGACATAATTCACTTGCACATTCTCCTCCCCCCCACACACTGTTCCTCTCTATAAAACTCCACACACACACACACACACACACACACACACACACACACACACACACACACACACACACACTAAACCACATGCACATATGCATTAAAACAATCAAACACACATATAGAATTAATTACTACACACACACACACACACACACACACACACACACACACACACACACACAACTATAAACCCCACATGCAAGCACACACCTCAAACATATACATATACACTCTATACCTGTGCTGCACCATATACATGTCAACATGCATTAGTATATATATAAAACACATGCACAAGCAAACAAATACACTCTCTCTCTCTCTCTCTCTCTCTCTCTCTCGCTCTCTCTCTCTCTCTCATACAGTTCTTAGATTCCCATGCATGAGCTTTCCAACATATCTGATGGGTTGAAATAGTAATCTACTGTAGCATTTGAATGATGTGTGTCTCTTCATGTCGGGGGATTACATTATAGATTCATAGCACAGCAATCCACTCCTGGGTAAAAACAGCCAGCCCTTTAGGTTTTATAGCTTTCCAGTGTGAGAGAGGAGGTGCATGAAACCTGAGGTTATCAGCTAAAAGAAGTTTATTAGGTAAACAAAATGCTGAATTAAAAATAAAAATGCTAGTGTTTACCTTGCGTGACAAAGAGCAACATTTAATTTTAATTAGGGTTTCTGAGATGCTCTATCTCTATATACAAACAAGAATATAGTCTGAATGCAGATGTTTTGTGCATCATTTTATACACATTTCGCCAAAATGCAGCCTAAGATGTGAGTTTTTTAAACTCTGGGATGTCCACCAGAAGTTATTATAAAGTTCAGATGCATGAAGTTGTAATAACAGTTGAGCAGTCTGTTATGTTGATTGGGAACACTTGCAGTGGAACAGAATAGTATTTTTATGAAAAAAATAAAAAATAAATTATTTATAGTATAGTATATAGTACTTTTATAAAAGTACTATTCTTAAAACTCAAAAGGCAATGTTGTGTTGTTGTTTTTTTACCAAAAAAGCATAACATTGCCTTTTGAGTTTTGAGTTTTTGGCTCACCAAGAGTTGTGTTTAAAACACGTAGATCATCTGAGGGCTCTTGTCCCGTTGGACCTCTTTTTAGAGGCATCAACCTTCCCACATTTCAGCCATTACCTCAGTGATTATGTATTTATTACCCAAAAGAATTGCAGCCAGAACTAAGAACTTAGGCCTAAGTTAGACCTAAAAGTAGTGCAGTACTGTATGAGTAGAGTATGAGTCGTGCTGAAAAAGGCAGCCAGCCTTGTGTTCAGCTGTCAGTCATTAAATCAATGGCCACAATATTTTTGCTTCCATAGATCTTTTTCACAGCAGACATGCAGAAATAGCACAGGTGTAACTAAAACCATTAATTATTGGTCCGTTTTGTTTAAAGTGCTCATATTATGCTCATTTTCAGGTTCATAATTGTATTTAGAAGTTATATCAGAATAGGTTTACATGGTTTAATTTTCATAAAACACCATATTTTTGTTGTACTGCACATTGCTGCAGCTCCTCTTTTCACCCTGTGTGTTGAGCTCTCTGTTTTAGCTACAGAGTGAGACATCTCACTTCTGTTCCATCTTTGTTGGGAGTCGTACATGTGCAGTACCTCGACAAGGACTACTAGCCAGTCAGAAGCAGAGTATGAGAGAGTGCCATGCCAGCAGCTAGGCGAGCATTATAACGTGTTACAAAGTGACGCACGTTCATCACTGAAGTAAAGGCTGGACTACAACAGAGCTGTTTGGAGCAGTTTGTGAACAGTGTTTTCTGTTGGAGATGGTAAGTCCCTTTGGGGTGGACTTTGGGCTTTTTCACTTTGTAAACCGATAACATGCACAAAAAAGATATATAACACAATAAAGGAAAGGGAAAAAGCCAAAAAGCATAATATGAGCACTTTAAGTGTCTCAGAAAGCAAGCAGGTTTAGCGGCAAGCACCACCTGGTGTAGCTGGAGTTTCCTGGTGAGCCAGTCCACCTGTGGATGTCATGTCCCTCTCTCCAGCCACATTCCCACTACCCCAGGCCCCTTCATTACCATTCTCATACTACTGACATACTACTTCATACCTGTCCACCAGATGCCCTCTGATTTTTCCACCTCCCCCACATCCCCTATCGCTCTCCCCCCTCATTTTCTGTCCTCTCTCTGCTGCTGCTATACAAATGCTTACAATGCTCCAAAACATAGTCATACGAGAGAAAAATGAATCAACATTTATCCAAGAGAAGTTTCAGCAAACTCCAATTTCAGCATTTACATAATAGCCAAGCCAAGACACAAATTATACTTCCATTCACTTGTTTTCACACACATTTTCAATTTGTAGATAGTAAAATTGAGTGAGAAATGAACAGTAAAGTAATATGAAATACAGAAAATAATGGAAAAGTTGGCATTCTGAGAAAAAGAGAAGATTGAGTATCTCATCAACCCCTCTCTATCCCAACATGGCTGATAAATACACCACACAAAGAATATTTTCTATTTAAAAGCAACAGTCATTTTTTTCCCTCAAAAGCCTAAATATTTTATCTCACTTCATGACTATAAATAACTCTTAACTCACATCCTCTTGAAGTATTAGTCAAGAGGATTGGGCATCAGCAGTTTACAGTCAATAACCTTATTGAATCTGTCAAAAGCATTTACTGCTCTTCATCCTGCACATACATTTATTCTTACTACTCTTATAATGTTACCACACTGCACATAGCTGTATATACTGTAAATATCTGTCTATATGGTTCATTCAGTATATCCATATTTATTCTGTTTTTTCTTATATATTCTGTTAATACACTGCATATATCTATATCTATATTATTCTTACTACTATTATAATGTCACTGCTACTACATTGCACATATCTGTACATGTTGTTCATACATTGTTCATATTACATAGCCATATTTATTCTGCTCTTATAACACTGCACTATATTTCTTGTCCTGCCTATGCACCACCTGTCTATACTTTGTATATCACATTGCACTTTTCTGATTTTTTGCACTTCTGGTTGGACGCAAACTGCATTTCGTTGTCTTTGTACTTGTACTCTGCACAATGACAATAAAGTTGAATCTAATCTAATCTTCTAATCTAAAGACTGTAATTCAAATAGGCTTTCAGTTAGACAAGGTTTTTATGGCTGTCTGATTTTATGCACCTATGTTTTTCCTTTTTATTCTTATGTCTTTTATTTACTGTATTTCATTTTATTGTGAAGCACTTTGTGATTTGTATCTGTGAAAAGTGCTGTATAGATAGACTTTACTTACTTACTTACTTACTTATGAGAAAAGAGTTGATTTCATGTTGTTACAGTGATATAGAGCACAGTATACAGTACACAGTGCTGAGGCTCCTTTTCAATGAGAGTTGAGGATACTTACATCTCAAGTATCACTGATGTACCGCTGCTGCTGCTCCTCCTTATATTTCAAGCTGTAGCTGTCATAGCTGTCCTCCCCCACCAAATTTCAATTATTAATATGTTTCTATAAAATGAAACCGCAGAGACCTTCAAGTCCATACCTTTTAAGTTGGTTTATTTAGGCTTTTGTTTTAGACTGTCACCTTGTAAACCAGAGGAAATGAGGCGCTGTCAGGAGCTGCCAGACTCCGATCAGCAGATGTCAGCTGGGTCCAAAGCCCCTCTGGGTTCATCTACGGCTCTGCTCTGACATGAACACCATGTAGCATGGCCTTCAGTATCTCACTGCATTTAAACCTTTCATACTGACGGCAAAAGGCAAGAAGAAAAACATATCCTCGCTTAGTCATTTTGAATGTGGGGAAAACAGAAGAAAGATATTGTTTGAGTTAGCCTGCAGGCCAATCCCAATTTGTAGCCCAATATACAGTAAATGTATAATATACAAGAAAAACACTCAAACTCAAATCCTCAAACTGGGGCCTGGTTTTGAGGGTGTTTCCAGTTTGGCCAACAAACTATGAACAGTTTAATTTTGTTATAATAGAATTATGTCATTCGATTTTGTATAAATTCTCTTAAAAACGCAAATAAGTGTGGCCAGGTTAGCTCAGTTGGTAGAGCGGGCGCACATATGTGGAGGTGTATGCCTCGACACAGAAGGTCCAGCGTTTGAGTCCGACCTGTGACAATTTCCTGCATGTCTTTCCCCTCTCTCTCCCCTTTCATGTCTAGCTGTCCTATCCATTAAAGGCGGAAATGCCCCAAAAAAATAATCTTAAAAAAATACGCATATAAGTTTCACTACAGTCATCAACATCTCATGTACAGTGTTGACAGCAATACAACTAAATACTGAATGTAACATTTTTGAACACTTTTCTTCTCATAAATGCTAAATATGTAAATATGTTCCAAAATGCAATTGCTTGAATGTTCAGATATTCTACTTGATACAAAGTCCAGATTTGTATAAAATCACAGGGAAAGCTGAATCAAACCTCTCTTTAGGGAATTTTGAAATCCTCCCACTTTCATTTCTCATTCAGCCCGTATGCAATAAGTGTTCTAATACACCATCAACTGCCTCTTATTGCTATTCGTATTGTTTCACTTCACAAGAACCTTTATTGTATTCTGTATTGCAGCACTTTGTATGTCTGTATGTCTTTTTGTGATTATTTGTTAACTTTCTTGCCTTGTGGGACAAAGAAGATCTGAAGTGAAGTGAACTGTTAAGATCAGGTGAAGATCAGCGCCTCTACATTTCTGTTCTCTGCACTGTTATTATACCACTAATGCTCTTGTTTTGTAGCCTGGCTCTGCCCTCCTACGTACTTCCGCTCAATTTTCATTTTCCTTCAGGACTCCGTCTAGGTTTGCGGTATATTCGCAGGTTTTCTCCGGTCAAATCTTTACCGGTCCGATCAGCGAACAGAGGGAGTGGCTGAGAACGATGACGTTGAGGTCGTGCACTAGGGCGGCGGAGAAAGATGCGAGTGAAGCCATTCGGTCCATTGTGGCAGCAACGCTGCCGAATATCCAGAAGTTAAAGCCCGAGCAAGAAAAATCTTTGCTGAGTTGTGTTGGTGACCATGATGTTGTGGCCCTCCTCCCCACGGGGTTCGGGAACAGTTTGATTTTCCAGCTCGCTCCGTTAGTGGTGAAAGGGTTAGCTAAGGCGAACGCTAGCGATGCTAAGCTAACGTCACGACCAAACGTTAGCGATTGGTTATAGCAGATCCAGAGTGGCTCTGGGCAGATCCAATAGTTTTAAACTTCAACAGAGGAAGTTAACACTTGTCAGTGGAGAGTGGCCAGACTCTCTGTACAAATGAAATGTACCAGAGTCTGGTAGGACCAGGCTACTTGTTTTGTGCATCAAAAGCAAATCAGCAACCCAGTTCTGTTATGAAGCATTTCTGTTATAAAACAGCTTATAGGATCATTCTGGTTTAGTAAAACTTGGGTCAAATTTTTGTATAGCCAGGCCATCATTTCTATCAGTTTTAATAACACTGTACTCACGCTGTGTGCTTGAAAATATTTGTGTTTGAGAACCACTGTATCAACCATTGCCTTAGCGGACGGAGTTTGCTCTGTTTTCATGGAGATTGCTATGTTGTCATTGACCTTGGACCTAAATTATAATAAACTGGAAATATTCTTTAGAGAATATTAACATTGAAAACGTATATATAAAGTATTTTATATTTACACACCTCACGTCCAGTTCTAGCTGCATTGATGTGTTTGTGTTGATATCAATATCAGCGCCATGATCTACATCTGCAGGTCAGCAATTCAATTTGGGAAAGAACAGGACAATAGGTAGGAGGCTTTTAACAGGAAGAGAAAAAGAGAAGTCATACAGATTTATTATTAACTTTTATGACCCTTGCACAAACCAACATATTCTATATCAACCTCTCTCTCTCATTTCTGCTTTTTTATCTAACACACACACACACACACACACACACACACACACACACACACACACACACACACACACACAAACACACACACACAAACACACACTGATCGTCTGAGCTAAAATTCCCTTATTCGATGAATGGCAAGTCCACTGAATTCATTTGCACATTTTTAGCTGAGGGTTGATGCATCGTTCAGGCCTATTTTTTCATGCTGTCACTGTTTTACACCCAATCTCATCATTATTTCATACTGGGCTATTTACAGTTTTTCACGATCGCAATGACAATTTTTTCAATACTTTTAACAACTTTCCTAAACTCTTAACGCACCGACACACCTACAACACACAATTGGCAAAACAGTTAATTTCATGCTCAAAATCACACATTGAAAACTAAACTCCAACACTGATTTTCAAAATACAATAATTCACTAACACAATGTACTATGTCTACCAAAACAATGCAAACATGTCTCAAAATCGAATAATTCTTCCAAAACGCTAACCCATGTTCTCTCCCAACAGGAACATTTAGTCAATCATAGAACAATATCATACAAAACACTAACACTACAGAAACTGCATTATTTTATATGTGTCAGGTCTGCCCTTATACAACAGACAAAGTTACTGTATTGATCATAGATTGTTTTGCACTGCAGTTTCTCTTGAAGTATCTCTACATTTTTGTTTTGTTTAGTAAATGCATGCATATTTTTTTTCAAGATTATTTTTTGGGCTTTTCCGCCTTTATTTGACAGGACAGCTAGGTGAGAGAGAGAGGGGAAAGACATGCAGGAAACTGTCACAAGTCAGATTTGAACCCTGGACCTCTGCGTCGAGACATAAACCTCCAAGTATATGTGGGCCTGCTCTACCCACTGAGCCAACCCGGCCACCATTTTGTTTATTTTGCTGTAGAGATACAATACAAAAAATGAATGACCCCTCTCAGAGTATGGAAAAAAAGAGACAGAGACAGAATTGTCCTGGTACTCCTCTTCCTCTCCCTCATGAAGGCATTTTTCTTATTTTCTGTGTTCATCTACAGTATATTGTTCAAATAGGTGTTGTTTTACTGTATGTACTACCATATGATCATGCGATTGAAAGAACCTCAACACCTGAGTGTGTTTCCTAGAAGGGAATCAGCTGTGATTGATCTATTTGCATAACTTCAATCAGCGGTTTCTCAATAAATGCATGTATAAAATGCAGGGGATATATTGGTGTTTCAATTTACAATATGATCAGCTGTTCACTTTGACTTTAGCCTATAAGTTAGGTTTAGAACATGATGTTATCTGTTCTGACCTACAGTGTGTAAGCATTTGTAAATTTGGCAGTAAAGATCTATTGTTTTGGTCTTGGTGTAAGAAAGGAATTTGTGTTAACTGTATGCATTTTGTGTCAAAGCAACAAGAAATGTGTTAATTGTATAGCCTACACAGACAGATGTTGTGCTAACTGTGTTAAGAGTTTAGGAAAGTTGTTAAAAGTATTGAAAAAAGTGCCATAGCGATCGTAAAAAACTGTATTATGCTGCTGTACAGCGCACGCGCGCGCACACACACACACACACACACACACACACACACACACACACACACACACAGTTAGAACATCGTCTCCATTCCTACACTTTCTAACTGCCATAGCGTTTGTATAAACACCACAGGTAGAAGTAAGTCTTCGTGCTATTGGTTATTTTAGCATCAGTCCAGCGTTAGAGTATGTAGACTGTCTGTCTGACTGGTTAATAATATCATTTTGCCAAAGATAAATTCATTCTAAACAATCATCTTGCTTTTGGTGATCATAAAGCTAATATCTTACGTAATGGATGTCAAAAGTGTAGTTTCAACAGGAGAAATTATTTCAGTTCCCTGTAGAGGTAGAAGTAAATGGCTTATTATAAAAGTTGTCTCTAAACTGGAATTGGTCCTCACACTGTATTCATTACAGGTTAAAAAAAATGTAGCCCTGATACAATGTTTACCCACCAGTGTATAGCACTGCCTTTAGCTGTTTGACTAAAGCTGTGTTTATTAGACTACTTATGTAACCAGTCATTTATGTTCTTCTTCTTCGTACATCATTTTATCTTGTTCCATTACTTTGTTTATTTGTAGTCCAAATGCTCAAAGTGAGTCTATGTTACAGTTTTTCTTGATTGCTTTGACCTGCTTAAAGAAACTGGGATCCATTCGGTTTTCATCATCACTGTCTCAGCAGAGCAGAAGACACCTCTTGCAAATGTGTTAACCCTTTCTCATTGGATTGACACATTTCCCCACCCTTTTGCAGAACAGTTAACACGGATGTCATTCCAGCAGTCCAAACTCCATTGTTTTAGCTATGGTAACCAAACAGAAACCATCTGTTCCTAACTATTAGAAACTACATACATACGTATGAAATCACTGAAGCACCTGTTTGACACTCCTTCACACAAATCTTCAATTAGCAATCAGTCTGCAGGCCTTAAAGGTGCAGCGTCTGTGTTGTTCTTTGCCAACATGGATGGAAGAAGTCTAAGGTAGATGAGTGTGAGTGTGAGAGGAAGAGGTAGAGGAGTCCGAGTCCGAGTGCGAGGTGGAGGTATAGTTGGAAGGGCTCAGGTTTCTGATGAAATTCGGGCAACTGTTATTGATCACGTTATCAATCATGGCCATGTGGCCCCATCATCAAGACAGAAGAGACAGAGTATCAATAGTGGCTATTTCTTATACTCTACAGTAATAGATGTTTATACTTTACTGTAAGAGATTTTATTTTTATTTTCTTAATTTCTTATACTCTAATATTTTCTTTTGGTTTACATGTATTATGTATACTATTTACAGTATTTCAGTTTTCAGCCACAGTTTGAAAATAATAATCAATGGAATCAATAAAATGTGCATCAAAGCATTTCTGATTCTGGATCCAATTCTTTGCAAGAAGGCAAATATGACAACAAATGGCACGAAATGGCATGAAAGCTACGTCCAGTAATAGACTACAATGACAAGCAATGGTGCACTGATTCCCACTGAGAGCTGTATTTAGTATTTTGTTGTCCACTGTGTAATGGTTGATAGGAAGAGCTCATACATTTGTTTGCAAGTTGTGATGTTTGAAGGCAAAATTAGTTTTTGTTGCATATTTTAAATGTTTTGGCACGGTTAGAGCCTTTTGCAAACAAAATGTGTCATTTTGACCATGAGTGCCACTGTTTCGGCCTGTGTGTTAACCGTTTTGAAAAATGTGGAGTTTGAGTTGACTGCTGCGTCAAAGCAATCAAGAAAAACTGTAGTGGCTCTGCTTCTAATTAGACAACTTCATTTGACAGGATTTGAATGTGGGGTCTTCATAAGTCAAGTGCAAAACAGCACCCCTTAAATAATTTTTTTTTAAAAAACACTTTCTAACACACTCTTAGAGTGATCACTGTAAATCATATCATGTACAGGCTGTCATTTGGAATTTTCATCTTAACCCAAATAGCTAATAGGGAAGTCTGTATGACAGGAAATGAGTTTCAGTTTGCATTGGAGCATTTTGAAGTGATCAGAATGGAAAATGACGTAACGCCAGGCTCTGAACTGTGCTCCTTTAAAGGTCCTGTAAAGCTCAGTGAATATGGTGGGGGGCACAGACACTGCCATTTAAAAATGTATACACTCATGGTACTGGTACCAATAACGTGTTCATACAACGTAGAATAGTGCAGCATACCGAGCAGCATCTTACTTACTGACTAAGCAGACATGTACATTTAACTGAGCTCAGAATTCAGCCCACCTACACTTGAACTGAATCAACACACACATCAGTTAGTATTTAGGTCAGGAGTGAAATCTCCATTTACATTATGCCTTTCTGTCTATTTGCCTCTCTCTTTATCAACCCCTGTTAGCCTCCAATTGAAACTGTAAAATCTAGAACTTTTCGTATTATCGCCCGCACTGTTAAGAGGAAGCTAAAATTATGTTTCATCTACAAAAAAAAAAGATGACAGAACATTTAAAGCCTCTCTTGTAACACTGTCTGAAAATGTCCTGCAACCAGATAACACAACGTAGTTTATAATTCACCATTAAATGCAAAATACGTTAGCTGGCACAGCATATACAGGCCTACACAGCATATACAGATAATTACTTTTTTACAGGACTGCGGCTTTTGTTAAGTGATCTCATGTAACGTTATTTGTTTTCAGATAAGACGAAGTAAGTAGCCTGAAAGACACCAACGCCATCCAAACAATATACACACAAAGCTATCAAATGTATTACAATATAGGGCACCCGGATAGCTGACGCATATAAAGAGGTTTACTCCTTGATGCAGCGGTCCCGAGTTTGACTCTGACCCGTCACCCTTTGCTGCATATCATTTCCCCCCCTCTCTCCCCTTTCATGTCTTCAGTTGTCCTGTCAAAGGCCTAAAAATGTCCCAAAAATAATCTTAATTTTTTATTTTTTTTATTACAATATAAGGATGAATTACCTGACCAACTAGCTGCATATTTTTATCAGCAAACACACCTGGCACTCTGCTAACCCCATTGTAGAGGTTAAGCCCAAGCTTTAAGCCCCTGAGGTGCTGTTCCACGGGTAGAGTAATTGACGCACTTTTTAAAACCATTGGTTCCATTTATTTACATGAAATCTTAGTTGGGTTTCCAAAAAAAATCACTGCTTGTATGTATGCCTGTATAGAGTTGTGGTGTTGGTGTGTGCGTGTGTGCGTAGTCAAAAACTGTATGTGCTTCTGAGTTGCACCCGAGGAACCAAAGATTGGTTCCTATGTATACCAAGGGCACTAGTTGGCTCTTACACCCGTCATGCGAGGCCCCTGAGTGATTTCTGTCCCTCTCTCCCTTTTGGCTTCTTCATTTCTCTTTACCTGTTTTCCTCTGGTGCAGAAGGTTGTGTTTACCTTGTAGTTTATTTTAATCAGCCATTACAAAAGTTGATTTCTGTGGCAGCTATTTTAGGTCAATCAATCAATTTAATTTGTCACATGAAATCATACAAGATACATTTCAAATGAAATGTGCATCATTTATCATAAAGCAGAATGTGGCCGTCAGATCGGCACACAGAAAAAGAGTCACCCAGTTGGCACCGACACTCCAGGATCCAGCTTACGTTAAAGGTGCAGTAGGTAAGCCTAAGGTATAAAACTAACTTTCTGTCATATTTGCTGAAACGGATCCTATGTTCCAGTAGAACTACATGAATGAAGCAGGTCATTTGAAAAATAAATCTGGCACCATCTACAGCCTGTAGTGCGATTTGCAAAAATCCACCGCTCCCTGTTCAGATGCACCAATCAGGGCCAGGGATGGGGGTATCTTTTCATTCTCCCTTGTGGGGTGAGCAGACCGTTTTGGGCTTTAGCGGAAAGGACGGAGGGACTGAGAAGTTGTCGATGTTCAAATTTTTTGTCTAAGTCCTGGATCTTCACAATCCTACCTACGGCACCTTTAAGTCTCTGAGAAAGGACACCACAGCTCCCACTGGAAACCAATAGAGGCCAGCTCGCTGCACCAACACCTTCACACTGGCTAGCAGGATGCCGAGCAGAGATGTCACAGTTGGTGTTCAATTCCTCCACGCTTTCCTCAGTGCCCCCTCTGATGCAGTGATGGAGATGGGACGCAGAGATGGTCTTGCTTGTCTACGTAGTCGGGATCATAGCCATAAGTCACAGCTGTTAGCCATCTCCACCTTTTTCCTCTGTGTTGTCTCTGATGTTTTGAAAACTTTGAGCGACCAGGCTAGCAGAGTCAGCAGGAGACTGGCGCGTTAATTTCCCTGTCCTCATGAGCAACTCATAGTCATCAGATGGCTGCAGAGCTGGTTTGGATAGCCACCGACCGATCACTACTGCGCAGACTCTGGCTCCAAAATTACAAGATGGCAGCGCCTGTGTCCGGGATATTTTGGCTTCACTTTTGTACAGTGGGAGAAAGTGGAGACGCGTCGTCCATCTTTATATACAGTCTATGGGTAGAACCAGAATTAAAACATTTCAGGACTGCAATGAGGCAAATTAAATCAGACAATTTGAATAATACATAAAAAGTGGAATAAAATATCCAACAATAATAAATATATAAACAACAGTAATAATACTAAAAAAGATGAAACATGCTGAAAGTGAAGCAGTGTAAATAAAGATAAGATAATGTATCGGCTCAGATCTTTATGTTCAAAGCTGAGGGGTCCTTTAGTTTTAAGTCGGGACTTAGGAACAGCCAGAAGATCTGAGGCTCTGTCTCATGCAGCAATATAACTGGGAACTAAACCATGAAGTGCTTTAAAGCTAATCCGTAAAATCTTAAAACTAGATGCCGTGTACCAAGATTCCATTCATTCCAATAAAAGTTGCTCTCTATGTGCATACCACGGAAAAAAATGTCAAGCACCATAGGCCCTTCTATGGCCGAGTCAGGAGCATGTGCATGAAGCACTGTACTGAAAATCACTGACAAGAAAATAAAACAAAAAAAAACACAACTACTGAACATTATTGAAATCTTAGAATTACTACAAGAGACCCCTTAGATATTGTTTCTTTCTTGCATTTGGTTTAGTTCTGTTAGTCGAGGCATTGCCAGACCCTCCTTCACAGCGTTGCAGTCTGGCTAGTCCCAGCATCAAAGGATGGGAGAAAAACGTGCTCTGGTTTATTGGCATTTCTTTAAACCAACCACAATCGTCTAGGGCGGTGCTAAGCGCCGAGTGGAGCCACGGCGCTGCTGCAAAATAGCCTCGGGAAGGAACTTGTTTTGGTGGAACGTGTACGTTCAAAAGTTGTTTTAGTCGTGCAACAGCAAACTCAGA
This sequence comes from Sander vitreus, assembly GCF_031162955.1. NCBI lineage: Eukaryota > Metazoa > Chordata > Actinopteri > Perciformes > Percidae > Sander > Sander vitreus. The sequence continues at coordinate 25,740,913 of NC_135866.1, forward strand.
TTGGACAGATAGTCTAGCTAGCTGTCTGGATTTACCCTGCAGAGATCTGAGGAGCAGTTAACCATAGTCCTCATATCAACCAGAGTTTAAAATTACAACACAAAGAAAGCGGGAGGTAACGGGACATCCGAAAATGGACATCCGAAAGAGTGACATCTGGCGGAATTTCCGGCAGAACGAGAGCAAACCCGGAAGTGGAACGTCGTGGATATGGACTATAATTCTATTAAAATGGTGTGCTCTGTTTTGTGAAGAGCCTACTACTGATGATCTATCACTTGCCATATCTTGTTGTACAATTTCTACTTAAATTAAAAAAAGGAGCACGTGCATGAGAGACTTCCTTGAGCTGGCAGACTTCCTTTTGGTTTCCCAAATAATTTACTGTTACTGCTCTGAAAGACTTTCCAAATTCTGATTGTACAAAGAGTTGCTGCACTGCCTGTGTTCGTCATTTAGAACTTACAGATGCAGAAGATAGGGTTGACTAGCACTGTTGTATTTCTACATCTGTAGCTATCCTATACAAGTATGTATAGTGAATATGAATTAATTTGGTTTCATTTTGTGCACTTGGAATCCTTCTATGTAAAAATGGCAAACAAATAAAGCCTATTGAATCATATTTCTGATTGTTTAAGGTAGCACAATTGTATGTGATCATTTTGGATGAGATTAACTGTTGTGCTAAGCTGCATGTTGGTAAAGAGAACTGTATTTGGAAGAAGAATAGAGAAATGTGGGTTACCAGTATGCAATAAGACTCTAGCCTCTCTCTCATTGGCTGTTGACTAAAAAAAAATAATTTGAGATTTACGATTGAGTAATTTGAGTAATCGTGTTTTGTGTGTGTGTGTGTGTGTGTGTGTGTGTGTGTGTGAGAGAGAGAGAGAGAGAGAGAGAGAGAGAGAGAGAGAGAGAGAAAGTTAAGAAGAGGAAGAGATAGTGTTGCTGACAGCCTGTCAGTTTGCATAGACAACAATTTGACGATGAGGTCTACTCCGTTTTGACAGGTTGCCCTTCAGCCCCCCCCCACCACCAAACACACACATAAACACACACACACACACACACACACACACACACACACACACACACACACACACACACACACACAGTAAGTCCACAACAGAAGACAGAAGACAATAACAAAACATAAATCATAAATTGGATCATGTGGCTTCAAAGTACTTGCTAGTTGTCAATGAAGGTGAGAGGTAGGGCGGAGGACTCTCTTTATTGAGAGTATGGGATTGAACTGTAGCAGAAATAAATGAAGTAATCTCAACAAGAACACACACTTATATTACTAAGGGTGTACTACTACAATTCCTGGTTACAGTCACTTCATTTTAGTTCCTGCATGAGCTGGTCAGGTTTAGATTGGATGTGTTTTGTTTAGGGCTGTCAAACGATTACAATTATTTAATTGCGATTAATCGCTGAAGTTCTATAGTTAATCGCGATTAATCGCATGTTTTATCACAATTAAAATTCTATTATTTTGCATTTCAGAACTGTTTTTAAGTACATAATAACAATGGAAAGCAATTCTTACCAGTGTATCTTGATTGGGAATCAAATGAATACAAAGAAAGTGACTTTATGAACTTGACTATTATTTATTTACTGTGTGAATCTGTCATTATTGCACAATTCCTACAAGTACCTAACCTAACTGAGATGTAACACTAACACTTTGCTTATACAGTACAAACAAAATGGTCCAAAAACCAGATGCCACAGCAGGACATTTAACCTTTACATTTTTAACAAGGATTGAGAACAATTGACTGAGATGTAACACTAACAACCACCGTTAAGGTAGACGAGTGCAAAGTCCAGCCAGAGTCAAAATAGTGTTTAGTAACTCCTAAATAATTGTGATTACTCACTGACGTCCAGTGATCACCGGTTAATGAGACAGCGTTTGCACTTGGCAGCAGTTCCAGTTGGGCTGCTTTCTCCGTGGAGTACAGGTGTATGGTGAAACTACTACTACTACTGTCCCCCTCGATTGGCAGTGTATAAGACGGGTCAGAACATGCCAACCGTAGCACTTCTTTAAGACCCGAGTCCTCTACGATGCTGACAGGTCTGCAGTTAGTTGCCACCCATTTTGCAAGAGCTGTAGTAATTTTTTTGGATTTGGTTTCATCCACAGGTCGGCAAGTAGCACTCTCCTAAATAGTGCTTTGCCTGAGCCCGCTAGCATCAAACTGCGTAACGTTAATATGCTTAGCTTGTAGGTGGTAGCTCAAGCTTGACGTGCTAACTGCCGTCCGGGAGTTTTTTTTAAAAGAAAAGCGCCATTCAGAAGTGTGTTGCTGCTGTCTTTCTCCATGCCGGCAGCCTGCCTGCATTCTGCAGCAGAAGATGAGTTATGAAGAAGTACGGCAGCGCCAAAGGGTCAAAATAGTAGCCGTTAGGCATGACGCAAAGCCGAGTGAAGTGTAAAATAAATTAATCGCATGCCGGCATGCGATTAATGCGATTAAAAAAAAGTAATCGCATCGCGTCGGCCCTTAATCGCATCGCGATTAACGCGTTAACGCTGACAGCCCTAGTTTTATGTTATGTTATGTTATGTTATGTTATGTCCTCCTGTAATTGGGTTGCAACTACTGATTATTTACAATATCATTTAATCAGATTGTTTTTTTGTTTTTTTAACAATTGATTTATCTTTAACTGAAAAATACCCAATATGATTTTCCAAAGCCTAAAGTGATGTCTTAAAAAAAAAATTGTGTTAATTTACTATTAATGGAAATAATAACAAGACATAAATTAAACTTTAGTAACGGGGAACTCCACTGATTTTAGGTCAGTCACTGCACTCAGCCAAGAAAGATTTACAGCACTTGTAACTTTGGAAAGAGCCATGCTAGCTGTGTCCCCCAGTCTCCAGTCTTTATGCTAAGCTAAGCTAATCACCTGCTGGCTCTAGCTAAATAGTACATGAAAGTGGTATCGACCTTCTCATCTAACTCTGGGCAAGCAAGCAAAAAAGTATTTTTCCTTTGAGCTTTACTCATATAGGATTTATCTCAACAAAGTCACCAATGCATCACAAACAAACAGATGCTGGTATGCTGTAAAGAAAAGGAAATTATAGACTTTGCAGGATTTAAAAAATTGAGAAGCTTACGGTGGAAGGATTGAACTCCAGAGTCCAGAATGTGAGAAAAGTAGGCTGATGTTTTGGGGTTAGGAGGAGGTGAAAGAGCTTTATGGTGAAAAATGAATGCAAACAGCAGGCTGAAGAGAAATCGGGTATGACCTTTATAATGCATCTCCCCTATGACTTATTGTATAAGGTTTTAAGGAAGAAGATGCGGAGGGTGTGAATCCTAAATTAGATCACCACTCATATTGTAGGACTGAGAAAATAAGACATGTGAATATTCACTCAGTGATACTGCTGTAATCTCTATGTCTTTATTATGATACCAGGTAAAGCAGATCATCCAGTAATTAAAAACCTAAAATGTCCCATTTAAATTACCAAACAAAATTAAAGGGACACTGTTATGATGAAAAAGCTGTGGCACCATCTCTGCAGGGAGTTGAGGCGTGTCTTGGTTACTTAAACAAAAATCCAAGCTATTAAAAAGATGTCATCACGTATCAAAGACTTAACAACCTGCTCCAGTCTGTGCAAGAAACAGGGCAGGTTTTCGCTGCTACACAGGGTGATTTTTTTTAGTTGGATTTTATTCCAGTTTGTACAAAATCATGAAGCTGCTAATACTGACTCAGACTGGCCAGTAAAGTAATCCATTTTAACATTTATAGAGCAATTTGTTTGTAGCACATTACAAGGCTATCTATTCTGACACTGCACACACACACACACACACACACACACACCTAAGCACACATGTGCACACACACACACACACACACACACACACACACACACACACACACACACACACACAAATACAAAACGCCTGAATGGGCTAATGCAATGATACAGAGAGATTGATTCAGGCTCCTAAACAGGCCACATCCCTTCATCCCACATATTCTATTGTCTTCTCTTCTCTTCTCTTAAAATCACTAATTAGTTAGAACTACAATCTTACCTTGAGCGGGACAAGGTAAGATTGTAGTTCAAATGAACATTTGTGTGTTTGCTGTTTGTTCATCCCCACATCAATATATCTCCTGTTATAACGGCACAGACACAGAAAAACAAGGAACGTGGTCTGAAACAGACAGACAGACGGAGAGACAGACAGGCAGACTGAAAGAAAAAAGAGAAAAACAGAGAGAAAGAAAGAGAGAGAGAGAGAGAGAGAGAGAGAGAGAGAGAGAGAGAGAGAGAGAGAGAGAGAGTCCAAACAGGGAGAAATGGAGCGCAGCACATCAATCATTAGGATGATTATTATGGCAGTTGTCATGGCAACATTCTCCCATCCCCCCTCTCCCCCTTCTCTCCTCTCCCTCCCTCTCTTTCTCTCTCAAATCAATTCAAATGTGCTTAAATGCCACGGTAGGCATAGTAAAGTGTGGATGAATATGAAGAAAACAAGAAACTGAGAGAAGAACAAGACCACTAAGCACGAAATAAAAAGGATAAAACAAGATTTAAAAAATTCTTTGAATCTAAGTTATTTAGTTAAGGTGCCATATTGTTTTGAAACAATCCAATCACGATTGTTTTGTGGTTCGTATCTTATCATCTAGTGGCTTGACATCTGTGAGTTGATTCTGAAAGCAGTCATGAGAACAATGCGACACGATGCAGGGTTCAGTTTACAATGATCTAAAGGTTTAATAAGACACACAAGAATACAGTATATACATTGTCTAACAATCACTCCATTTACTTAGATGACATGAGAGTAGACAGATAAGAAAGAGGCTCCATAGGACGGGAGGATTGGTTCAAGGTAGCATCTTCAGAAAGGAAAACTGTGTTGCAATTTTTGACACAAATGTACGAAAGAAATTGAAACAGATAAGAGAGGCTTTGTTCAGAGTTTTTACAGAATGGAACGTAACATATTCACAACACTATATGTTTCAGTCGCATTCAGGGATGGGAGGAAAACCTGCTCTGGTTTATTGGCATTTCTTTAAACCAATCACAATCGTCTTGGGCGGTGCTAAGCACTGGAGAAAAGCTGCGGTGCCTCTGCAAAATAGGCTCGGAAGGAACTTGTTTTGGTGGAACGTGTACGTTTAAAAGTTGTTTTAGTCGTGCGACAGAAAACTCAGATTGGACAGATAGTCTAGCTAGCTGTCTGGATTTACCCTGCAGAGATCTGAGAAAAGGTTAACCACAGTCCAAGGCAACGGATATCCGGCCTAAATGAGTGAAATCCGGTAGATTTTCAGGCGGCAACAGAGCAATCCCGGAAGTGGAACGTCAAGGATATAGACTACATTTACCCAAATCATGTAATGTGATTCCCATAAACAGATAAAACACCTTGACTACATTGTATATAACTGTATGTTTCTACAACAGGCTAACCATTTCTAACAAAAACAAACTCACCAAGATCACACACGTCGCCTCCAAAATGATCAGCTCCCCTATCCCTAACATCTCAGCCCTGAACGATGGAGCTATCACACGCCTTGACCTCGCCATTGTCAATGACACCAATCACCCTCTATATCCACACTTTGCACTGCTGCCATCTGGCCGCAGATACCGGACTCTGAGGTGTAGAAGGACTCGCTTTGGCAGAAGTTTTGTCACTTCTGCCATAGCACTGCTGAACAAACTATCTCGCTGACTTTGTATAGATCTGGTGTCATTGTTGTAAATGTGGTTGTTTCTGTGTCTATATACCTGTCTTTATGTTATCTGGTGATGTACAGTATATGTCCGTGTATATTGCCATGTGCATGAAACAGACTGTGAAAACAAATCTCCCTCATGGGACAATAAATATCTATCTATCCATGTTGCACCACGTCAGAGAGAGAAATCTGCTGCTGTGTTACACAGCAGGAAGAGGGAGCTGTTCTCCCCGCACAACCAAGCGAAATCCTTCAGTGTTTCTGGGGATGACAGATGGTAAAAGGACTGAGGGTCTGTGGGAAATATACACCTGTCTCTGAGAAGTCCCAGTTGTTGTAATACCACTGATTTACAGTAAAAAAAAAACAGGAAGAGATTAAGAATCCGTCCATCCATCCAGGGCACATTGCATATCTGTAGATTGCAGTGTCCTTAAAGATAATTCTGGTTTATCAACATTTTGTGATCACCAATCGTTCAGAACCTCTGACCTTAAAATAAAAATCAGATGGAGTAGCATTTCAAAGAGTAAGAAGCCTGAAGAGTATTTGGAGATTGCTCCATTGATTTTAATGTAAAATAAAAATTGAATAAAGCTTAATATTTCAAAAAGTATAAATAGCGGGGGGAAAGTTGAAGAAGTGGCATCATGTGCTTAAAGAGCTGCACATTTTGATATTTCAGTGTTTTTTGTAGCTGAACGTATGCAGAAGTTAGAGGTGACCAAAGAAAGTTGAAGAATAAAGAATCGGATAACAATACTGTGAATGCTGCTGAATGCAGCATTCACACTGTAATAATGACGTGAGTTTTAATTATTCTACAGTTATTTCACAAACCTTTGTTTCATTTATATAATTTAGACAAAGTATTAATGTGACTATGTATTTCACAGTGTCTTTTATTTATGCATTTGCTGTTGAGCATTTTGGAGCTCCATAAATAACAGGCATCAGCGCTTATTTACGGTTCTTACAATCCTCTGCGATGTCTTCCTCAGCAGGGTTAGTCAACATAGAGGCTGGAGGCCCTGTGCTATACATCGCTCCATGTTAACCATACGTAACATTTTGCATTTTTGTCTGAATTGAAAGCAATTAAATCCCATTTTTTGGTGTCTCATTATTATACTTATTAGAGTTATTAGAATCATTATTATTATTATAGTCACTGTAGAAAAATGTGCATCATCAAGCTGTCAGTTATGCTTTTTGTCAGAGGTCTCCTAATTTGATCTGTTTCAAATAGGCTTCTCAGATTAAAACAACTAAGCACATTACATCAGTGCATTATGCTCCGTCATTGCATGCATATCTTTATCATCACAACCTTTCTCTCTTTGCTTTCTTTGCTATCAAGCACTCTTTTCTTTCTTGTGGTAAAATACACAGAGAGGCTATATTCGTAATTAATATCATGCCACTACACCTCTCCTGAAATAAATAAAAGGGAAAAGAAGGTGATTATTTCCCTTTGCCCCCTCTCTCCCCTCCCTCTTTTTCCATCTAGTATTTTCAATTTTCTCAGACATGAGGAGATCGATGCAGAGTGATGGGATTATGTAATGACCTTATTAGCAAGCAGGTGTGTTTGTGTGTGTTATTTTATAATCAGGACATTCTCATGCAGTTTTAAAAACCTGCAAGGCTGCCCTTGTTGAGGCCAGGGCTCTCGATTAGATGAATCAACTGAGATAGAGTGAAGACTGCTGCTGTTCTCTTCTTTATGTCTTACATGATCCACACTGAGTATGTTTACATGCACGCCAATATTCCGCTATTGTTCCAAATATGACAATATTCTGAATCTGATACAGGTCATGTAAACACATTCCGGTTGGATATTCCAAATAAGGCCTTTTTCCGAATACAGCATTTTCCAATTAAGACGTGGGATATTCCGGTATTATTCAGATTTTAGAGGCATACTTTGGATGTATACAGCGCATTTAGAATATGTGTCACAATCAGGGTTTTTACCGCAGGTTTATGGTAAGCTCTGTGTGTTGCTATGGTTGCTGTACATAAACCAACCAGCCAACAGTTTACAAGGCTGCAGACCCAATAAGAAGGAGAAACACAGCTACTTTTAAACATTATCAAAGACTTGGATATCAACATGTTTTTGGATATGCGCACACCTCGCTACGCCGACCTTTTCAAGAAGCTGGTTGAAGGGATGAAAGAGGGACGCTGTGTTTGCACGGTCCAACAAGTCCGCCACAGCTGGTAAACTTCGAAAAAATTAGGGAATTATTAGTGGAATATTCACTCTCATTAGCCAACAGACCGTTGCTTAGTATAACAGACCGCCATGGACGTAGCGCTGATCATAACTCTGGTGGACCATTTTTAAATCAGCAAATTCATGTTTAGTAAATCAATATTAGTGCTCATAGAGAGCTCATACCGCTGATCAGGGGATTGCAAAGGGAGAGAGAGGGAGGAGAAAACGGGGATTGCTAACAGCGCTAACGGCAACAGTGCAAACAGAGCATTAGTTAGCTCCATGGTTAGCTCACTCACCGGGCCGAACTGGATTCAGCCGGAGAGTCGTGCTCATCAGCGGTAAAGTTAACTGTCCCAAACGGGACTCAGGCGTCATCAGTGTGTAACCTCTGTATGATTAGCCATGTAATAAGCCGTGCAATAACGCTGGTTCAAGACCTGCATCACCCATTATTAACATCAAAATATTGACCACAGCAGCTTTAACTTCACAATAGAAGTCCAGTTGATTATTTTATTTCACCTTGGCAGCTGGCTGAAAGGCACAGAATTGGGCTTGTTACCAGAAGGTTGACAGTTTAATCCACAGACCAGCAGCAGCAAGTCATTGTGGCTAAGTAAAACAGAGTTTGCCTCTCCCTTATTACCACTGCTGAGGTGCCCTTGAGCAAGTAATTTAATCTCAATCTTCCTGCTCCAGTGGAGCTGCTGGTGGCCAACAGATGATACTGTGGTTGTGGTTGGCTGCTTTCATGTGTGAAATGTGTGAGTGTAAAGCAAAAAAGTAAAAACAGTATTACGGTTGGATTTTTATTTCATTAAAGGTAGGGTTGGTAATGTTGAAGGGTTGCAAGATTTGAAAGTAGCATCTCCTTGGGGCTCCGTCTAACCCCTCCCCCTGCCCTCGGGCTCAGACCCACACATAGGCATGCATCTTTTTCAGCTTCAGGCTTTCTTTTCTTTGCCTTTTTGGCAGGCCGGGCAGTTGCGTAGTAGAGCTCATGCTCGTACACGGGAGGGGTAAATTATGCTCGGCGGGGCAAGGAGGCATTTCATTGGTTCTTCTAAGTAGATGGGGAGGCAGTGATTGGTGGGCGTTTTTACAGGATAACAGCTCCTTTTACAGGATTTCACTCCTTTTTCAGAGCCCATGAGTTATAGGATATAAAAGACAATTTTTAAACAATATAGAAAAAAAAGTGTCTATTGCAAATAGTTACAAACCTTTCTTTTAATCTTTGAATCGTTTAATCAAATATTTGTATGAATGGTAATGTATGTGTAAAGTGAATGTATGTTATTAGTCTCAGATGCAGCTTTGATATTTGAATTGAACATGTGAAGCAGGTGGGAAGCTAGTGAATCAAGCCGAAATATTCTGCAGCGTTCTGTGTGCAGCAGACTGAACTGCAAAATAGTAAAATGCCTTTATGGATGACATTTAGCTAAGTTCAATATGATGGGGGGAACTCTCTTCCTGTCTCTATCTATCTGTCTGTCTCTCTGTATTTTCTGGGTCTTTGCTCTGACACAATTACACTTCAGCTCCTATCAGCTCCCTGGATGCTCCACTGCACCCCAGGAATGGATGGACACACACACACACACACACACACACACACACACACACACACTACAGAGTAACTCTCTTTTTACTAGACTTTCTAGGGTAGACAGTTTTTTTAGTTTTTTTTTAGTTTTTAACACTGATATTGGTTGTTTAATCAAAGTAGCCAGCTGCAACGATGTCATTGCAGATTGTGCCTATTGTTCACTTTACACCCTCCTCCACATCTCTTCCTTCCTTCCTTCCTTCCTTCCTTCCCTCTATCTTATCCCACACACACTCTATCTCCAACTCCTCTTCCTCTTTCTCCCTCATCCTTCATCATCTTTTGTGTGCTGTGGTCATTCAGGAGTTAATGATGTCCGTGCTAATGTGATCTAGGCCAAGGGCACAATGGACACACACACACACAGCCACACACACACACACACACACACACACACACACACACACACACACACACTCACAGACACACACACACACGCAGAAGGTCAATAGTGCAAGAGGGTCAGACAGATGGTCAAGTTAACAAATAGCAGGGGAATTCAAACATAATGTGTGAATGCCGTCCACACACACACACACACACACACACACACACACACACACACACACACACATCATTACACTGATTATATCTTATATCTTATTATATTATATCTGATTTTTATATATATTTTTAAACTCCAGCTATGTTTCTATTCTGTACTAACTATAAACTTAACCCCTTAGCAGAGCATCACAGTCTTCATCAGCATCATTCTTGCTTGTCATAGAGAAATACTAAAGATTTGAAACCAGGTTATAAGGGGTTTAAGAGAGGGTATAATTGATAAAGTTCAAGTTCAATATTCATTTTTCTTTTAGCTCTTTGGTCTCCACCAACTCCTGAGGGAAATATTTGTCTCATTAGCTACCAAATGCTCCACTATGTTAACCAGCTAACTGTGTCTGTCTGCTCTTTGGTGCTAAGCAGGTAGTGTACAGGCTGAAAACAGCTGTCTGCTGCGGCCATAAATATTAGTATAAAAGCTATGGGAACCCAAACCGTCAGCCAGCTAAGCAATGAGCTGAAACTCTTTCTAAAGCCCCATTCAGGTTCATCACTACGTGCGATTTCTTTCACATTGTCTTCATTTTTTAGTTTTTTTATTGTTATTCTAGAAATATCAAGTATTCCCTCTTTAAAGCCCCTGGAAACATCTTTTCAAATCTTAGTATTTCTCCATAAATATTTGTGACTAAATAAGCAGTTATTGATAAAGAGTTGGACACTGAAAAAACTAATCTGCTTCATCGGGACAATGTGGGCGTGGTTTGGTAACTTTTGATTAACAGTGCCCTCCCACCTCAAACCAGTGAAATAATCAAATCTGTTCTGACTGGCAAAAAAGTGTGTGTAAGTGTAGAATCCCATAGTAATTAGTAAGAAGCTGATTGATTGATTCTCAGGGCCTTTAAAAACATAATGAAAACATATGAATTAAGACAGTGGGATGAGGTACCTGCACATATTTCCAGTCAGCCTGAATCATTTCAGAAGCATGGATGTTAGGACACTAACATCAAGGTTATGATTCAAGAAAGGTCTTAAAGCACTTTGATGTGCACTGAAAGCGAACTGACATTTTCACCAGCAGATTTTTCCATGCACTTCAATGAAAAGCACATTAAAAGGCTTAAAGGAGAATTCCGGCCAATTTTTACGTTTATATTGGCTACGCGATCGCTATAGCTACGCGAGTACTTTCGATAGAAAAAACCCCGACCCGAATCAGTACAGGAAACAGGAGAAGCTGCAGCTACAAGCGTCCCCTGAGCTAAAACGGCAGTGTTAGAGTGCCTTTGTGCCTCTTAACAGACACAAAATGCAATTAATATGTCACATGTGTGCAACATGAACAGGGCCCTTACGTGTCAACAAGATGCGTTTTCAACCCATACAGTGTTTAAATTCACCTACCCTGGTCCCTGTCTCGATCCTGCCGGTAGCTAGCTTGCCCTGCTAGCTGATAGCCGTTAGCCGTTAGCTGCTAGCTGCCATCCGGTGAGTGTATTCAGACAGGCTTCTGTGATAATCATCCCAATAACAATCCATGGAGCGGCAGTGGTGTGGCTATGTCCTCCAGAGGACAGGTCATGTCACGTCTTGAAGTGTATTCCCCCCTAAAAAAAACAGTAGTGCGGTAGTAGCTGTTAGCTGCTAGCTGCCCTCCAGTGAGTGTGTACAGCCAGATAGCCGTTAGCCGTTAGCTGCTAGCTGCTGTCCGGTGAGTGTATTCAGACAGGCTTCTGTGATAATCATCCCAATAGCGGCGGTGGTGTGGCTATGTCCTCCAGTTACTGAAGGCTAGCTTTGATTAATTGCATTATTAATTGCATTTTGTGTCTGTTAAGAGGCACAAAGGCACTCTTTGCCCCAACCACTGCCGTTTTAGCTCAGGGGACGCTTGTAGTACGTAGCTGTAGCTTCTCCGTGTTACCTGCACTGATTCCGGTCAGGGATTTTCTATTAAATCATTTTGTTAATTGCATTTTGTGTCTGTTAAGAGGCACAAAGGCACTCTTTGCCCCAACCACTGCCGTTTTAGCTCAGGGGACGCTTGTAGTACGTAGCTGTAGCTTCTCCGTGTTACCTGCACTGATTCGGGTCGGGGTTTTTTCTATCGAAAGTACTCGCGTAGCTATAGCGATCAAGATTAACGTAAAAATTGGCCGGAATTCTCCTTTAATGCTTTAAAGGTAAAGCATGTAAAAATGCGTTCTTCAGTAACATGGGTTTTTGTTGCAGTTTGCATGCTCACTCCTTTCAAGAGTCAAAATCTAATCCAAAGGTTAACATGCTATACTTTAAAGGAACACGCCGACCTATTGGGACTTAAGCTTATTCACCGTATCCCCCAGAGTTAGATAAGTCCATACATACCCTTCTCATTTCCGTGCGTGTCGTCTGCTACTTCTGCTACTTGGGCGGATGTGTATGGACTTATCTAACTCTGGGGGTTACTGTGAATAAGCTAAAGTCCCAATAAGTCGACGTGTTCCTTGAAGATGTACAGTAGGGGCGGCCTATAGCTCACCTGGTAGACCTGTAGACTCAGTCCTTGCCAGCGGTCATCCCAATCTCTCTGCCCCATTTCCTGTCTCGCTTCGGCTGTTCTAAATAAAGGGAGGGGGGGGGAAATAATATGTAAATATATATGTAAGATGTACAGTAAGGCTACCACTTATACAAATCAACAGCAGTACAAATGAAAAATCTTGAAGGACACAATCTGTGTTATGGTGTTGTCCAAATCCAGACAGTAGTGTCCTGTATCAGAGGAGTGGCTCAATCCGTGGACTTGGTTTGGGAACCAGAGGGCTCAAGTCCATGTGGACCAAATCCATACTGTTGGGCCCTTGAGCAAGGTGTGTGTATTTCGGGCCTGTGTGCAACCCGAGTGTAATAATGCAATTTCCCCTTGGGGATCATTAAAATAAGTTATTCTTCTTCAGAGAACCAGGCATGCTGCTGAAGTGTCCCTGAGCAACCAGATCTGGTTTCTGTAGCTGACCCTCACCCCTGACTTCTGACCTCTCCAAAAGTAAAGACGTTTATGAAATCACATCATGTTCTTTAAATGGATAGTAAAAACTGATAACTCTAACAGTCTCTTCTCTGCACATCACTACTGTACCATTCTCAGAGCAGGTTCACTCATTTCTTTCACGTCACTACAGAGCTCCCTGCTGGTCACCAGAGGAACTCTCACTGGCTACAGCCGGAAAAAACAGTATACTGTACATTCAAAGACACATGTTCACAGACATATATTCACAGACATACTGTAGGAAGGTCTGAATTAGGTACATAAGAGGAAGACCAAATGAGGCTCCCAGATCAATAAAACTGGATGTTGTAAAAAAGGGGGAAATTGTGTCCACACATCCGCCAAAATGATAAAAAGGTGAATATAATGTACGTTTCATTATGTTACTTCCCACTTCCAAAGATAGTATCATAAAAACAAAGATTAAGGATAAAATTGAAACTTCTATAAATATATTTTTTGTTTCTACACTTGTATTGAGGAGTGTATTGTGATGCCTCTTTCTAACAGCAGAGGGCAGCATAGTTAAATGTTGCTCAACAGAAATTTTTAGAAGCTCAATCTAAGAAAATTATAGCCTTATATATATATATATATATATATATATATACTGATAGTATGCATGTAAGGGCTGAAACTAACAATTATTTTCATTGTTGATTAACCTGCTTATTATTGTCTCGATTAATCGATTAGTTGTTTGGTCTATAAAATGTCAGAAAATGGTGAAAAATGTCGATGAGTGTTGTCCAAAGCCCTAGACGATGTCCTGAAATGTCTTGTTTTTATATAATATATTCAGTTTACTGTCACAGAGGAGTCAAGGAACTAGAAAATATTCACATTTATGAAGCTGGAATCAGATCATTTTTACTTTTTTGTCATAAAAAAATGACTCTGATCGACTATCAAAATAGTTGGCGATTAATTTAATAGTTGACAACTAATCGACTGATCTGCATTTGCTTTGCTCATTATAGCTGTTCCTCTATGTACTGCTTAGTTCTGGTTCTGTGTGTGTGTGTGTGTGTGTGTGTGTGTGTGTGTGTGTGTGTGTGTGTGTGTGCGTGTGTGTGTGTGCCAGTGTCTCTCTAGAGTCAACTGACCGCCCCTTCCCTACAACAACTGACATCCAGAAGGACAAGAAGGATTTTCACTTTTGTTTCTTTTGAAGATTCATCTCTAGTCTTTCAGGAAAAAAGCCCCAGGGGAATTCCTGACTGTCTGCTCGACTGGTGCAATCATCACTTCTGATAAAGTAACCAGGAAACAATTTTTCCAGTTTTCTCATCATGTTCCAAAGATTATTTTCATCCCAGTCCCCGGTAATTATATAAAAAAAATAGGTTATTATAGGTTAATTTTATTGTAGTGAAGTGGTGAGTAATTCACCAAGCACTAGCTGTCCTTTCTATAGCTTTTTTAATGGATTTTTACCCACTTTCAACACGTATTAGAGCCAAATATCTACTACAGTTGAGGGCACAGGTGGCACAGGGTTTGTTTCGGTGGCTGTTGAAATATTTTCAGCTGTTGCAGATGTGTCTTTGGGTCAGTTTATGCTGCCCCTGGCTAATTTGTGCCTTCCATTGTCTTAATATGCAATCGCGCTGCCTCTAAAATTCCCTTTGCGTTCTGTCTGAACCCACAGTAACAAAACATCCATGAACATTGAATCGTAGTTAAATCAACAGCGTTGGAGTTTATCAGCAGAGACAGTGAGAATTAGAATGACCACGCTCTACACCTGCATGAAAATGATTTTATACATCATTGATACAGATTGTAAGATTTGTATTTGTTTATTTATTTATTTACTGTAAACAAAAGAAAAATGTGTGAATCTAGTCACACATTTGAATCTAGAGTCAATATAGTGTGCAGTAACTCCTAAATAATTTTGATTACTCACTGACGTCCAGTGATCACCTTGCATCACTTTGCAGCAGTTCCAGTTTGGCTGCTTTCTCCGTGTGGTACAGGCTGTGTATGCGTGAAACTACTGTCCCCCTTGACGGCAATGTATAAGACGGGTCAGAACTTGCCAACCATAGTCTTTAAGACCCGAGTCTTTGACGATGCTGACAGGTCTGCAGTTAGTTGCCACCCATTTTGCAAGAGCGGTAGTAATTTTTTTGGATTTGGATCATCCGCAGGTCTAACATCAACCTGAGTCACGTTAACTGTACTACTATGCTTAGCTCGTAGGTGGTAGCTCAAGCCTGACGTGCTTCGGTGATATTTTAATTCGGCTTTACACAATGTGCATATGGCTTTCGACCCATCCGGGAGTTTTGGAAAATAAAAAGCGCCATTCAGAATTGTGTTGCTGCTGTCTTTCTCCATCATGCCTGCAGCCTGCAGCAGCAGGATGTGTTACGAGGAAGTATGGCAAAGTGTCAAAATAGTAGCCTGTTAGGCACGACGCAAAGATGAGTGAAAATAAATTTATAAATGGCGGCATGCGATTAATGCGATTAAAAAAAATTAACGCGTTATGCCCGGCATAAGTTGGTGCCTTCTAGACCGAGGCTCATGTGGTTGAAAGACAACAACTCCCAGAATGCACTTGCTTCGCTTCCCTACGAGTCCCCGCCCAAGCCACGCCTACTGGTTACAGACATAGACAGTGAGGCAGTCAAGTCAACTCAAATGTGTTTTATTGTCATTTCAACCATATACACGAAACAACGTATCACCGTGGCTCAAGTGGTGTTACACATTTAAAATATATAAAAACGACATACGAAACAGGCTACATTTAGTGCACACACATTACAGGCTCTGTAAAGTTCAGCTAACACATTGCATTAGCGCTTGGTGTGACGTAAATACCAAGTATAAACACAGCCATGAATTTGCGTGTAATGTAGAATGGTCGGCATTTAACAGTCACAAACTCCACCAGCGGTTAGCAGTAGATGGATAAAAGCACCCCATTTCTGCACAAGTCCGTGTCCGTGTTAACACAGCCCACCTCCACGAGTCTTACCCGGCAGAGCAGCATCTGCTCGGAAGGCTAGCAGGCCTGGTAGCTGGATAGTGGAGTCAGTTTTCACAAAAACAAAGACACTGTAGTCTCTGAACTTGCGTTGGGATTTTCGTTGAAGTTGGATGTAGTCCAGTTTGTTGTCGAATGAGCAGACACTTGCAAGCAGGATGGATGGGACAGGTGGCCGGCTAGCGTTAGCTTTCCACTTAGCTCGAACTCCTGCCCTCGGTCTGCGTTTCCGCTTTCACACACACCGCTTTCGATGTCCCCTTACCCGGCTAGCGGCATCAAGCGACACCGCAGGCTGAGGTGCTGGTCTCCGTAGCAGGTAAAGCTTGCGTAGTGGGTCGAGTATTCCATCTGTAATAAAGTTTCCTGCATATTCTCCGATCTGTACCAATGTATACCGGTGGTACACGTGCGGTAGTTTGAATGCACATTATTGTAAAATAAAAGTTTGCTGCTGAAAAGAGAGAGCCTGTTAGCGTAGCTTCAAGATGGCTGAAACTCGTCTCGCATCGGCTAGTGTCAGTCCCACCCCCTATGGGAGGGTTGAAAACATGCAGAACTAGCTGGCTGTAGTCCATAGCCTCTGGGCAAAAATGCCTCCGATGACGCTAAATGACGATTTTTGTGTCATCAGAGGCTTTTTTCCAGACCCACAATACAGAGAAATCTAGTCTCAGGGGGACATGAGGGAGGGAAGCACGGCCATTCGAAAATACTACCGGGTTTCTACAGATACAAAGCTTAACGCTCATAGGTGAAGTTTCCCTTTAAACTGCATCAACATTGATTGTATAGATTCCTTATATACTGCAGGGTTGTCACCATAGAAATGGTAGAAAGGCCATTTCCATTCAAATCAACGTAGCAGAATGATCAGAGCGACAGCCATTTTTATGTGTACCATTGCCATGGTAACGTATAAACTTCCGTATAAGCCAACTTCCGGAAAGTCGCGGAGGTGAGGTTTTGCTGTAAATATCTGACGAGCAGTAGAGTAGCAACGTTACGAGGCAGAGAGCCAGATGCTAAATGAGTCAAATTAACTTAAAGCTTTAGTGCGTAACTTTTTGATATTAAAGAACGTCCGTTACATTGAAGCCGTTGCCAAATGAGTTGCTACAAAGCTAATTAAGACTCAGCTCCACACAACTCTCTCTGGATTTCTCAGTATGGCTATGTTCAGAAGATTGTGGCGTCCTGTGAAATCTCCCTAACCTAATTAATATTGATTAGAATCGGAAATGTTATCAAACGTTGTGAATCTGAATCGAATCATTGGCGATTCCCAGTCCTACTGTTGACGTGAAGGATAAGTGGTGACCCATTGACAATTAAGCAAAAACAAAATAGACATGTAGTTACCATCTCAAAAAGCACTGGATGCCATTTTCCATGTTTTTGTGTCTAAGTGATAGCCTGACATCATCATACTCAGATTCTAGTCAGAATATGAGTCTGATACTGCTCCATCCATCTTTGCACTTCCGTCCTAACTTCCGACTTTTAGACTGGGCGCTCCCTCTCTTCAGTCACTCTCTATATCCCGCGACACATGCGGTTGCAAAAGGAGGTCGGTTTCTGTAGAAGTCTATGAGAAAGTGACCCACTTCTCACTTGATTTATCACCTCAGTAAAGATTTTCATAATGAGTTTATGGTCTCAATCGCTAGTTTTAAGTCTTCTGCAACACAGAATGATGTTCATTTTTTGAATTATGGTCTCGTTGATTTTAAAATCAGCGATAAAGCAGGGGGTGTTTTAGGGCGTGGCTATGATGTGATTGCCAGTGAAAGTGTGTAACATAACGTAGAGTGTAAGGGCTCCTCCCTCACTCCTCCCTCTCGTCTAAAATCGTCACGTCCCCAACCAGGATGGCTGCGCCCGTAACGGCAAACTCGACAACTCATAGCAGATCTCCACAAACCAATGGGTGACGTCACACATGCTCTGTCCATTATATTATACAGTCTATGATTGTGACACAACATTAAGTGACATACTTTTATTACATACTTTAAATGGCTAAATTAGTGTTAGTAACATACCTAACACTTTTCTATTTCACATTTCATTACTTATTTCACTATGTATAACAATACTGCGTAACTACCATATTGTTATTATTGTTCATTTATATTATTATATAATATTATAGCATAGCATAGCATTCTCTTCTATTTCTGTGTGCTACTGTAACCTGTATATGTCCCCCGTGAGATAAATAATGTCTGGACTTATGTTAGATTGATTATAGCAGGATTTGTGGTTCAAAAATCATTTTCGGGCTAGTCTATATCCTTGACCTTCCACTTCCAGGATTGCTCCGTTGCCGCAGGAATTTTCACCAGATGCATGTCTTTTCATCGATGTCCGTTTCCTTCCACTTTCTTTGTGTTGGAATTCTAAACTCCGGTGGATTCATGAGGACTATGGTTGACTGCTCCTCAGATCTCTGCAGGGTAAATCCAGACAGCTAGCTAGACTATCTGTCCAATCTGAGCTTTCTCTCGCACAACTAAAACAACGTTTGAACGTACACATGTTCCACCAAAACAAGTTCCTTCCTGAGTCTATTTAGCAGCAGCTCCGTGCGGACCTTAGCGCCGCCCATGACAATTGTGATTGGTTTAAAGTGCCAATAAACCAGAGCATGTTTTTCTCCCATCCCAGAATGCTGTGTGGACTAGCCAGACCCTCAAAATCTGTTTCCTGATTTATTTTTTTTCCTGCTTTTTTTAGAGGCTCTGAACCCCCACACGTGTTTTCAGTTACTCAGGCTGATTAGACCTCTTCCCAGGAGGACCTCCCCTGCGTCCATGCTTACGCGAGGTAACGTAACCCCATTTGTACAGGTCCTATCCCCTGACCAATCGGCTATCCTAACCTTAATCACTCAAGGTCAAATGCCTAACCCCAACCAATCGAGCTGCTTCGTAGGGCGGGTCTTGGCGTGGCCATAGTGGGATTTGTAGTTTCGCTCCCAGGAGTGTGTGGGTGTGTATAGACTGATTCACTGACATCTTCCTGAATCTCCTGTTAGCTTTGTTGCATCTCTTAACTGAAAACACCTGTGTGGGTGTTCAGAGGCTTTAAGTGACATCATTGCATCCAGCCATGTCTGATGAGGAGGATATCCATTCTGTTCATCACCTTACTCGCTCTGTAAGCATTGCTGAGACACATCAATGCAATCAAACTCCTAAATTTCCAAACGTTTTCACACTGGATGCAACCTGCAGTTCACAGGTGACCCTTGGGGAGACCTCTAATTATTTCTGCAATTAAACACTTCATTTGTCCCAAACAGCCTGTGTCGTCTTGGCAGCAAACAACCACACCTCCGTTAATCTCCCAGAATTTGGCTTCAAATATTTGAACAAGCCTGAGGTGGGTTTGACAGAAACTCCTGACTGAATAGAAGCTGTGTTCAAATTAGCTAATCCTCCGTATTTACTCAAAGGATACGGCTGGTGTTACTCTATATGTATTTAATTTTTTGTTAAGGAAGCCCATGAAATGTCTAAACCAACAATGTATTAGTCCGTCTCTCAAGTCTTTCTGACTTCCCTACCCTGTCTTTGGCCCTAAACACATTAGTTCTTACTGAAGATGTAAAGTTTTAAAGATTTAAAGAAGCTCAAAATATAATTTCAATTTTAAAGACAGCTCAGTAATTTCCCAAAACAACTGGACAATTTAGTTGTTATCAAACATTACTCAAACAGAAGGAAATAGTGCATTTGTTGGGGACTATTTTCAGCTGCAGATTAATACAGATTTTATGCCTTACTAAGTATTTGCAGCAGCAGGACGATGTATGTGAGATTGAGTCAAAATAAATTCATGGTAATGAGGGAACGTCACCTAGTGCAACAGTGTGACTCATTGATCTGTTTTTAATAGGAGAAATAAGACATAATACTTGTTAGTATAGATACATTTATCATTATTGTTGATTTTAGTTTGCAAATGGGGTTTGGGAAACTAAACACCAACTAAAATATCACCAAACATATCTTTTAATAACAGCATTAATGTGAATCAGGCTTCCGTTTCTCTTGGTAGTAGAAGAAAATAAATCCCCATTTCAATTCCATGTTTCAGTCAGTGTTGTAGTTTATTGTTGCTTTACAGTAACAGTCATCAGTTCTCACAGTATATTTCAGCTCAGTTTGTCAGACACAGTACTTTTAACGGCATTTGCTACTATATTTTCAACATAGAACAGGTTCTCGCAGATCACTTGGACAGATATCATGGGAAAAGGGCTTAAAAAGTAGTGTTATATTACATGATTACATGATAAATGTGGGGTTTACCAGTCAGGTGCCAGCACATTATTACCTACAACTTGGATTTGTCTGTAATGTTGACTCAATTTTCAGATTCAAAACAAAAGTTACAAATACAGTTTGTAAACTGTGTAGTGAACCTGTGTGTGTGCGTGTTTGCGTGTGTGTGTGTGTGTGTGTGTGTGTGTGTGTGTGTGTGTGTGTGTGTGTGTGTGCAGGTACATCTGAGGTTTATGCTTCTTTTGACAGAGGCAGAGACTGGTTGTAAAGCCTCCTTTTATCTAATCAGGACACACACTTACAAACATACTACTGTAGAGACACACAGGCACAGGGAGGATGTTACACATACAGATACATATTCAGTAAGAATGAGAGGGGGAGAGAGAGGTTAAGTGGAAGAGGACACACCTACACACACACACACACACACACACACACACACACACACACACACACACACGTGTGCACACACACACACACACACACCAGAGGTGTCAAAGTATTCCCATTCAGTACTTAGGTAGAAGTACAGGTACTAGGGTTTAAAAAGACTTCTGTAGAAGTTGAAGTATCAACTCAAGCTTTTTACTCAAGTAAAAGTGTAAAAGTACTGGTTTCAAAACTACTTATAGTATAAAAGTAAAAGCAATGTAAGGGAAAAAAATAATATCAATATGCTTTTTGAAATTAGACGGCGAGTTTTGGTGGTACTTGGGTGCGCAGAGCTTGCAGCGCATTCGAAAGGAGTTGTTTTTGCATCCAACCATTTCGAAAACTTCTTCCAGGTACGGCCAGGGATGTAGAGGGGTTGGCTGGTCTTCCTGCCTACCAACCTCCTCGCTGGTGCTTGGTTGGGACATTTTGCTTGAGTTCTCTTGAGTCTCTGCCACGGACATCTTCGTACGTCTGCTAGTTCCTTGCTGGAGTGTGACGTGATGTGTGTCATGGTCAGGTGCGATGGACAAACTAATATGGTGTCGGAATGGTATATGTTTACGGTATGTGGTATACGGATGGCACGATTTATCTGGATAGGTCGTTTTCTTGTGTTTTTTTGAACGATGAAAAGCCGGAATGAAAACAAGCCAAACTGAAATAGGAGTAACGAGGCTATTTTTAAAATGTAAGGAGTAGAAAGTACAGATAATTGCGTGAAAATGTAAGGAGTAGAAGTAAAAAGTCTGCTGTAAAATAATTACTCCAGTAAAGTATAGATACCTAAAATTTCTACTTAAGTATAAGTATTTGTACTTTGTTACTTGACACCTCTGACACACTCTCACACACACACACACACACACACACACACACACACACACACACACACACACACACACACACACACACACACACACACACACACACACACACACACTGAACAAAAGCATACATTGAAGGTTTGTCCAAGTTCATCCACCTTCAGTCTGCAGCTGATCTACAACCACGTTAACTTTTTCTCTCTCCCTCTTTTTCCATTCCTCTCTTCACACCTCTTCTTCCTTCTCTCCTGTAATGAAAGGGAAATGTGTATCAGATAAAAAGAAAAGAAAAGGAGAGCTTTGCAGCTCAGTAAAACATCATTAAAGGGGGAACTTTTATTGCTCCCTTGTTTCTATTCCCACTTCAGAAAAAACTGCAAAAAAAAGCTGCTCAAGAGAAATGTGTTCAAGCTTCTCTTTAAAAGTTGATGATATTTCCAGTCGTACAGTATGACTGGACATATGACACCAGTCATCAGTCAAATGAATAGACCACTGAAGTGGGATATACATCCCCTGCCTCCTATTCCATTACCTTTTCAGACTCAGAGGACAACTATATAAATATTATGTATGGCCTCACGCTACAGGACATTAGCCTGGTTCCTATACTGTCACGATTGGTAGTTTCTGTTAGTGTTTCTTGTTTTATTTTGAAGTATCTGTGTTCCTCCCTAGTCTTGACTTGCTTTACTTCCTGTCTTTTGTTTTCCCACCTGTTTGATTGTTCTGTCCCGCCCTGATTTGTTTCACCTGTTGTGTCACCTGTTTCTTCTTAGTCCTTGTTAACCTGTGTATTTAGTCTCTGTGTTGTCTTTGTCTTGTGTGGGAGTGTAACGTTTCTGTTGCTGGGTGGAGGGGTCAAGGTCTGTCGTGTCTTTATAGTTTTTGTCTTGTGTTCCTTGTGGTTTTATTTCCTGCCCAGGATTATTTTTGTTTGTTAACCTTAATCGGTTGCACGTTTGCCGAGCCAGGATGAGAAGGTGAAGCTATGTCAAGCCAGGTGTAGATAGCTGGGATAAGTGCACGTTCACGGCTTTCTTAAATAGACCACGGTATCGATCACAGATTTACTGATGCAGACATGGAGAAGATGCGTGCGGCATATGTTTAAGCCGCTGAGCAGCAGCTTTTAATGGAAAAGCACGAGGAGGTGAAACATAATATGCAAAAAGGGAAACACGGCTGTTATCAGACAGGAATAAAAGCCCAACAGACAATAGCGGACCGACTGAATGCGTCAGGATTTAAAAAGATCTACTTACTAGTCAATCCACATTTTTACAAAGTTGTACACTGTGTTTCAATTGCTTTTAATGCTTGTTTTATGTGTTGGTTGTATTGCTGTATCTGTTATGTGCTGGTTTTACTGTAAAGTGTCTTTGAGTAGCCTGTAAAGCACTATATAAATAAAATGTTTTATTTAGCCTACTTTGCCTTAAAAGTGAGTAGAGGGAATTAATGTTCCTCGGGAAACTTACCCTAAGGACTAGGCTTAATTTCAAACCCTTATTTACAATGCAAGACTGTTTTACAACCATATGCACAAATCTCTAAGCTGTCTAATTCTAAATCTTTCTACAATAAATGTTCATACAGAGCAAACATGACTGGACAAAAACTAGAAAAAGAAGTGACTTCAAAACACACTGTAAGCATATCTGTAAAACAATATAGCCTATTATTCAGGTTTTTTTTTTTTTTCTCACTCCCACATGCGTGACAGCACCAAAATAAAAAGATTAAGAAGCTTTGTGGCATTCCAACACATTCTCACTCCCATCTCGTAAAACGCGGACGTTTGGTCAGGTGCCATTGTCGTCGTTATTGACGCTAAAAGTCTCCTTTAGAGTCTGCTGCACGGTGTGGGAGGATCCCCCTGCCTCAACCCGCCTCTCCATGTTGCACGGGGCAAATTTCACGGTGTCTCCGGTGCCAGTGCAACCATTTCTTACCATGTAAAGAACTGCAATAGTAGGATTTACATCAAATTTGTGACAGCAATAGTGACAAGTAATGCATGTTAATAAAAATAAAGCAGAACACATTCAGAAGACAACAGAATAACTGTTAAACACGTTTATTTCGGATCAGAGCAGCAGCTGATTTAACCCATCAGACTCCAGGATTAATCTTAGCCTGGCTGTTAGCCTGGTTTGGAGCAGGCTAGCTGCAAAGAATAAATCTCCATGGTTACTTGGCTGGGTTTAATTTAACCTGCTTTTGTGCAACCAAATCAAAGCTAAATTCATCCAGGATAACTTGAATATCCCGGCTTAATCCCTTATCCTGGTTTTGTGCAACAGGCCTCTGGAATTGTGAAGTGTTTTGCTCAGGTATAATAAAGACCTAAAAACAGTATATAATATGCAGTTTTTTTTTTTAACTGTATATTACAGTATGTTGACAAATCCAGGTCTAAAGGGTTTAAACCAGCTTCAAAGACCTGAAGAATCTGCTTCTTATGTGGAATTGGTTACCTATATAAAAAGAACTGGGCCCAGCTCTCTTATTAAGCCTCTTTCTTACAAAAGTTACCGGCAAAATACCCGGATAACCTTTCAACACTTATGGATGCTCTAAACTCAACAGAAGATGGGGAAAGTAATAATTACGGGAGGCCACAAGAAGGCGCCGACACCATGAACGTAAATATAAGTAGTAATAGCTGCTTGAGCAAACGACTTAAGGGAGTGTTTCCCGGGGAGGACAGTCTTCCATGGCTCTATGGATGGCTGTCAGCCGTTCCACAAACTATTGTAATTTTGTACAGACATTAGATCAGTCCCCAGAGGAGGTATCCAACTGCTGGACTTTTCCTCTACCTCCACCATTCACATATGAGGTTTTTAGTCAAATATCTTAACAACCATTGACATTTATGTTCCCCTCAGGATGAATTGTAATACCATTTCATCTAGCTACAACAGCAGCTCAAAATGTCCACCCAGCTCGCTCTCCCTTCTCTCCCCCCTTGTCTCTCCTTCACAGGTCTTAACTCAGGTGGGTTTGTGCCGGTGGGACCAGTTCAGTATCCGTTTACACCACAAACAATGGCCCGCTGTTCTCTCTCCTTTTTTTTTCCCTGTGCCCTCCTCTGTCTACTCCTTTCATCCCTCTGGCATTCTCACCTCCCTTCACCACAGTACCCTTCTTTCTCTCTCCTCTCAACACACTTCTATCCCTCACTCTGTTTTCCCTCTTCCATCTAAGCTTCCTGTTACTCTCAACTCTCTGTTCCTTGGATACCAACTACGTTGAAGTCAGCTCAGATATTTACTGGCAATCAGAGGGTTATGAAAACTGTCAGACTGCTCTTCGTGAAGAGCTCAGAACTAACTTCTGCACTGTTCAGTCCGTCCTTCAGAGGGTAAACACTATTTAGGATTTCATAGTTTGGTGTTGGAACTGCAACAAAAAAAAGCTGTATTCAGTCAAATGGAAATTAGTCATTTATAATAAAACCAGCACACTAAACAACTGCATTAGTCATGTGACCATAACTTCTAAAATACCATGACTGCATGAAAACACCCTCTTGCAGGTTTTTCCCTCTGTTGTTGGCATTGTAAAGTTTGCAATGAGGTAACAAATCTTCTCAGTGAATGGGGTTGTCTGTTTAAAGGAGCACGCCGCAGATTTTGCACAGTTCAGAGGGATTCTACTCTCGAAAGCTGTTTAATGTCCTCCTTGTCTCTCGAGGAAGTTCTCAGACGTTTGTGTTGCAAACTGGGACATGGAGTTTGAAACACATGGGCTTTTACCAGTCAGGGAAGGTTCAACAAAATATGCTATTGAGTTGCACTATTAAACAGGGATCCAGCATTTTTGGAGCTTAAACCATCAGGATGTTCCTGCTTCTGCTGCTAGTTTTGGCCACATCTTTTCTTTCAGCCGTCTTGGAAGTGCAAACGAGCTTAACAGTGAATGCCCACTTTTTGAACTACTCCGATTACCGAAGGGAATTTCCCATCCATTCGACCCATTGACATTTCAGGAAAACCTTTATATAAAGAGTTGTTTATACAGTGAGGATATAGGCTAATATATGCGGTAAACATTTCCATGGTAACAGCGAACTCCGCCAATCAGAGACGTCGCTGTTACGCTTAGGTTGGTGTGTAGTACTTCTCCATATCATTGTGAATAAAACAAGGTTGACATTATGTACAGAACCTCACTGTTGAACACTATATAGTACACCTTTTAGAGAAAGACCTAAAACCAGGACTGTGAAAAATGATTTATTGAAGTCAGTTGCTACACCAGGGTCAAATTTAGATAATTTACTTCATGGAAGATATCTGTGTTCCTCCTGTCCCTGACATTATGTTGCGTACCAAGGCTAACTGATAGTAATATGGGAGCGTCAGACTGAGAAAAATAAGCAAGAAGAACCTAGTTGGGTTACCAACATTTCTTTGCAGGCCTTTGCTCATCTGTTTTTCATGCTGGCATGTTGAAATAATGTCAAAGATTTAATATCCCCAAAAAGATAGACCCCCAAAAAGTAAGAAATGTCATAAAGTTTAATTGTATCTCTTTACAATCCACATCTCCTCTGAGGTCCAAACGTTCTGCCCTGTGTTCCTGCCGCAGTGCTGCTGAGCTAAATCTGGGATCCCTCTATACACTACATACTGTATATGGGCTAGTCCCAGATTAGTAACTGAACTGGGTTAGTTCTTCCAGTGGGGATGACCCACTATACTGTGGTTTCAGAGGACCCAAATACCTCAGGGACAGCATGCCTACTTCCATTTAAAAAAAAACATGTGCTGAACTAACTAAAAACACAGAACAGTGTTTGGTGAGAAGTTCAGCAAATGCTGGTCAGTTTTTTTTATTTTTTTTATTCATTTACACATTTATTTGACTCATTTTCCGGATCTTTGTCATGTAGATGCTAAATAAAAGCTGCACTATCAGTGTTTTATGTTGACCGTGAACTAAATGACAACATGTGAAGGTAAAGGTGTCAGTAATAATGATGAACCCAACTCTGGAGTTTTCCTCAGATTTACAGAACATTTCAGCATTTTCTGCTCAGTGTTTTGGGTTCACTCTCACCGCTCCCCTCAGCGTTTTGTTTCAGTAAAACATTGAGAAAGCACTGATGAAACCACTACCTGTCCGGCACCAAACAGAAGAGAGACACAGTTAGCGACCATAGACTTTACATAAATGGACGACACGTCTCCACTGCCTCCTATTGTACAAAAGTGAAGCCAAAATATCCCGGGTACGGGCACTGCCATCTTCTATTATTGAAGCCAGAGTCTGTGCAGTAGTGATCAGGCAGTAGAGCCGCGGTATCAAAGTACCGCCCATACACCCGCTCGATCAATCGCGAGTCAATCTCCGCTGTCATTCATGCTGTTTCACCCCGTTTTTATAGCCTCAGAAAAATGAACACTTGAACAAACATCAGTGTGATAATAGCTACCTTAAATGACACCATAAATATTTTGAGGTTTTTGTTTGATTTTTTTTTATTTATTTTTTTATGTCCAATCCCCTAGTCTAGCATTGCCGGCCGGCCCGGCTAGTCCACACAGCATTCCGAGATGGGAGAAACCGTGCTCTGGTTTATTAGCATTTCTTTAAACCAATCACATCGTCACTAAGCGCCAGACGGAGCCACGGTGCCTCTGCAAAATAGCCTCGGGAAGGAACTTGTTTTGGTGGAACATGTGTATGTTCAAAAGATCTTTTAGTCGTGCAACAGAAAACTCAGATTGGACAGATAGTCCTCAGAAATCAACCAGAGTTTAAAATTACAACACAAAGAAAGCAGAAGGTGACGGACATCCGGCCGAAAAGAGCGTGATCCGGCGGAATTTCCGGCAACACCGGAGCAATCCCGGAAGTGGAACATCATGGATATAGACTACCAATCCGCTAACGTGGAGGGAGCAGGATTTATGATCCAGATGTATTGGCTTTACTTACACAGTCTATGCATCCAACCCATGTTAGCGACTAGCTGGTGAACGTTGTGGAGCATTTAGCTGCTAAAGAGCTGGATATTTTCTCCGGAGATGGTAGAGACCAAAACCAGAGCAAATATTGTACTTACATTCATCAGGTGGAAACAAAATGACTCCAAAAGAATACTGCTCTATGTCCCTGGATGTCTAAATAGGCAAGTGTTTGCTAATAAAAAAAAAACTGATTACTGCTACCTTAAACATCCATGATCACATACACACACATTTGGTGGACACATTAAAAAGTATGACGCTTTAGTGATGCAGAACAGGGTGGATATGTGGCAGCAATAGGTTTGACCTTAAGCTCATGACAATATTTTTCCCGTTAAAGTGGTCTGCAGCCCTGCTAATGTATCACAGGTTAAAACAGGACAGAGCTGGACATATTGCAACACTGTTACCTTCTGCACTTGTATCTGTAGGTCCCATAGTTTTTCTGAGTTTGCAGTGGAAAGCGAGGGTCACTGAAAGGCGGCCAGAACCGTCCGGTCACTGAGCGGCTGGGTGGGACGGAAGTTGTCGCCCAACATCCCATCATTCCCTTCCAGTAGCTCCGCCCCTTTGACATGGGACCGCAGCCTCCGAAATTCCTCAATCTGCAGAAGAGAAAGGATCTCATTTTAGAGGTTGAACTAGGTCACAGCTCCATATATCAAGACTCCACACATAACAGGCCAATACTGACATCCATGGACTGAAGTGGCTGATAACATATACACAAAAGGATCCCCAAAAACTTCAAACATCCAGTGCACTTTGTGATTTCTATCATTGGCAGAGTGAGAAAGTGTCTGAAACTTGTACAGTGATTTTTATACAGTCCGGTCCATACATAACAAGACAACATAGTTTCTTAAACACACAGCGTTTGCCCTTTGGCTTATAGAGATACACAAGATCATTTAAGTACTTCATGTGACCTCAAATATTTGCTCTACACTCGTTTTTTTTCAGGCTGTTAGACGTTCAGGTTATAAGCTTTTAGTGCCAAGCAAAAGGAACCAGTTTGGGGTATAAAAACAGGAGTCAGAGAAAGACTCTATAATGATATAATGACTGTGTGGGAATGAAATATGATAATCTGAAGACAGATGACACTTTTCATAGCTGTGGAAACTCAGTCAATACAACTGTGTTGTAAGAGTATCTTCCAGTTCTTAACAAGTGCAGCTTTTGCTTACAAAAAAGCACAGCATACCCAGCACTATAAAAAACAATTTCTCTTGTTTTCTTGCTCAGACCAAAATGTTGAGATCAGAACTGTGACAGAAAGGATCCACAATCTGACATCCTGTTAATGTGTAACCCACCGCAGACACTTTCACTTTTACATGCATGCACTGTATAGAGGCTGGTTACATTGGCCAGAAAACATGACAAAAGTTCCTGTGCAGGTGTGCTGTTGGCTAACAGAAGAAGGATTTATAGCCCACTGTCAAAGTGCAAAACATGTAGGCATAGTAACTCTTGTATGCACTGTGTACACACACACACACACACACACACACACACACACACACACACACTCTTACAGCCGTCAATAATAGCTGGATGTTGGAGGTGTGTAGTCAAGGTAAACAGGACCTGCAACACTTCTGCTGTTGTTCATATTCATTCAGCTGTGGGGCCATGGCTTAAACCTGATACAGAGAATAGACTGCTACAGCACTCACAAAGAAGACAAATAAGGTAAGTATGCTATACAGTGTACAGTATTGTCTGTCTGTGATGTTCGATGTATTGTAGTTTTTTTTGTTACTCACTTTCCCAAAATCTACCTTTTCTACTAATTTTATACATTTCCCAGAAGGAACATGATACATATATTTTAAGATAAAGTCTGGCATACACTTCCCAATTATTATCTCAGATGGCCATCTTGAATATCCAGAATTCCACTTAGAAAATAAATCCATAGGAAAAAGGGTGCCCCTTAAAGCTCCACAACCTGCCTGAGAATCATCAGGTTTTTAAGTTTTCTTCAGTATCAAAGTAATCCAGTGATAGTTGTCTGTACATCCATGGGAATATTAAATATTGCAAGCTAATTCTGCATATTTTTGATTAAATGTAAAGAAATATAGGCTTAAAAAACGTTGTAGCTCATAGTAAAACTCACTAAACCCCCCCCAAATTCCTCAGGTTAAGTGTGGGGGGGAATGGCAGGTGCTGAGGGCTTGCAGTTGTCTGAGGGGGGCAGAGTGTCACATTTTGAAAAACCCTACACTGATGTGTTGGTTCCAAACCTGGGGGTGATTACTGGGTTAGGAAATACAAAATACTAAAAAAATGTTTTTTTTTAGACTATTCTCTAATTTTTGGTCCGTTAAATACTGGGTAGTTTTGCCTCTTTGGGCTACAAAAGTGGTTAACGATTCTTCAATTTAAAATATTATATTTAAAATATATTTTTTGAATTAAAATGAAGAGAAAATCCCTCTTCAGTTGAACTGTTCACAAACAACAACCTGTAACAAGGTTGGAAACCACTGTTCTAATGTGCAGAGAGCATTTCAACACTTGTAATGGCTTAATCAAACATCTGGCCAAGGGACAATCGTCACAAAATGATCCTCTTGGCTGACATTTACAATTATTGTGCAATGTCCCTGTACAAAATAATGTGGAATGTTACAAAGTCAAACGAACATTGCCTGAGGCAGGAGGACACCCAGAAGTCATTCTTCCTGTTAGCATTTCAAAGGGTCAGCATGCCAGAGGGCAGCAAGGATGAAAGACTAAAATAAATGTCAAAGGATTAACCATCATCATCCTTTACAACAACCTGCTTGAAGAGAGCCATGAGTCAGACAAAGGCTGAATTAAAGACAATGTGACAGGCTCATCGATTTGCAGTGAGTATAAAGGCATCCTGTACTGTGTTGAATGCCAGAGATCCTGAGGTTAGTGGCCCTGTGTTGTATGAAAGCCACAAAAGGGCCATTGATTATAGGTACAGCTTGGATGGGAAGCATTAACATAGAACAGAGATGAAACAAGGACAATGCAGGTGTTGACAGCAAAATATTTTACAGTTTAATTTGTCAGATGACTGCATGCATATGAAAAGTAATTTAATTGATGACCTTACTATTGCTAAGGTTAGCTATTAGCATTTATAATATATGTACGTCTAGCCTCTAGCACAGATGAGGAGCAAGCTACAGTGGTCTGGGAAGCTTTCTAACTCCACCCACCCAATGTCTTCATCACGCTGACTCAATACATTTATTAGACATCACACAGCTCCCTTTGGAGCCACCAAAGGCTTCATACAACTTTTTCATACTTTATATGCTGTAGTACAACTACCACATATCTGCAAACAGACTTGATGTATAAAATGTGTGTGAGTTGCCCTTTAAAAGGCTGCAGACGTTATATGTATGTTTTACCTGTGATTGTGAGATGGTGAGAGGGTAGCGGTAGAGAATCCAGGTCACACTTTCACTACAAGGCGGGGTGGTCAGAGATCCTTCATACACCCAGTAGTCTCTCAGTAAAGGGTCTGAGGGCAGATTAAACATAAATATATGTATGACAAAATGCATTAAAATGCCTAAAGAATTGTGTCAGTGAAAGCAGATTATATTCTCTGAGTGTACATTATAATAAACAATCCAGTTATCTGAATTATTTTAAATATTAGCGCTGATGAAATGGGGATTTAAAAAGTGGGTAGCGTAGGTGCTCCACTCAGTTATAATCAGCAGGCAGCACAATGTACAGAAATTATCAAAGGTCCAGAAATGCATCATTTTGTTGTATTATCTATGGGGATTTGGGCGCTTTGGGTACCAATTATCTTTAAATTAGCCACTAAAATGCCTGTGTATCCCTGACTAGGGATGGGCTCCATTAACCGGTTGTATTTTAAATCCGGTTCCAATTTAAGAAAATACCCAGATTCGTTAAACTCTGCCAATAAATCCCTTATGAAATCTTTCATTCAAAATGTCTCTTGGATGATCTCGTTTGCCTCTTACTGACACTCCAGGCATCTGCAAAGTAAAAAATAAAAAGCTGGTAATGTATACACACAGGTGCTAACTCAGCGACACAGATGTTAACAAGACTGACTGAATATGACAGACTACCTTAAGCGTTCCAAAGTGTTGATGCACTTCACCAAAGCCAACCAAACAACTGCCAAATGAAATAGGCCTATTTTGCGGGACGGTTGTCACGAAAAAAGGGGTGAAAGACAAGTCCCTGCTTAAATATGTATCTACCACCCATCACGTTAAAGTAATAACTTGTGGTCTTTTTGATAAGTTGAGGTCAGGTCCTCTGCCTCAGCCTACCGCCTGTGTTACACCACGTTCTGTGACACGTCAGATTCTGTGACCTGAAGCAGTTGCATACAGCAGTGATTTGCCTTTTAGAAAATGTCAAGTGCAGAAAAATCTGCAATTTTTTTCTGTTGATATTTGCTGAATGATAAAGTAGAACTTGTACAGCTTCTGCAGCTGCAGCCCATCCTCACAGTTAGGAGCAAACATCGTTTTCCCTCGCAGCAGAAGGACAAATAAGTCAGGACAGTTAATGAATGTCACAGAGCTGTGGTAAAATATTTGGTGAAGCTCTACACCCTTTCAGCACAGTAATGTCCCAGGCTTAGGTATGCTACTGAGTGAAATGAAAACAGTATATATTTTCTAACTTAAAGTTGTCTTAATTCCCCACCAAACAAACTTACCTAAAAAGATTCCATAAGCAATTTGAAAGAGTTTGCATCTGCATTCAGATTCAATAAAATGCTATCAAACCCCAAACCTATCTATGAGTCAACTATGGTGGTAGAACCTAAAACTATATACGGTATTTTTTCACAAAGGCTTCTGTCATGGTGGTGTTTGTTTTTGATCTTTTGGTTTTTGTGTTTGGTGGGGTTTTTTTTCTGTTTCTTCCCCCCCCTTTCTGTTTCTCTATCTGGCAGTGTAGGTGCAGCTGAGGGCATGGCCGGCTGAGCTTGGTCTCTCTAATGCCTACTACACACCGTACTCAAATGACCCATCTGATTGGTAGAGTGCTAACCGGAAACGGGGAGCGGAATGAGCGTGACAAGAGTCTCTCAAAATCTGACAAATCTTTTAAACTGACCTTTGTTGATCTGAAATGAAGACAGATTCAGCAACTGCGTGGTCTATTTCTCGCTTAAAATGTTTTCAGAAACACGTTTCGGTGAACTATTTTAGTACAATATGAGATCGTATTCTGAACAAGCCGCCATGACAGTCTGTCTTTGAATTTCCAGAGAAACCAGACCCACGTGACGCGTTCGTCCAATCAGCTGCCTGTTTTCATTTTTGGGTGACAATACAGATTAGCGCCGCCTGCTGTTATGGAGATGTATGTATTACAGCACTTCTTTGACCAACTCGGGTAAACTGATCAGTCCAACTGCCTTTTCTGCCGAGGGTCGGCCGTCTGGTCTGTGTGTCTGGGCCTTAACAAGGCGCATCTGAAATTCATCTTGATTTCACTCCGCCTATAAAAGCCTGGTCAAGCCTCCAAGTAGTGTAGTGTTGAGTGGCTCTTTGCTCTTATGTTTTCTAGTCACCTGAGTTTTTCTAGTGTGCGCAAGACTACAAGTTTTGTCGGTTTTTTTTGTTCCTGCATTTTTAAATGTGTGGACTAATCTTTTATTCTTGCTGTGTGCAGTTTCTGGTGTGCCAGCAGTCAAACCCAGCCCACAGTCTCCAGTGCTCCAGTGTTCTCCAGCTCTCAGCTCAAGTGGTTCTTCTGCTCGATGGTGTTTTAAGCCCCCCAACGTCGACTTCAAGGCAGCACTGCGACTGTCGATTTCAAGGCACCTAACCCTAACCCTAACTCTAACCCTAACCATTGCCTAATCCTAGTGCCTTCCAGGCAGCGCTGCCTGGAAGACGACGTTGGGGGCAAAAAACACCAAACACTGGTTATTCTGCTCAGCCTACCATCTTCACCCGTTTCGCCAGCCAGATCTCAATTGCCACCAACTGCCTGCAACCAGTTCTTCAGAGACTATTAGTTAATAACAGTTAATAACATTATGTATATAGTGCCACCTCATTGTGTTTATTTATCTTGATTGTTATATTTTACTATTTCATTTTTATATTTCTGTTTGTCTGTGATGTTTGTCATATTGAGAGCTGCTTAACTGTGTTTCGTTGTTAAAAAACAATGACAAGGGGGTGGCCTCTAGCTCACCCAGTAAGAGCCTGCGCCCCATGTAGACTGAGTCCTTTGCAGCGGCCCGGGTTTGAATCCAACCTGTGGCCCTTTGCTGTGTGTCATCCCCTCTCTTTCTCTCACCATTTCCTGTCTACCCACTGTCACTATTAAATAAAGGGAAAAGACCACAAAAATAATCTTAAAGGAACACGCCGATTTATTGGGACTTTGTCTTATTCACTGTATCCCCCAGAGTTAGATAACCCTTTGTATAGTCACAGCGTGTACAAATAACAAGGTCACATGAGACACAGCCATCTTCTAACCGTATACAAACTGGGAACTATATTCTCAGAAGGCGAAGCACTGCAACTTCTGCTACTTGGGCGGAGTGATTTGCTCGCAGCACCTGAGAAGCCCCGTGGTGAGGAGCAGAGAGTAACAACGGTGCTTTTCAGGTGTTGCTCTAATCACTCCGCCCAAGTAGCAGTGCTTCGCCTTCTGAGAATATAGTTCCCAGTTTATATACGGTTAGAAGATGGCTGTGTCTCATGTGACCTTGTTATTTGTACACGCTGTGACTATACAAATCACAACATGTAAGTAGGAAAATGTTGGCATTATTTTGTCACTTATTGGGAGCAGTAGGCTAGATGGAGCCGGTTACCTCCAGGATCTGTGCTAAGCTAGGCTAGCGCTGGGGGCGTCAGACAGAGTTACAACACGCACGGAGATGAGAAGGGTATGTATGGACTTATCTAACTCTGGGGGATACAGTGAATAAGCTAAAGTCCCAACAAGTTGGCATGTTCCTTTAAAAAAAAACAATGACAATAAAGATCTATTCTAGTTTTTCCTCAATAAAACCATATCTGCCTCCGTCTCTGCATTTTGGGCTCCAAACACTAAAACTCAAAACGTAACAGCTTTGTATATTCATTTGAAATCAAATAGTTTTCTGCTCACCAGGTAACAGAGTGTTGGGGTTGAAGCAGGGGATTATCTTGCTCTTTCCCTGATGGTAATACAGCAACACAACATCAATTATTGTATTAGTGTATCATGTCATTTAACAGTGTGATTATACTCTATCATTATTTAACATCTTACATTGATGTAATAAATTGTCATCTGTCAGATCTTTTCAGACTTATTCTCACCTTGTACTGCAGGTCCTGTAGAACTTCAGTGATGGCCTTCAGACCCAGATGCTCCTTACCAATCTGATAAAAACGCAAGACATTTCAGGTCTCAGTGGGCGGGCAGTTGGTGGCCACAGTACGTATCAACATATCTAAACAGTGTTATCAGTGACAGCCTTAAAGATGTTGGCAAAGTGTTAAGAATATTGTAGTTTATATCTGCCGTATCCATATAGGAAGTAAACAGGAAGCAGAAACTGAAAGGAGCTGTCAAAAACAGGACGTGTGAGGTTTATTGTGTTGAGAGTGTGGTCTCAGGTCATCAGGGCTATCTGGGTTTTCACTGGGCTGGTGTGACTCAGATCTCTCCCAAAGTAATGTTATTCGCCGAGGTTTGATTGGTTTCATTAAACATTTTTCCTAGCAGGCAAACTAAGGACCATTTCAATGAAGCAGAGGAATTGGGGGATTTCATAGGAATGTAGCAGAAGGCGTTTTTCAACTTGTGTCATACTTATGACTTATTATTACACAGGATGGTTCAAGCTAATCTGGAATTAATCAGAAGTTCGCTCATTTAGAAAAAACAACACAATTCTAGGAAGGAAAACCCCTTTAAGGTCATTGAAAAAGTCAATATTTTGAGCACCACGAAGGGCAAAATGAATGCAGGGACTTCTTTTTACAAAATCATGCCATCAAGCACACATAGTTCTGCTCCAAAACATTACACTCAGTTGCAGTTTATTAGGTACACCTAGCTAAAACTAATGCAGTCGCATACACCAGCCCTGCAATCCTTCCTTCATGAAGGTCAGTTTTTGTTGAAGCAGTTTCAGAGAGCTCTTAATTCAACTTTCTTGTAATTTTGGAGGCTAACATTTGTGCTGCTGTTGAATTGTATGGTGTTATAATGTGGGCGGTGTCGTTGCCCTATAAAGGCTGTTTTACAGTCGCAGTAGCCGAGCTGGCGCGCGCCAATATGACTGCACAATGATGTAGATCTTGCTGGCGCGCCAGGATTTTGAGTGCGTGTCCAGAGGGCCACTTTATTTTATTTTAGCGGCGCGCGACAAAGCGGAAACAGGAAGCATGAACAAGCTCGAGGGTAATCGGATGCCAGGACTCTCACAGTGACTGCAAGTCTCGCTTGTAAACTTACTGGGTTAAGATGAGTTCTTTTATGGCGAATGAAAGGGTTGATCCGACGAAGTAGGTCATCGAATCAAATCAAAGCATTGACGGCAATGCTGCTGCCAGCATTGACAGGTAGGCTGCGGCCAGTGTGACGTCACGGGAGCGCCGTAACTATTTATTCTCACGAGTGGTGGTCGCGAGTTGCAGTCTTCTCCTGAACAGAGGTGGCGCTAATGAGGAAGGGCTACCGACTTTGCTATTTCTACGGACTAGAAGAAGAAGAAAAAGGTAAACAATGGCGAAGAGAAGAAGAGAAGCACTTCGAATACTTCAGAATATCTGTACAATGATTCGATGACCTACAGCGTCAGATCCAGCCTTTCATTCACCATAAAAGAACTCATCTTAACCCAGTAAGTTTACAAGAGAGACTTGCAGTCACTCTGAGAGTCCTGGCATCCGGTTGCCCTCGAACTCGTCCATGCTTCCTGTTTCCGCTTTGTCGTGCGCCGCTAAAAAAAATAGAGTGGTGCGCGACCTCTGGTCGCACACTTAAAATCCTGGCGCGCCAGCGAGATCTACGTCATTTTGACGTCACATTGCCGTGCGACAGGTTGGGTGCGGCAACTGTAAAGAGGCCTATAGACTTTGCTGCACTCTTACGTTTACACAAATTCGATATTCAATAACAATATTACTTTTTCTTTGGTAAGACAGGTATACATCATTACATACATTTACTGTGTATTGGTAACTGTTACCTGTTACAGTATCGGAAGAAGAAAAAAATGTAGGACCCAATATATGCTTATTCAGGTTCCAAGGCAATACAAACTAGAAAAACTGAGTGAAATTAAGCTGATGATCTTTGTCCCAAAAGCCAGTTCTTGTGTATATTTTTCAAATGTGAATATTGCAATACTTTTGATCTCTATTACATCGACAGTGTAAACTGTCCACTATGATGTGGATGTTTACCTGCACAAAAAGAGCTATGATGAGGACTCCATTCTTCATCCCAAGAGCGTCCTCCAAAGTGTTAAACAGAGTGCTGTTCCAGTGAATCAGATGGAGCTACAGAGACAAAGAGACAACAGAACACAACCTGTATTTGAGAGGCCATTGTTGCAAACAGGTGTAGGGAACAGTAGTTGATAAGAGAGTGAGAAACCATCAGCTGGGGGTGACTGAGGGCTTTCTTAATGGGCTCTAATGTCAAGTTCATATGAACGTGGAGAAAGGAGTGCAAAACTTCTACCCTGAAATAGGGCTAGGCAATATATTGATATATCGACATCAAATGAGGGTAGATATTTTCTTATATTTTGGATATCGTAATATGACACAAATGTTGTCTTTTCCTGGTTTTAGAGGCTGCATTACAAAAAAGTGATGTAATTTTTTGAACTTACCAGACTTTTCTAGCTGTTTTATTATTTTTCTTTACCCACTTAATCATTGTATCCACATTATTGATGAATATTCATCAAAACTCTCATTGTGTCAATATTTTGTAATCATCGATGTATTTGGTAAAAAATATCGTGATATTTGATTTCCTCCGTATCGCCCAGCTCTACCCTGAAACACGTAAATGAGAGAGCCAGACCAGATCAGACCAGACCACAGATCTGTAAGCTGAAAGCTGCCATGGTACTTATCTTACTGTAATGTTGAAACAGTGGGAAATGAATACATAAAATCTCAGTGATCTCTGAGCTGTCAGCCTCCTTATCAGTAGTTTTAGCTCAGAGTTCCCATTGAGCATTGATTTTGTGGTTTGCAAGAAGAGCAAGAGCTGTCTTACTGAAATACTTTTGAAATATGTAACCTTGCCCTATAAAAACATTCACGGTTGAAACAAATATTTAGCCCACTTTTAATGGATATAAGGCTGGCAATATTTTATAGTTATAACAAATACAATAAAAAGACTAAAACCTACAATTACTTAGTCCGTCACTTAATACTTTCCAGCTTCCCCTGCTTTGCCCATGCCAAAAATGTTACTTGTAAGAGAAGATTAAACAGGTTTTGTGTTCAAGGACTCAACAAGGTACAATGCTATCTGAAGGATATATGTCAATGCCAGAAGCTTAAAGATATGAACACTGTGTCTCTTTAGTCTTTTATGGGTTACTGGCCTGCTTTGAAAGTGGGCATGGGTGCGTGTGTGCGTGTGTGCGTGCGTGCGTGCGTGCGTGCATGTGTGCGTGCGTGCATGCGTGCAATGCTTGTGTGTGTGCACTACCTCCATAGGGAAAGCCTTGAAGTTGACAGTGTGCTCTGATCCTCTCTGGTTCTCTTTGCCCCAGTGGAATCGAACCTCATGAAGCTCATACTCATGATCACTGGGCAACGGACCCCCGGTAACCACTGACAACGGCACAGGAAACCCAGGGCATTGAGGGCAAGCACACACAGGAAGTAGAAGACAGAGTAAAAGTAAGAAAAGGTGGCCAGTGGGCTAGATTTGTCATTGTTATCACGCGCTACATAAAAATGCATGAATGTATCACTCGCCCCTAATCCATATTGATGTCACTTCTTAAACAATGAGTAGTGAGTATTGACATGTTGTCATGTCCCCTGGAAGTTACCTGACTTGGACTTGAGAATGATGCGGACGGTGTGTCCGTCGTTGATGACCTCACAGTCTCGACACACTACATAGTTTGGTGATAAGCCGACATCCAGGAGGGACGGGTCATACTGAGCCTCCCTGGAGTTTAAGTTAATGGGAGACTGGTACTCGCCGTTGGCTGCTGGGAAAAGGAGTCCCCATTCTACACCTGAGTAAAAACAAGCACACACACAAACACATTACATGTACCATACAAAACTGAATTTATTAGTTGTGTCATGTTGTATGAGTCACTGGGTCAGGAAAGTATGACAATCCGCTGACATACATACAGAACTTTTCCCTTTATTTGATGGAGACAGTGGATAGACAGGAAATGGGGGATTTAAAAAGAGGGGGTGACATGCAGCAAAGGACCACAGGTTGGATTCAAACCCTGGGCCATGGCAAGGGACTCAGACTACATGGGGCGCATGCTCGACTGGGTGAGCTAGAGGCCGCCCAACAGACAGAACTTCTGAGATGCTGCATGTGGTCACACAAGGCCCAGCTGTTGCTTGTTTAACTGCTCGTTAAACAGCAACGTCTCATGTTTTATTTCTGCATACATGTTAAATACACACATACATTGTCTAAATTTAGTGAAACAGCATTGCTAACAAAGCTAGCTGGCTATTTTGACCTTCCTCAATTGTCTCGGTTAAGCTGGTC
Organism: Sander vitreus; assembly: GCF_031162955.1. NCBI lineage: Eukaryota > Metazoa > Chordata > Actinopteri > Perciformes > Percidae > Sander > Sander vitreus. The sequence goes on from NC_135866.1 coordinate 25,780,346, forward strand.
TAAATGTATTACAGAGCTATACTGCTGCATAAAACAGACAGAGATTAAATTGGTAACATTTGTCTGGTATAAGTCAGTAAAACAGCAAATTTTCTAAAAGCTACAGTGCTCCTTTAAGATTAGTTTACTAAATATAAGATTGTAAGTGTTGAGTTTATCCAAGACAGGTTTCTTTGTTTAACTAAGCTGTGTATTGGGGTCACATAATCCGGACATTGGTTGAATCAATAACTGTGCAATTCAAATTTTAGTTAGGCCCAAAACTTCTGGGTTGCTGGGCATTGTGTAATTTTTTTGAGTTGATTCTTAGCAACAAAAAAAAAAACTTTGTTCTTTCACAAATATGTGCTCATTCGTGTGTAATTACTTCCACCAACTAATCAAAGTATTCTCGTAAGCGTAGAATCTGACATTTAGAATTATTCAGAATACATAAGGGTGAGTCGCTCGAATGACAGCCGGCATGTTGCGCCTCCATCTTTAAAATACATTAGCCAAAGAGGGACATACCTCCGCCTTTTGCCCTTTTACACTCAGTGGCACCGTGACGAATGGCAGGGGGACATTACTCGCCAGGGAAGCAAAAAAGAGAATTAACACGACAACGCAACAGGCAAAGCAACAAGACCAAAGTTAATACTGGAGTGGCTAGAACAGCTGCGTGTAAACGATGGAGATACTAAGAGCTAATTTCGGGTTCAGCCAGCGTAGGACTTAAAACGGAATGGGAGGGGCTAGAAAGTAATATTCAGTTGGTTGTCATATACAATTTCAGCACTTCGTTCTTGATCTTTAAGAACGTATTTTGACATAATGAAGACCAGGAGAGGTGATTGAGAGCTCTGGAAAGTGAACTGTAACTGTATTTTCTGAATGCTGTATGCAGGGTAGAGAGACAGAGGGAGAAAGGGGGAAGGGAAACAAATGTAGGCAGGTTGTGGTTGAAGAAAGAGGGTCAGCCTCACTGGGACTCAATAGTGCGTTCCATTTACCTCGGACACTCGGAAGCCGTACCTGGGAATGACGTCACACCCGAGTTGAATGCGTTTCATTTACAAGTCTGATTTTTCATTGTGGGGTTAGCTCTAGCCAGGTTAGCCATTGTTAGCAATACCAGTTGATAACGCATTACGCTGTTTTTTGTGCATACAAACAGCATATCAACATGTTGACGGACAGAAGTTGGACAGGCCTGTCTGTACGACTGATTTACTGACACACAAATATGACAGAAGTGCCAATAACTGCATGTTACTACAGTTTTCACTACTATTGATGTATGGGGTACCAATGCTGGATTTAGCTCGGGGTAGTGCGAGGCTGTCCGAGCTCCGAGCTCGGAATACCGAGGTTATGGGGCGTGTTTTCCGACTTTGACCTCCGACTTCCGAGTACAAACGCACTTTAAGACTTGGAGAATTATTGCATGAGTATAAATATTTGTAAGAGAAATTAAGATATTGTATCAAATATCTTTTGTAATATCAACATAATTTTTGACCAACACCGACAGGGCATGAAAACTCTTAACTCTTAGTTTAAGAGTGTAATTCTGTTAAATGTTCTTGTGCTGGTAGAGAGTGAAGAAACAGAGTAGAGAAAGTGATACTAAGTGACACCAAAGGTACACACTGGTCTAGATTCACTCTCTCACTCTAGATCACTCTAGCAGTACAATGAGAACAGTGTTAGATGTTTGGAACTTAATGTGTTTTTGAAAGGAGGAAGCAAACACATTTAGTGAGTATCGTGTTCAAGAAAGCCCAGTACACGCCGTGACCCTCCAAGAAAATGAACTCAACTCCTCATGGTGCGCCTTTCTATAGCAACTGCAGCAGAGACACACACTGCAGACTGCAGACAGGCTGACTATTCTCACCATGGCAGAGAGGGCTGAGGGGACCCGTCACATTCCCTCTGTCCTCAGCAACTAAAGCCTTGACAACAACGTACTAAAGGCAGTGAGGGTTTCACTGCAGCTACAGTACACATGAAAGGGCTGTGCAAGATTTAGTTTGTGTGTGTGTGAAATGAGATGGCACTAGATAGAAAGTTGTCGAAACATAGTCCAACCACTTCCAGGTTAGCGTCTGTTCCACCAGCTTCTGGTTCTTCATGTATTCATGCATCAACTGTACAAGTCTTTGCCATAGGTGTGTTATCAAAAACTCATTGGATCTCATGTTTTTTAGGCCTTTCCTCTATTATTATTTGTTTCCATATTGGCAGGAGATTGCCAAAATCACAGATATCATTATTGGCACATGATGAATATCTCTATTATTGTATTGTATTTGATAGTTCATATCCTATTATTGTGTAGTCTGTAGTCTTTTGGAAGAATCATAAATTTATCTTTGCATTCCAGTTAATGCCTATGTTCTTTTATGTTCAACTAATGACCTCACATTGTAATCCCTTACAAAGTCAGTTCTTCCAATGGAGCCCATTCTAATGAATGAATAAATGAAAGCTTTATTGGCCCTAGGGGAATTTGCTTTGCACAAAGAACATACATACATAACAGCACATAGTACAACATAAAAACATTTAAATAAAAACATGAACGTCATAAGAAAATTCATTAAAAAAGCATCCATCGGCAATCAATCGGCAAATCAATAAGAGACATCACCATTTCAGACCATGTGGTCAGAGCTTGTTAAGCAGCTGAATGCTACGTGGGACAAAGGATGTGATGCCTCTTTTAGTCCACATCCCCGGCATGCTATACCTTCACGCTGAGAGTAAATGTGTATATGAAGACCGTATAAACTTAAAATATGAAGTGTCCTGCAGAAAGTCTTTAATCTCCCATGCACAAAATGGTTCTCTGCACGATAGAACGTAAATGGAACATCCAATTACTTTTTTTCTCTATTTATGAAAACATTACTTTTAGGACAAAAGGTTTCCACAGGACACGGGTGGTATTTGCAAGCCATACATTAGTGTCTACTTCATGCCTATAGGTGTTATCATTCCCATGCCCATATCATACAGTATACTCACAGTAAGAATTTCACAGTTCAATATCACAGCGCATCCCTCGATTCTCAGTAAAGGCAGCAATAGAAAGAAGACAGAGTGAACCAAAACAAACTAAATGAACTCATGTCATAACTGTAACCATGACAGTGAGTTTAATAGTCTTATGCTATAATTATGTGTCAGTGAAAATCTGACAATCCAAAAAGAAATGAATATTAGTGTTTGAAAGAAAGCTGAAGAAACAATTGAATTCACAATACAATTGTATTCTAATCTGATTCACATCACAGAGGAAGGGGAGTGAAATCTGAATGTTTTCTGATCTTGACAGCCCACAAAAAACTAACTGGTTGTCTTATTTCACAGTTTGTGTGTTGGTAGGCACTCCAGATACGAAAAGGGAGTTTTTCATGATATGCCCCCTTTAAAATACAGCCTGAACCAGCAGCCCCTCCCACTTCACAACTCCATAAAAGACACGATTGACCACAGTTATATGAATTGTAGGATCCAAGGAAATCTAGGCCTCTGTTACTGTACATCTATTTTAGCCATTCTTTTTTTAGTTGTTTTGAGATGCGCACCTTTATAGAGGTGCACCTGTTAATTGCTGGAATACCCCTTTAATTCCATCACAGATCAAGTGGTTTCAAGAGATTCATGACAGCAAAACTGTCCAATCATAATGAATCATTTTGTGGTTGTATTATCCTCACGACTCTTGTTTGTCTTGATTTTAGCAACACCTTTGTGGATTATAGTATCGTTCTGTCTGATGTTTTGCACTCAATGCTCTCCATATAATGGAGTTGATGTACTCAATATTGATATTCATTTCAAACAAACTAATGTTGTTGCTTTGATGTAAAGTGCATCTCTTCTACAGCAGAGGAACACCCTCATAACTGTTTAAAACAGCACATTTAAAAGCGTTCGTTAATAAAACGTAAGATACATTAGAGCAACCTGTAAGAGAGGGGAGCAAAATAAACAATTATTTTTTTTGCACTAGTTTTTACATCTTGTTTTCACAGACCTTTTTACAGTGTACTAACACAAACCAGGATCTACAATATGTGACACCACTGCAAAACTCCTTTTAGAGAATTACCAGGCCGACACATAAGTAAAGACCTCATAAAGTGTGTGAAGCTTTGGGTTGAGATCCCTTTCAAACCCATCTGGACCCTCAACTTTTTATACCAGCTAACATCTTATTTTTCCCAGCATCCCTGCACATACTGATGAAGACCAGCCTACCTTCCTCGTAGCCCCAGTCCAGCTCATCTTTTCCCGGGTTATAATCCGACTCCTCGTTCACGTTGTCAGCCATGGTGCTTGGCAGTCTGCTCACTGTGGGTAGAAACCAGTCCGACCTCCCAGTAGACTCCCCAGTCACAGGTTTTGTCTGTTCACTTGGACAAAAAGTGAAGTCTCTACAGTGTGCTGAATGGATTCCCAACTGAGCAACAATTTCCTCAGCCTTTCACTTTCTTCTTTGTGTCTTGGTCTTTAGTTTCTTCTTTTCTTTTCTTTTCCCTTCTCTTTCTATTTTTTCTGTCTTTTTATCCTGTTACAGTATGTCCTCTCTCGCAGCTAATAACTGATGTGTGTGGAGCTTTCTGCCTCTCTGTATTTCTCTTTACTCTGTTGTTGCTCCTCCTCTTTCTCTCTCTCCACTTTGCTCTTCTGTTATCGCTCTGATCCCCCCCCCTTCTCCTCTTCCTCTCAATCTTACTTCCTTTCTCTGTCTCTCTTTTACTTGGCAGACTGCAGGTGTTCTCTCTCACCCAGGTTTTCTTCCAGATAATTACAGATCAGTATCTCCTTCTCATCAACCTTCCCTCTATGTTCTAAGTGTATTAGCTTTAATTGTGTTTTCTTTCTATCGTATTAGTTATGTTTCTCGGTTGTAGTTTGACTTGTATGTTATGTTCCTGTTAACCTTTCTGCTGTTTTGGGTACATTGGTGGTATTGTGTGTGTGTGTGTGTGTGTGTGTGTGTGTGTGTGTGTGTGTGTGTGTGTGTGTGTGTGTGTGTGTGTGTGTGTGTTGGAAAGCTGGCAGGAAGGTCATGCTGGTGTTTCTGTTGGAGGCCACAGACAGACCCACCCTTGGGTGAATGAAACATCAGTGGTTGGGAAAACAGGCAGAACTCAGCAGGGCGGAGAGAGTGAAAGGCCAAACTGTTCTCCAACCTTGATGACTTCAAGATGGACAGAGAAACTCTGACACACTGGATACTGAAACTATTAAACACACACACACACACACACACACACACACATTCACTTTTAGCACTGGTTCTCATGGATCTCAGTGGTCAGACAGTAATGCTTTTCAAATGGGACTGTATGTGGGCACTGGCATACTTTAGAGTTTTTGAATCTCCACCAGGTTGAATAAAAAAAATAAAAGACTATAGACAAGACATATTGTTATTTGGGTTATTTGTACAAAGCATGTGCAAAGGGTCAGGTGGGATAAATAGTTCATGTTCCCTATTGTTCTTCCTTGCTTCATTTCTTTCTTTCTTAATCTCTATCCTCCAGGCTGCTGATGTTAATTGCCCTACATTCCTTATCAGGAAATTGTCCTCCGAGCCATCTAAATGCAGCCGAGCTCCCTGTTTCCACACTGTGGAACTGAAAGCAGAGCACGGACTCTAGTTATAGGGACGGGTGGGCCTGTGCAGCCTAGTTTGTGCCACCAACTGTCACCAAGGCCATTTGAAAGAGGAATGAATTAATAAAATGTAGGAATGAAGTAAAGTAATAACTTCATTTATCGTCAAATAGCCTATTGTAATTGATTGTAATTGATAATTGAATTGATGAATAAAATGTATTTTAAAAAAGAAAGGAAAAAAAAGCTAGCTTAGCTATGTCCCGCAACACGTGTAACGTTATCTTACCTGATGTTTTTTATAAAGTGTCTTTTTATCAGCCGGGATTTGAAAAAATGAGCAACACCTGCTTGTGTGAGTAACCTTACGTCCCAGTACGAAACACATTGGGACTTTGAACTGTGTAGTCTTTTTAATTATATATTTTCACAGTCTTAAACTTTAAGACTTTCTTGACTTGCAAAATAATCTTTGTGTAATTCATGGATCATTTCAAACAGGGTCTCTCGCCCTTCACTATTGTACATATTTTTTTTCTGAAATGGTGGTCCACTGGAAGGGGAGGGACTTTGTCTCTCTAAAGCCCAGCTGTGCCCCACACAGTAATAGCCAGTGCCATGGTGTTTGCCTACTACACTGTGTTGTAATATGTCAATGTCTATTTTCTGACCTGTACAAAATACAAATAAAAGTCTCTAAAAGATCATTTACAGTTGTTGTGTAGGCGTGTGAACTCAAATCAGACTCTGTGTAACAGTAACAGATAGAACTGATGGTTTGCATCTTCCAATATGCAGATAATACAGATTTGAATTATGCTTGTAGAGTAGCGCCCAATGATGTGCACATGCTCATATGTACATTGTAAGAGTTACTGGTTGCTTTAATTGTTTATCTTGTACTTCCTGGCTATGAAGAGATCCCTTTCTATAGTTATTCCAATCCACTGTCCTCATTCTGTGTCAAATTGTATTTACAAGTTCAGCTGAAGCTCATATGAGTCTGAGCTAGACACATCAGTATCAATATAAAATCAAACTCATAAAGCTAACAATTATTACATTTTTGAATCTATATTAAGCATATCAAAAACCTTCTTTAGTAGGATCAGATGTTAATCCATAGTGCCTCACTTTACTATTGTTAGGATCCATTCTACGACGACAACCTCACTGGTTATTTCTCTAGAGAATATCATTGCTAATGATTTTACATTTTGTGTAGATTTTAACACGCACACACACACACACACACACACACACACACACACACACACACACACACACACACACACACACCCTCTAGGTATGTATATTTTGTGTTAGCACTACACAGCACTTTGCTTCTCCCTGCAGGAAACGATGAGCCACTACAGTTCAGCTGCAGAAAAGTTTTGCTGCTTTTTTTAGACTGTTCAAACTGTTGCCACAAATGACTCCGTTTAGTGTGGTTATATCGTTGTTGTTTTTTACTTTGAGATACCTAGGTTGCAATAACTTAATGCTGTATACTGCTGCAATCTTAGGTTGCTACAATAGTGACATACAATAGTGACATGACCGTACTGGCTTCATGTAAGCAGTCAACAACCAGTTTCTCAACGGGCAGTAACAGGCAATAGGCTATAGCAAACCAAACCAGTTCATTTAAACTGTATTTGCATAAGTTAACCTAGTCTAAAAGCCAAATACCAGCCGGTGACACAAAAACAAATCATGAAAATAGCATGACTTTTGCAATTTCAAATATTGATTGAATTTGAGTTCTGGGCTGCAATGAGCAATGTAGCCACTAGGGGCAACCAAAGTGATTTTTAGTTTCTAAATAATTGTAAGACAATATTTGTTTTATGACAATTTTTGTCTATCTCTTACAATAAAATAGTTGCCTTTTTAAAGGGGGCTTAGCCGTTTGGTTTACGTGTGAAAAGTGCCACACCAACCTATTTCTATTTATTTATTTCAATAAAGAGCAGAGTGACAAAACACATCGTACATTTTCCGAGGAGACCCTGAAGACATCATACTGTAGCGTGGCGAGGGCGGACCGTGTGACGTAGAGCTGAGGCTCTTGCTGTTTATTGTTCCTTCCCCAACACCGACAGAGAAAAACAGGCTAACAGGCTGTCAACTACCTTTTTCACACGGTTCACTGTTGGTTTAACGAAGGTGTAACGGTCGAGACAGCTGACTGCATAAACCAGGGGCCATGGCGTATGCGTACCTCTTCAAATACATCATCATCGGAGACACGGGTAAGGTGCAGCAAGTGCCAGCTAGACTGCCAGTTAGCATTCAGCTAGCTCATAGCTAGTGGTGTATTTCCGCAGTGTTGGATAGTCCAGTGACGTGGTAAAAGCACAGACGCAAGGGTTGGGATGACAGCTCCAATTCTACAGTGTTAACATATTTGGATACTATTTTAAACACCCGTTCAGTGTCAGAGAATTATACACAGGCACCCTAACACAAGATATTCCTATCCTACTTTAGCGTAGCAGTTGTTGACAGAGTCGGGCCTATTGTCCGCTTGCGTCGAGGGTGGGGGTGTTAGCCACAGCTTGCTAGCCCAGCTAACTGCCTAGCTAGCGTTAGCTGTTCCACTAAATAATTAGCAAACAGCTGTCACGACAGCACATTAACGGCTCATTAGATATTGTTACATTGACCAGATAATCATAATAACCATATATTTTTTGTTTTGACTGCATCATCAAATAACAAAGTTTACATTAGCTTAGCTTCTTGTCACAGAAGGCCAAAACACCAAGCTAAAGCCTCTAATATTCCCTAAAATGGCGTAGAGCAGTTTTTATTTCTGACCATGTTAACGTTAGCTTGCTTTCCTAATGAGCGGCCTGCTCAGTTAGCTTGCTGTATGACAGCAGGTGCATTTGTAATACTGCTGTATTATAATGATGTAGCACCAGTGTTAAAATACCAGACGGTGTTAACAGCAGTCTAGCTACTCAAGTAGAGTGAGCAATGTACAGTAATATTATTCAATACATGAAGCTAAACCAAAGACTTGGGCCGAATATACAGCCAAGACCCAATCAGGTTTTTGAGTGAAGAAAGCAACAATTAAATTGATATGGAATTATTATAGTGTTAGTATAGATGTCCAAACCAAGAAAATCATTATAGTGGACGCTATTGATTCATAATGCACATATGTGTTAATTCATTTGAGGTGATTACTATGTTGGACTAGAAAGCTTACAACAGTGTTGTTGCGAAACATGTTTTCCCTGCTGTTGTTGTTTATCTCTAGTAGCAAGTGCTGAAGAGAGATGCAGCCAAGGTCCAAGCTTGATTACATGTCTATACCAGAAATACTCTGCTCAGTCCCGTGTAAAGTGCACGCATCTAAAGAAGTGTTCATTTATCTAATTTGGTCAATTGTGATCCAGTTTTTTTTTTTTTTAAGAGGTTTCAAGGGATCCTTAGCAAAATGACAAGTTTCAGTTTCACAGGTATTAACTACCCTTAAACCCATGAAAACACACAGATCATATCAGGCAGGAAACTAGCCTATAGCGTGTAGCCTACATGTGTTCATTATTCTGATATGACTGTTCATGATGCGAGCAGGTTTTTGATGATGAATTGTGTTTTAGGGATATTATCTGCCATATTGTTTGCGAAGGGAAATTTAAGCCTGAAAAAGCAGTCAGCCAGCTTCTTTTATACATTAAACTAATTATGTAATTTGATTATGGTTAAGTGAGTTGGTTATTCCAAATACATCCTGACACAAGCCTCACATTTTAGACAATAAGTTAGAGAAGGAGACTTGATTTGGAAGTTTTTTTTCTCCATAGGTTAAAGCAAAGTTGACACTAACCCCCCCAAAAAGGTTGGGAAACAGTTATTTTTTATGTGATATTTTTATTTTATTTTACTCCATAAAATGGTGAAAAAAATAAAATAAACGACTGACATGTATGTGCCAGAGTCCAAAGTTGTTGTTGTTGTGCTTAGCATCTTTAAAGCTGTACCAACCTATTATTGAGAATACTACTTTAGATAAAATTTACAATAGATCATTTTTGATCAGTGGTTCACCAATGCTAATAGTACATATAGTTTACTATTTATTTACTTTGAAGGAATTATTTCAGCATTCCCTGCCATATATTTTAAAATTAAAATAAATAGAAGCAATTTTTTGTTTAAAGCTCCTTTTTATGACTTGGTCACATTTGTTAACCTAATTGCTTCTTACCTTTTTTAGAGGTGTGGTTGCAGACATGTTATAAGGTTTTACAGTTTGACTTGCATCATCACATGTATTTTAATTAATTTTGTCCGTTTTTTATTTTTTCATTTTTGCCAGCATTTTGCATCTCTGTAATATAACATGTCTGGTCTTTATCTCTTTTTGATTCCTTATCTCAAGATTCACTGGTTATTTCTTAGTACAGCTAGATGTTATCTTTCTACGTTATCTGAGGCTAGTCGTGGTTTGCAGTAGTTTTGAAATGTTTCAGTTGGGTGTGTCTGTTTGTACTCTAGAAACTGCCATGTTGATGCACCAAAACAAACAGTAAATCCCCAATTTACAAGACCAGCGGCTTCATCCACAAAAACCTCTGGTCTCCATGCTGGTCCAGCTGTATGGCAACAGATGCTTATTCACAGGAATTCATTGTTTTCATATTTCTGCTTTTAAAGGACTTGGGTGTCCCTCCATTGCCCTCCAGGTCACAGTCCAACCCTTACATTCACCATACCAAGTGTTGTGATTTTGAATAGTTAATGGTCAAACAGCAGTAAATAGTTGTGAACGTGGAGGAAGATTCCATTATTTGACTCATCTAATTGGCTCAGATATGTGATAAGCATTGCCTCTGCACACAGAGAATGAAGAAGATCCAGCGCCAGTCAGTCAGATGAGGTAGTTTTAAAGGTTCGATGCACAGGCAACATTTTGGGACGGAAGAAAAAAAACTTCTTTGCTGACACCATTATACAGCATTGTTTTAGTGTACCCCTAAATGTCTGACATGTATTAAGCCTTGTATTTGTATCTAGCATTTTTTTTAATTTATTTTTTATTCTAAGCCATTAGTTGCAAACACTTTTGTTCCCAGTTGCATTACCTTAACTAGTTATTGTATTGCTTTACCTTAGAGGTATACCTCAGGTATTTTACTAGATCCTTCGACTGAAAAGGTAAATCTGTGTGATATAATCTGGAAAGTTCTAATCCAAAATAATCCTTTCACCTCACTGTGTTCTGGTCATTGTAAACACGTATACATATTCCTGTCATTGAGCCTTTCTGAAATGTGACATGTGTTAATAAGCAGTACTGACTGGGGCGTCCTGGTAGGCTAATGGGTTAAGACGCTTGCCAAATGATTGCAAGTCCTCATTTTGAGTCCAGCTGGTGAGCTTTGTTGCATGTCATTCCCCCTCTCTCCCCTCTTTTTTTTCCTCTCAGCTCTCTACTGTATGCTGTCTCATGAAAAAAAGCCAAAAATTCCCCAAATAATACTTAAAGAAATTCAGACATTCAAGGGTGCCGCTTTGCAGTGACTTAGGCAGTAGCTGGGATTTATAGAAGTAAGTCAGTATAGATTGAACTCTTGATTTCTTGATCCTGGTGAATAAAAATGAAGATGTCAATTCTGTTTTAGGTTGGATTTTCTTTCTTTCTGCCAGTGGCCGTCAGCCAGCCTGTCCACAGATCTGGTTGGGAGAAAGACAGAGTGACTCTGAAAGAAAATTATAGTCTCTGTTTAAACCTTCAATAGACTGTTCTATGAAACACTGCCTCTAGATCTGCACATTTTCAGAGACCTACTACTTTTTTAAAGATATTTGATTATGTATGTATGTATGTATGTATATATATATTAGAAATATCGAATCAAACACACAGCCCAACTTGGCAAGACATCTTCAGGTCATGATGGTATAAAGTCATCCTTTCAGTGTATTTCATTCATTATAGCATTTCTCCTTGTCATATTGAGGGTCTAGCTTTATTATCCAGTGTGTTAATCAGCTCTCTGAGTAGTGTGTGGTTAGATAAGCGTACTACACTAGTAATAAGCAACAGGAAGCTCAGTAGCTGTCATATGACCTGACTTAGACAGATCAACTCTGCTAACAGCCTCATGGCCAAGGGGGTATTCTGTATTATACATTAGTGTTTTGAGGATCAAAATTGTGTTAATCTGGATTGGAACAAGGCCAGTGGTTTCAGAGTGAGAGGGGGGAACGAATGCAACAAAAGTCCCCTGCTGGACTTGAACTGGGAGCATTGTGATTACATGGCCAGCATTTAAGACCTCTTGACCACAGGAAGCCCCATATTAATGTTTTTTGCAAATCGCACTACAGGCTGTAGGTGGTGCCAGAGCAGCCAGATTTTTTTTTTTTTAAATTACCTGCTTCATGTAGTTCCACTGGAACATAGGGTCAGTTTTACTGTCATAAGGCAGCTCAAGTATAGTGTCTGGAGGTCAATTGTCATGCTTAAAGGCACCTCAATAGTAGTGACTGTAGAAGGACAGTTCATCTGGGCAGACATTCTGTCAGATTCCCCAGCAGGGAATGCTGTGCTATCTGCTGACCTTGCCAAGCTTCAGGTTACTGCTGCAAGTGAGCAGAGCGGTATCTTATTGGCCTGCTGAACACTCCAACACATCAGCAGCACAGGTCATTGATTAATGTAAATGAAGTAAAACCACCTGGAACACCCTGCCAAAATGAACTTCTTATTGATGCCTTATTCCGTCAATAAAAAAAATCAACATTGTTTCCATTGACTTTTTCTATCTTGAAAGCCCCTTCTTAAACATACATGGAATAGGCTTTCATTTTCTGACAAGTGCTTTGCCTCTGAAATCACTTCTGTATATTAAGGCACTATTAGACACACCCCAAACAGAAGCACAAACTAAATTTGGATTGGTTCTTTTGTTGATTGTATTGATTATCATTAGATTAATTTTCGTGTCATTTGTATTTTTTTAGCCACACCTGGGACTTGTGGGGATGCCAGTGTCGGTCGGTTGATTAGTCCACCATTGTTGTCTACAGCGAAGTATATTGGGAAATGTTGGCTTTATCGCCATGAAATTAGGTACAGACATTCAAGGTTCCTAAGGGTGCACTCTGGCTTGCCACCAACAGGTCGAACTTTCAGCAAATACAACACTTTGGTTCATGACAAAATGTCAAAAACGAATGACATTCCCACTCACTCACTTTTTGGAGTACTGGCCCAAACTGGCTGATTGTATTTACTGGTCCGATGTAATTTTTTACTGGCCCCGGGGGATCAGGCAACCCTTGTTGTAGGACTGGGGCGGGGTTATGCGGAGTGTGTGAGTTAGATGCACTGGCACAGATTTACGGAAAAAAATTGGTTATGTAACGCAAACATCAAACTATATCGATATAAACGGAATTGTCTTTCCCATATCCTTGTTTGAAAATATATCGATATAATTTAAAAAGTCAATATACCACCCAACCCTAGGTCACCTGTATTTTGGCTGCGCTTAAATCCCACACACAAGCACTGTAGTTACTCAGATAAAATGGAAGGAAAAAAAAAAAAAAGACTTAAAGCGTAAAAAATATGCTTCGGTCGTGGTTACACATGTATAGCATATCTGTTCCGTCAGATATGCATGAGACGAAAGACTGAAACACCTGCTGTGTAGACAAGCCTTTACCCCGAAATTCCACCAATTGCGAAACGGCTGCAGATCGGCTCCGCTGCGTGTCGGCTCCGTGCTGGATACTCCTGCATTTTACCTGGTTGAGCTAAAGGACTTGTTGCTGTGCCCACAGCTACAGCCAGCTTTCTAGAACTGACAAATCCAAGCTCCAGTTTAAACCGTCACATTGACCAAGTATCATTGTATGAAGAACAAAGCTCTGGTTTATGTTTGGATTGCCAAATGTTTCCAGATCGATCTCTTCATGTTTGTGCTGTTCAGTACAGAATATTGTTCTGCTCTTAAAACAACCCAGAACAATTTCACAGCCAATACAAACAGGATAAATAATTACACGAGCAGTAACTCAAATTTCAATCTGAATATGGGCGTTTGAGTTTAGACTTGTCTATCAGTTAAGTGTGAAAGATATGATTCATCTCGAAAAGCTTAATTTGGTGCGGTGCGTTTTACTGTTGGTGCCAGTAACAAAGTATTGTAACACGTTGCTGTTTCACACCAAAGTGTAGAAGTGTAGTAGAGACCTTCCCTTCAGACATTGCCTAAGGATGAACACTAAAGTTCAACAGGTCTCAGTGGAGCTGCTGCTGCGCCAAACCTGCTTTGTGTTCCTAATGCCTCGAAGTGTTTGTTTTTTAGCATGTGTCAAGGAAGTAACCGCTCACTGTTTTTGTGTATCTAAACCAAACTTTTAAAGGGCCAAAGATGTTCCGTTGAGGAACATCGACCTCATGGCTAATATTCAAGTTTAGTCAAAGCTTTCTTATAGTTAGCATGTAGATTTGTAGTCTAACACTTAAAGTAGAGTGAAAGGAAAGCAGAATGTTGGCCGGTGTTTATCTCATGAGTCTTTTCTATTGAACCAGACTGGTGTTTGCTTAACCAGAGCCGAGAAATTAATTTACCTGTCAATCATCCATCAAGTAAACCGGTCTCTAACCAGCCACTCGGTCACCTGGTTGGCTTTTTGTTTTCTGATTGGCCAGCGGGTGTTTACACATTTTGAATGATATGAGCTTCTGGTATGGGGAGGCGTTATTACCTCAACTAGAAGCTGTAGGAAAGACCCTTCACTGTAACATATCGCATGATTCTCCACTGATTATGACACTATGTCACCATTTCAAGGCACAGCAGGTTTTAAAATCATCTGCTGCCGTAGGCAATTTGCTCATGCTCTGTACCACACCTCGTCATGCTGTTACCCCCTAGCTAGAAATAGGAAATTGTGCTATGCTAGAATGGTCTGTTCATTTTTATTGTGTCTAATTTAGCTTAATGTTTTCTCTGTGATAGCCATTGAGCCTTGGTAGTAACATGTATTGTAAGCAGGTGTCTGTTGACTGCACCAACAAGTGTGATGGAGTTGATGACGACCTGTTAGTTACACCTCCTATATAGCTGCCCTCCTTGCGATCCCTCCATCTCTTATCATTATCATCACATTATGATGCCTGCCTAGCAACGCCGCTGCCTGGCAATGGTAACCAGTAGAAACCATGAAGGAGGAAGACCACGTCCCTCTCTGTCCCCTCCTTGAATGTCTGTCAGCTTCTCTTTCTGGCCATCTCATTAGCATCCTTCTCCTCTCTTCTCGCCCCACCCCCTCCTCCCATCCATTGCTTGTTGACACATGCTCCCCTTAACTCAAACCTCTGAATGCTCATCTTAGCTTAAACCCACGTCTGTAAAATGAGCATTAAATGGCAAGCTTCACCATCTACTGGACACTTTTGTCCTTACTTAGAAGCTGCACATTTAAAACTGAAGCACTATAATATTGGATTTTCATAAGGATTCCCTTTTTTACGAACACAAAACATCTAGTCTTAAATAGACATGGAACCATTCTTTCTTAAGTAATCAAGGAAGTAACCGCTCACTGTTTTTGTATCTGTTGGCTTCTGAGAATCTGTTGACATACAGCATTTCTACAAATTATTCACAATGCTATTAGAATTAGTTTTGATTATATATATTTGGAGGCATAATTCACTGACTTGGTAATCCAATGGTCCACTGTGTTTAGTTTTTCCTTGTCATTGAAAGTTAAAGCAATATGTAATACTGACAGCTAGTGTTTAAAATAAAATGTTGTTACTGCAGTACAAATTCAAAAAACTGGAGAGAGTCGTCTCCCCCGCCCCCTCCTCCCCAGACTCAAAGTTCAAGTTGGTTGCCAGGCTGAGACCGCAGGATCCACAACAATGTTTCTAGAAGCTTGTCTCAGATAGCCAGACATTACTTCACAGCACAGCGGAGTAGCTAACGTTAGATGCTGGCTATATTGACAGTCATAAAAGCCTGTGCTCACTCTTAGCATGTTTCCTTAATATCTGACGCATTGGTGTCATTTTTGGATTTATTACAGTAAATACATTACATATTGGACCTTTTTAAAAAAAAAAAAAAAAAAAAATGGAATGTAAAACTTTGTGACATGTTATTTTAGTCCATCTGAGTGTGTGTGGATCTGTAGCCATCTGCAACATTCAGAACTATGTCATATGTGTTGCAGTGTTAATAATAAGCAGGTTCACCACCAGTGCCCACAGTGGCATCACACTTACAAAGCCAGCCAGCTGGTTGGTTAGTTAACACTTGGCTCAGGTTAACTGAGCTGACTACAGCTCGGTTGGAGAAATAGCGTAAGCTCCTTGTTGGGGTTGTTTGAACTCGATGATGAATCCAATAATCCCATGTTTAATTTGAATGAATTGAAAGTCATTGATTATTGTTCTACATCTGTAACTTCCTGCAGAGTGTTGTCACCTACAAACAGCAGTGTCTCTGCGCTGTGTGGGAGTTCAGAGCTTGGAAAAGTAATAGATTTCATATTGATGATGGCCTGTGTGGTATTTTATTCTCAGCACATGTGACACCTTTTGAAAATGAATCTGGGCTGTGTTCATGCTTGTACAGTACGTGTGACTCCATAATCTCTGTTCCAGTCTTGCAGCTTTAAGACCCTCTGTAATGTGGTGTGTGTGTTTGTTTTTCAGGTGTGGGGAAGTCATGTCTATTACTACAGTTCACAGACAAGAGGTTTCAGCCAGTTCACGATCTCACTATCGGTAAGAGCGCCTGTCCCACACATTCAGCACTGAATTAACATCATCAGTAGAAATAAATTCATGAAGTGTATAAAATATCACCATTCTTTATTAATTGCACACAGTGTTAGAAACCAACGCAAAGTCAGTACAGCTGGTGCCAAAAGGCTAACCATGTGGAGCTGATTAAAAGCTTTAGGTAGGTTACTGACATCATTAACCTTTATCACAGTAAAACATAATGTTTCAGATAAGCAAAGTTGAGCTCACCCTAACATTCACACAGATCAAATCCCATTTAACTGAACACAGCGCTCCTGGAAGATAGAGGAATCACTGCATATTAAAGGACAATTCTGGCGCAAAACGAACCTAGGGGTTAATAACAGATGTGTACCCACTCGAATGCTCTCTGGGACATTTTTTCATGCTAATCGAATGTGTTTGTAGCTTGTAACAAGCTAGCGCGGACCGCTGATTAGCTTACAACGCCAGTATTCAGTGCACATGGAAAGTAAAAACAAGTCGCTATTCATACCATTAAAAAGGCTCAAAATATCACAAAAAGATAGATTATAAAGACAGTCGCGTTCTCGTATACAGGCGGCCGCCGTCTTGGGAGCTACTGTCTTTCTAAACTATCTTTTTAATAAACTGTCTGTACACTTACGATGTTCTCAATGCTTCGGTTAACATTTATGGACCCTCATTATGCTACCGTTGAAGTGTGGTGATATTTTGAGCCTTTTTAGTGGTATAAATAGTGATTTTTGTTTTTACTTTCCCTGTGCCCCAAATACTAGCGTTGTAAGCTAATCAGCGGTCCGCGTTAGCTTGTTTCAAGCTCCAAACACATTCGATTAGCATGAAAACATGTCCCAGAGAGCGATCGAGTAGGTACACATCTGTTATTAACCCCTAGGTTCGTTTTGTGCCGGAATTGTCCTTTAAGAATAAGGAGACCAGTCTCATTCTTAATCTTACTTTAGCTACAGGAGATAATTTAATCTTGGAAATTTAGGGAATTCTGGAATTTGTCCACAATTTAATCATAAAAATGGTACCTCTTAATAGTGAACTCATTTGGGGGGTGGGGATACAATACAATACACAAAGGCTTATGGCATGTTTTGGTTAAAAGTATGCCCTTTTAATTGAATTATAACAATGCACATTCAACAGTGCACTCTTCCATCACATGTACAGATAATTTGCCAGCATCCCATTAAATAGGAATTCACCATTCTCCCATCACATGTGCAGCCTACACTACTGCCAACACTACTGCACTGTCTGAACCAAAGGACTGCAACCAAAGGTTATATGTTGTCAACTATCGTGAGATTTCAACATAGCAATAAAAAGCTTTCTTTTAACTGCTTTAATCATTCCAACTGCTGTATATTTCTATAATATTCCTACAGATAGATAAAAAGTATATGCTAGGGCAGCCTGTTTTGTTCAGTGGTCAAGCACTATACACAACATCATCTCAACAGCATCTCTGTCTTGTCATCTCATCAATTGGCTAAAAATATAGTCTTACTTTTGCCTATTGCAGCTATATCAGTTTTGGTGTATGTGGCAGGCAATAAGTAAAAAACAAGTGCCTTACAGAAATGCCAAAGACATGTTTGAGGTAAATTAGGGGGGGTCTCAGTCCACTTCCAAATAGACTGGTGCTGTTCGTTTGTGGTGTGAAAGTGAAGCTGACCGAGTAAATTAGATATGTGATTTTACTGTCAGTGTATGTGATGTTTAGTCTATATTTACCGTACATTGGAAACCGTGGAAATGCATCAGGGTGTCACCACGTGAGCGTGCGAAAATTCCCCTATAGATCAGAACACGAAAAGGAGTTCAAACAGAGACGTTTTCCCAATAAAAAGTGAGTGAAATGTTGTGACCAGACAGTAACTAGGGTCACTTTATCAGTCACTCTTTACGATATAAGGTTCCAGTCTCCACTAATAATGCTCATAATCAGTTGTTTTTTTATGTGAGCTCTTTATGACACCTGAGCTAATAAATAAACTTAAAAGGCCCATGAATAAGCAGCAGGGCTTTTTATTAAGTCAGCACCTAATTGTAACTAATTCACATTCTTCTGTTTGTGTGTGTCCAGGTGTGGAGTTCGGAGCAAGGATGATCACTATAGATGGCAAACAGATCAAACTGCAGATCTGGGATACGGTAATATATCTTTTTAAAGTCTTAGAGTCTTTCCTTATTGTGGCAGCATATCCATGGCTCTGTAAAAAGACCTAAACAAATCTTAAATGAATGAGTGATGAAATGAGTTTCCCACACATAGACTAATGTGTGGCGGTGCGCCTCACTATCCACACCGGCCGCCGCACATTGCTTTTCGTTATTAATTTCTTTTTTTTCTTTTTTTTTAACGCTATTTAAAACGCGTTCTTCTGCATTTCCTTTCCCTGCTCTCCTCCGTCTCTCTGTCACTTGTCTCTCGCTCACCCACACACACACACAGCTCCTCCCACCGTGCAGTGTTTGGTGTTTTTAGCCCCCAACGTCGCCTTCCAGGCAGCGCGGCAATGGTTATGTCAAAGAAGTTATGTTAGTGTTAAGGTGAGGGTTAGCTGCCTGTAAGGCAACATTGGAGGCTTAAAACACCATCGAGCCCACCGTGCACACACCGTCTGTCTCCATAAAGGAGAGAAGACGGCTGGCGAAATTCACAAGTTCACTAAAGGTTGGTATCTATCTCGTGAACACCTTTACACAATGACATCAGCATGTCATAAACTTTCTGTAAATCAGGGTCCTAAAGGCCCTTCTAGGTGCATAACCACCAACAACAGGACTGGTGTGGTACGGCAGACTGTGGTGCCGACCCATAAACACAACTAATTGCCCAAGACTGCTAGTGCGGGTGTTGGGACAGACCCCGAAAAAGGATGTGTGATTAAGACCATTGGGTCAGTGTACTATGGTTTCCTGTCCATGCAGTTCACCAGTTGACCAGCAGGTGGAGTTAGAGCTCCATGGAGAAACACTGCTCCCAGCGTGAGAGGAGAAGCACCACAGCAGTGATGTCAGTCCTGCTTTTCAAAACTCAGCGACTACTGCGGGTTTTCTATCCTACCAGTTACTTAATTGTCTTCTCCTGGTTGTCTAGGTGTTGTATAGTCCCTGATTAGATGGTCAAAATGAAAACCAGCGGTGCTCACTGATGCTTACTAGACTTGTACAATACATTCACCACCACCAAATGGCTGGAGCAACCAAGTCGGATCTTTGTGCAGGCTGCACATGCCATATAAATAAGGGTGTGTGCATGTATGTGTGTGTTGTGCGCACAATTATGTATGCCAGATGGCAGCCAGACACAGCGTTGCCCCTCTATCGCCCTTATTTATCATTTATTCACTAATAGCATTACTGACTGGTTGACCACTCCCTGAATGACTGACTGTTCTAGTGGCCGTCTAACTAGCTGTTTGGTTCACTGACTGGTCCTCTGGCTGACTGGTTGGACCCTCTGAACGGGTGTCTAACTACCCAACTCAGTGACTGGATGTCTCACTGCTTCATTGACCAACAGACTGGGTTCCTGGGTGACAAGTAGCAGCTTGGTCTTCTGACTTGCTTAATGATTCACCGACTGATTGTGTTTCTGACTGGCTGTCTGGTTTTTCAGATGAGGTCAGAGCAGCGCAGGGCTGCAGCTGCTAGGATAGAGTGGTGTTTTGTTTTCTACCCTGGCCTGGACGAAACACAGACAACATTGTTACTGTACATGGGACGGAGACAGACGTTGAATAGACATGGCAGGGGGGTGGTAAGAACGCTAGATGGTGAAAGGAGTGATGGAAAGAAGGAGGCCCAGGGATTTATAGAGAAAGAATGAAAAGATGAGTGATGCAAGGAAGAGACAGTAGAGGTGAGACAATGAGGGATGGTAATGGAAGGGGAAGTGAACGAACAAGGTAATCAGGTAGGTTAAACAGACTGTTTATATGACATACAGTAAATACTACAGGTTGAATCCATATGACACACTATATGACACTGCAGCTGCACTGATGGGACCGTCCATGTTGTACACAATTAAGGAAACTGGGAGGTTATGCACACGAGCAGAGAAAAAGAAAAGGATTGTGACAGATAGATGGAGAAAGAAAGAGAGAACTCCATTGTATCCAATTACAGGCTCTGCTCTGTCCTCTCCCCATCTCACTGAAAACCCGAAGCCAGACTGTGCTGGAGAATCAGGACTGGTACAGAACATTCATGGGACTAGGCTCGATAAATGGAACTCGTAGAGAACAGGACTGGTGTGAGGATGACCTATAGGACAGAAAGATGAGGCCTGTTAAGCCAGCATCAGACTCCTGCTGTCTGGGGCTGTTGGAAAACCAAAGGATCAGCAGTCGTCTGTGGTCATTTCAATTATTCAGATTTCAATTTCTGTTTATTAATATATGTATGTGTTTCTGCAGGCTGGTCAGGAGTCGTTCCGGTCCATCACCAGGTCTTACTACAGAGGAGCAGCAGGAGCTCTGCTAGTCTATGACATCACAAGGTAATACAATCAATCAGACGGACCTCTACACACTTTGTAGCCAAGCTGCGTTCAGGAACGTTGTGAAGTTGGATGCTACTGTACAATGAGAAACAATGATACAACTGTGCCCTGACTTTGACATCAACCTGTCCTAATACAAGCATCCTTTCCTCACCATGGAAAGTTGCCACTTGCAAGATGACAGCAAATTGTGATAGGACAAATATTGTAGGTTAGCTTGATGTTTTTGAGTTTTTGGTACACACATAGCTCCACCAAAAAATATGCATTCCAGAAGGTCACAGATGCAATTCCAGATATTATAAACGAAATGCTAACTAGTGAATGCTAACTATAACAATGCTAACACGTCTGATGTTGAGCAGGTATAATGTTTACTATGTTCAGCATCATAGTTTAGTGTGTTAGCATGCTAACATTTGCTAATTACCACTAAACTCAAAGGATAGCTGAGGTTGATGGGAATCAACAGTTTTGCAAGTATCGGACAAAAATTTACCTGATGGTGGAGCTATGAATGTGTGAACCCAATTTAATGGTGGTCAATTCAATCATGGTGGCGCTAGAGGACAAGTACAAGGATCACCAGCGTCGTTAGGATTTATCGTCTGTGAACCATGGATGTCTGAATCAAACTTGTGCAAATCCATTGAGGACATTTTGAGATATTTCACAGAATAAGTGAAAATTCTGAGCTGCCGATGGCACAAGAGGAAATGTCACTCAATCTGATTCAAATCTATCTTGAATACTTCTTGGATGCATTTCACTGAGCTTTTTAGTGTAAATTGTGTAAATTGGTTATTAGCTGCCTCTTTTCAAACCCCACTAGCAGCTGGTCAGTCTTTCCATCAATTCAACACTAATATATATATATATATATATAAACATGACAGCTACTGGCTAGATTGACATGGATTTGTTATTGATCTTCATAGTCCCCAGAGGTTGATTCTTAATGATTGTCATGACCCTGTGACCTTTTGTCCAGCACTACCATCAGGTCAAAATCTCCCCTCCAACAGCTTTCTCTATGTCAAAGAAAGATTGGCCTGATGTCGATAGATTTTCTGTGGATATTCATGTTTCTCACAAATAGAATCCTGGGCTTCTTGGCTCTAACCTAGTCGGTTGACTTTCTGGTATGGAGTCGATTTTAATATTGTTTAGAATTGTGTGGGGGCACCGTGGACCTTTTTTAGAGGGACAGTATGTCTTGTTTGAGGACAGTAAACTTGAACAAAGGGCCAGTGCAAAGTGTTTCTGTTCAGATCTACCTAGGATTCAGCGCATTCAAATAAAAATAGCTCGTAAGTGAGTGAATCTGAATTCTCGTGATAGGTGGAGTAACAGGTGAGATGAGGTGTTTTTTGTAAGTTTAAAGGTCCTATGACATTCTGCTTTTTGGATGCTTTTATATAGACCTTAGTGGTCCCCTAATACTGTGTCTGAAGTCTCTTTCCCGAAATTCAGCCTTGGTGCAGAATTACAGCCACTAGAGCCAGTCCCACAATGAGCTTTACTTAGGATGTGCCATTTCTGTGTCTGTAGCTTTAAATGCTATTGAGGAGGAGAGAGGGGGGGCAAGGTGGAGGGTGGGGGTGTGGCCTTGACCAACTGCCACATGAGGTCATAAGGAGCAGATTCCAGATCGGCCCATCTGAGCTTTCATTTTCACAAAGGCAGAGCAGGATACCCAGGGCTTAGTTTACACCTACCGCGATTTCTAGCCACTGGGGGACCATAAGCAGGCTGGGGGAACTCACATTAATGTTATAAAACCTCATAAAGTGACATTTTCATGCCATGGGACCTTTAAATCGTTGTAAACATTGCAAGAGGAAGCATCATTCACCATACAAGGGAAAGTCAAATCTGATATCAATGTGTATTCTGTAAAGCTCTTTGATGATAGGGTTCCGATGTTTGTCTTTTTGTTTTATCATTGTGAAAGTAGATTGAAACTAGATTCTGTTTGTTTTAACAGAAGGGACACCTTTAATCACTTGACGACCTGGTTAGAGGACGCTCGCCAACATTCCAACTCCAATATGGTCATCATGCTCATTGGCAACAAGAGGTACGATGCATGACATAGTGATGGTTACATCCTGTCCTACAGTAGACGGGACCATCAACAATGTGTGGATGGTCCTAACACTAACACCTAACACTGTAGCTTGTTCAAAGTTAAATAAATCCAACTGTTCTACACTTATGTAAGTTAAATACATAATTTAGGCGTTTTTAAATGAGGAATTCAGATCTGATTATTTACAATACTTCTGGCTCATTCTGTGCCTGCATAACAGCATTGTGTAAGATAAGGATATGTCAAAAGCCTGCTGGCGATAGAAATGCACAGCTTTCTACTCTTAGCTGACCATTGAAAACACATTATGTCATTGTATTAATGCGTGTGTTTGTGTGTGTTTTTAGTGACCTAGAGTCGAGGAGAGAGGTGAAGAAAGAGGAAGGTGAAGCATTTGCCAGAGAACATGGCCTCATATTCATGGAGACTTCAGCCAAGACTGCCTCTAATGTAGAGGAGGTAATAATACTTACACACATGCACATAGATATACCCATGCACACATACACTACAGGCTACATTTTGAAACTGACAAGTTTTTTTGCGTTATATAGACGTATAGAATGATAAGTAAAGTGCCAGAAAATTACACATTTGTTTTAGCATCACTTCACTACTATAAACTCCACCTACTACTCCTTGCAGGTAAACACTAATGCTAACAGCTTTTTCCTCACATATACTGTAAATCTCTTCTCGTAAGAAGGGCCACACCAGAGTTTCACACACATTATCTGCTGTTTCACAGATATTAGTGCTGCCCGTTGACATCTGTAGCCGAAGTTAGTCCTCTAGACTAAATCTTTGAATATGTCGGGATGTGTTAACTATCGCCAAGCCATGCTTCGTTATTAGTTAGAATGTTCATTGGTGTGTTTACATTTAGTTAAACGTTCACTGGCCGATGTGTCAATTACAGGCCATGACTATGACTCCTCAGTGGTCTGCATGTTTTTCCTGTTACAGTGAGTCTTAAAGCCCAACTTTCATTTATCACTCTTCATTGTATATTTTGATATTAAGCCAGTCTGTGAGACATAGAGCCCCTCCAGGGCTGTATCCAGGACTTTGGAAATACTGAGGTCATGAGTCCCAACTCCCGCAGCAAACAATAAACCTGTAAAAAAAAATCACATTTAAAGGAACACGCCGACTTATTGGGACTTTAGCTTATTCACAGTAACCCAAGAGTTAGACAAGTCCATACATACCCTTACATAGCCTAGCACGTTAAAATAACGCCAAAATGTTGGCATTGTTTTGTCACTTATTGGGAGCAGTAGGCTCGTTGGAGCCGGTTACCTCCAGGATCTGTGCTAGGCTTAGCTAGCGCTGGGGGCGTCAGACAGAGTTACAACACGCACAGAGATGAGAAGGGTATGTATGGACTTATCTAACTCTGGGGGTTACGGTGAATAAGCTAAAGTCCCAATAAGTCGGCGTGTTCCCTTAATGATTAATTTACCCATTTTGTCATACTTTCTGTGAATGTCCTTACATGCTTGCTGTTTAAAAGCCCTAAGCACCACCATTTTTGTCCAGGCTGAAATATCTCAACTATTTTATAAATTGCTGTGAAAGTTTGGACAGACATTCATGTTCCACAGAGGATGGATCGTACTGATTCCCTGACATTTCCTCTGTTGTCATTATCAGTTCAAAAATTTAAATTTTGTCCAAAACTGGTTGGCAAATTGTAGCATGCTAACACACTAAACTAAGATGGCAAACATGGTAAACATTATGCCTGGTAACATCCTAATGTTAGCATTGTCATTGTGAGCATGTTAGCATAGAGATGTTAGTATAACCTCAAAACACTGCCTAAGTACAGTCTCATAGAGCGGCTAGCATGGTTATTCAATGTATCAACATTCAGTCATTACCTCTCTGTATAATAGTTGTATTTGGTAGTGGCGGAGTCCGCCATTCCCACACTGTATTTAGAATGCCTTGCATCCTAGATTCACAGGAAGAACAAAACAGAAATGATGCAGAGGACATTTACCTTGGTGTTCTCAGTGGTAGCTAGAGCACTACCTTCCTCATTACCACCACTGAAGTGCTCTGTCACTGTGGAAACAACAGTAGCCCAAAATCAGAAAACTGATGTGTTGCTGGGTGTGTATTATGAATGGAATATTAGTCTGTGCACATTAAAAGATAAATACCACAGTGCAGTCTTGAACGGTGAACAGAGTTGTGTTGGGATGGATGATAAATATACAATCTTAGTCTTATTTGTTAGCTTTCTCAATCTCACCTATTGTAGTTTATTGTACTACCTTGTTTGTATGTAGTCTAAATGCTCTCCCTAAATAGACTGTCACACTGTCACAAAAACCTGCCGTTGACTTGACTGTTTACCTGTAGCATCATAGCTCACCATGCTGGAGCCTAACCGTGCCAGCTTTACATTAACATCATGAAGCACACTGCTCCGCCCCTCACAGAGCCACACCCCGGGTGTTGTTGTGTGTGTAATGAATGCATGGCGTCGTCCTCGGGGACTCCTTTCTCACTTATCCAATCACATAAATAATCCCATCCTGCACAGCATGCCAGCCGGGGGCACTGCAGAGAGTGTTTGTGTGTGTTTGTGTGTGTTTGTGTGTGTTTGTGTGTGTTTGTGTGTGTGTGTGTGTGTGTGTGTGTGTGTTTACATTGATTTTTTTTCTACCCTCGCTTGCCTGGCCTATATCATGCAAACACCCACATCACTGTTGAGTAGAGCGCTCACTGGGGTTAAGATGAGGGGGAGGTGTGTGTGTGTGTGTGTGTGTGTGTGTGTGTGAGATAAATTTGTCTCATTAGTGTCCTCTGAATCCTCCTGATAGCGCTCCTCGCCTCCCTTCATCTCTCCTTCTCATCCCTCGACGTCCATCATTTGCTCTTTACCTCCCTCCCATCCTCCTTCACCCCCTCCCCTCCGTTTCCTCCTCAAACATCTCTTCCTCCCCTTTCTCCTCCTGCCCTCTTCCATTCATTTCTTCCTCCCCTCCTCCCTCAGTTCATTCCTCCTCTTCTCCATCATCTCCCTTTCTCTCTCCAGCAGTATATCAGCCAGTTATACTTCATACATATTCATAACCTCCACCCCGCCTCCCCTCAGCGACATCCAGCAGCCAATCAGTGCGCTAGGTTTGTCGTCAGGGTCTGTGGGTGGACACCGGGCTGATGGGATGGTCCTTAGAGAGAGATTCCTGTAAGCATCTTCTCATGGTCTCATCTCCCATCCTTTCGTCTTTCCTTACGTCCTCCCTTCCTTGAGACCCGTTATTTTTCTTTATTTCTTGTCTTTCTTTTATGTTGTCTATCTTGTCTCTTACTTTTTCTATCTCTTTCCATTCTTTGCTACTTTTTTTTTAACTCTTCATGCTCGTCACCACTAGTCCTTTCTTTAAGTCTTCTTAAGAACCTCTCTACTTGTCACGATTCCTCTAGTTTTTCCTTTCCCTAAATGTTTTATCCCCTTAGTTTTCGGTTTTCTCCTTTTCATTTACTCCCGTCATACGATCCACACACATCCAAAATGAATATTTTCAAGAAGTGTAGAGATCTGTGAAGGAACAAGGCATGCAGTGATGTGTTTTAAAGGAAGGGAAGAGGACAGGAGTGAATAGGACAGTGCACAAGAGAGCACCCTTGGGCTCCTCTGTCTATTTTCAGACTGGGTGTCAGATAGAAGTTCAGGCCATATTTTCAGTTCTTTAATGACTCTGCTTAGGAAACACACTTCCTCTTGGCCTGACAAAGTTGTGTGTGGAGGCAGTTGGTAGTGGAACATGCGAGCGCACATTTGACGGCATCACCCAGATGTGCTGATCACCGAGACGAGGAAATCACAAACCGGAGCCCAACTCCTTATCCCCGCTGCTTTTAAAGCAGCCTGTAGACGGAGCGATTCAACCCGCGATTGGCGGGTGCTAAAACTCACATTTGTTTGCCTTCCACAGTTCATCGCTTACTTGATGCGTCATTCCCCCGTTGCCTCTGCACCAGTGCCGTGTGTAATGTGCGCACGCTTGGTATAAGCCAGTGGTTCTCAAAGTGGGGTTCAGGGACCCCCAGGGGTCCTTGAAGGGGTTCCAGGGGGTCCCCAACAAAAAAGGAATCATTTATTTTCACTATAATTTCACTATAATTTCATCCATAAGTAACACAATGACAATTTTGCTCATGGGTTTCATTCACTTTCTGTAATAAAACAAAAATTCTCTCAGGTAGGGTACCCTGGGACAAAGTCTTATCAGATGGGGGTCCGTGGTCTAATTTGTGTCAGTTTAGGGGTCCTTGATGTGAAAAAGTTTTAAGAACCACTGGTATAAGCACATCAAAGCAGTTGCTGATAAAAGGCACAATAGTTTTGTTTGGGTTTAAAAGGCCTTCACGTTTTTTGTTGGAATTTTCAACCAGGGTGGTGGCAAGTACGAGAAAGGCCGCCTTTGACTTGGATAGGCAGGGAAACCCTTGGTCAGATCATACAGACTGCACAATAAGTTTTATCCTAGTTGCTCTCCAGTTTCGACCCTTTTTCGACACAAACACTAAAAGGCTGTCCCTGGAGACAAATGCATTGATACCATAGGCGAGTAGCTCAGGGAGCTTAATTCCACTCTGTTATATCATCTTTGATCCTCACAGTGATGTCGGTGAGGTGTGTCTATGTGTCTAGAAAGAAAACCGAGATTGTGTGTAGTCTCTGTGTGTGCTCTGCTCAGATCGTATTCTTGTAGCAGCTGTTGACAACAAGAAGCAAAACTGCAGTGTTTCTGCATCTTCTAACAAGGTCTTCTAAAAGCTTTGAAAGGCCCTTAGATAGTGTTCAGTAAGGGATTGTACTTCTTAAAATACTCTACATCTTGATCTCTTTAAGTCCAAACAAAACTGCATTTTTTTTTTTTTTTTTTAAAGCATCTTCCTTCCTTGATGTTTGAAACTCAATACTGGAATAGGACGCTGTGTTGAGGAAGAAAACTGCAGTTTTTATTTGATCAGCGGGATAAAGGAAAGAGCAAAAACAATGGTTTTATTTGATAGCATTTAAACTGGCTACACATCTAGTGAGAGCCTGATTTCCAAGAAGAAAAAAAATCATATAATTCAGTTTCAGGCTTGTCAAAATGAAGCATTTTAAATATAAAGATATTGCTCAACATTTCATGAAATACACTTTAGATATAGACCGATAACATGGGCCAGGTACAGGTATCTATTGTCGGCCGCTAAGTAACAAGAAATTGCCGTACAGAAATACCAAACTAGGTTTGACATAAATGAACAGTGTCACCATTAGATGGTTTGTCCAATAGAGAGCACTCACACGTTGATTTTTACACTGTAAAATATCCCGCTCAGGATAAATCTTTATCACAAAAAAGGAAAATCTAATCTAAAAGATCTGTATCAAGATTGTTTGTTTGTTTTCACGTGTTTTTGTTTTTATCAAAATGACTATTGGCCGATATATCGTCACCAGATTTTTTAAAATTCCAAAATATCAATATCGCTTCAAAAATCCAGTATTGGTAACGGGACAGCATTCCAGATATGGGCAAAGAAAGGAATAAGTGAAGTAGACGACCTCTTTAAAGAAGGGATGTGTGTTTTGAAAATTTTATTTGCAATGAAAAATTAATAAAATCATTGTTTAAAAAAACAAAAAGAGGCTATAATACTTATCTGCTGTCTTTTCAAGAGTGAGATGGTTTTGTTGTGGTTTTAGAGGGATGTTCTGGAGCTATTCTTAATGAACATCCACTCAGTACTTCTGCGCAGTGTCTCCTGTTTAGATTCAGCTGGCGAGCACAGGTTTGGCTTTGGTCTCTATACAAGACACGATTGTTCCTTATCTGCCAAATCTGGGACACCAAGACTGTCAGAAGCTGCACAAATGCACCATGCCCGGCTGTGGTTTACCAAGAAATGGTTCCAGCACACAACTCCCCCTAAACCCTCAACGTGTCGTTTTTACTCTTCTGTAAAGATACAGTGTTTAATTTGTGAGCTTTAGGTCTGCCGTTAGGTGTAGTTTTTCACTTTGGACAGAGCCAGGTCAGCGGGTTCCACCTGCTTCCAGTCTTTATGCTAATCTTACTACAGCCTGTCTTAAGCTCTACTTAATGCACACACATGAGATCCATACCGTTCTTCTCATTTCACAGAATGATATCATACATGTGTATTTTCCAAAAATGTTAAAGTAATACTTTAAGAGCTGCAGGGGGTGTCCTCTAGCTCACCCTGTAGAGCGTGCGCCCCCCATGTAAGCTGACTACTTGGCAGTGGCCTGGGTTCGAATCCGACCCGCAGCTTTTTGCTGCGCTTCATTTCCCCCTCCCTTTTCCTCTCATTCTCAAGGCAATATCATAAAGGCAATAAAATCCCCAAAAGTAATCTTTACCTCCATTGTGATTTGTCTCCTTTTAAAAACCTTTATGTATGTTTTAGCCCGTTTTCGAATAATACCTAACATCACCACCACCAGACGTCTCCCAAAGTCTTTTAAATATCGGCGTGCAGTTTGTTAGCCTCCCAGGCAGCCATTTTGGTTTCTATTCACATCATCACTATGCAAGGAACACTGGTTCATTTTTGTCATAGTTCTATTGTCATTTTGCGGTCTTCAAGTGCTGGTGTGAAGCTTCAACATCCCATACTTGACACACATCTGTTTTTCATGGCGTCCGTGTTCCAGTGTTTACCACAACTTGTGAATGCAATGCTGTTCAGCAGCCAACTCTTGAATGTGGAACGTGTGAGCGTCTTACCAGTATTTCTGACACACTTATATAGAATATTTATCAAATCAACTCCCACTTCCAGCTATAGTTTAGCTGATCGACTGTGATGGATTACAGTTTCCAGCCAAAGAAGATCTGCTAAGCAGAGTCATGTTTTAGCGAGAATATTGAGCTGTTGTTCAAAACTTGCATTCAGTCTGTTTTGCATTCCTAATGAGGAGTCAACATTTAAATATGAATTGAATCTCCTCTTCTCTCTCTCTCTCTCTCTCTCTCTCTCTCTCTCTCTCTCTCTCTCTCTCTCTCTGTCTCACTTCCTGTTCTCTATCTCAGGCTTTCATCAACACAGCCAAGGAGATCTATGAGAAGATCCAGGAGGGAGTGTTTGATATCAACAATGAGGTGAGACACACTTCACTCAGTTTTTTTTCCTTCCTTCTCAAACCTCTCCATTGTTGTTCTCTTTTTTTAGGGCAGTCTCGTCCTCTCTTCCAGTCTTTGTTCTCTTCTTTTCCTGTCTTTCTCCTTAGTTTTCCAGCAGTGTGTGTGTGTGGTTTGCCACGCTCCCTCTCTCCTCAAAAGGAGGGGGGTGGGGGGGAACCCTCTTCTCTGCTTCCTTTGACTCCAGCCAAGCAAAACTCCCTGCGTTCCTCCTCTCCCCTGCTCTATTTTCCACTTGCTCTTTCTTCCCTCCTCAGCTCTCTTTCTCACACACACACACACACACTGTCTCTCTCGCTTTCTCTCTCTCTCACACACACTCTGCCTCTCTTGCTTTCTCTCTCTCTCACACACACTCTGCCTCTCTCACTTTCTCGCTCTCTCACACTGTCTCACACTCTGTCTCTCTCTCTCTCTCTCTCTCTCTCTCTCTCTCTCTCTCTCTCTCCCTCTCTCCCTCCCTCCCTCTCAAATTCTGTCTCTCTCTCTTTCTCGGCATCTTGCCAGCTCATAAATTCCTCGCATCCCACAAGGTCTCAGTCATTCAGCAAAAAAACAAACAGGCAGCCAGCCAGTCTGTAACCTTCCTATCCCTCTAAGTCACTAAGTTTGCTATTCAGTCAACCAGATGGTTATCTTTTCAGTGGAACGGTTATTTAGGCATGGAAGACAAGACAACAAGCCTGTCAGCAAGTATGCACAGCAGATGCATTAGTTATACTACTTTCACTTAAAATTGCAATCTCCAAAAACGCAGTTCACACGTAAAACACTACGCCACGTTGGAGTTTTCAGTTCGGTTTCATAAAAATCTCTTTCCACACAGGAATGCCTAAACAATAGTTAAAAAAAAAAAAAAATAAAAAAAAAATGCTTAATCTGTTCTTTGTCATTCTGTGTTGGTCAGCAAAAAACAAAGCTGTACATCACCGATCACATCTGGTAAAAATCTCTGTTCTCATTAAACACATTTTCCAGTATCAAGCACCTGAACTAGCATAAATTAGTGCTCACAATGCTAACTGTTGACCAGGCAAACTGTGTTTACTGTGCTGCCACACTGACAAAATGAATGCAGATTACTGACAATCACTGTATTGTGTGTTCAGCTGTACTGATTTAAAATGAGTGATCACAGAGAAAGTTAGAGTTGATGGAAAGCTGTCTTCCTAATGTTATTGCTGTGCAGCATTTGACTACCCAGATGCATTTCAGTGTTTTCCAAAAGTTCAATAATCCTTATCGACATTAAAACGCACACCCTAGTGTTGTCAGATTTATCCATTCTGGATGACAGTTTTCAGGTGCGAAAAGCATCATCTTAGGACCAAAACCGAGAGAAAAAGATATTTTAAATCTCAGCTGGCTTTAAAAAATGATACTTGAGAGCTGGGTCTGAAATCAACTATTTTCTCTGACTGCTACGGTGGCAGGCAAATATTGTTTATTTGTCTGCCACTTATAAAATCTATGCGCTAAATTAAGGAATAACGCTAAATTTAAGAAATAACATTTAAGTCCTTTCTGTCCGTTTCCTTGACTTCCTGTCTGTGTCCAGTACACTTCCATCCTGCAAACATCCGCTGCTTCTCCATTCACTGCAGTTGAAGCCTAAGTGGCAGCAGGAGCAATGCGTTTCCTGTTTTGGTGCAGGCTCCAGTCGGCTCCTGCAGGGCCAAACTTTGACGGTGCGAATTTGCAAGTTCAACAATACAAATGTTGATGCACTATGATCGGTTCAGTTCTCTCAATTGTGTTGAATGAAAAGCCAGTGTAAGCCTGATATTCAGCCTGAATTGCCATTTTCTTGCACTTCCTTCATTCAGCATGAGTCTGTGTTCATGTTATCTGATTTCTTTTGTTTCATTTTGCCTGAACTGATGAGTAGCAGGTGGTATACATGTCCACAGACATCATCAGACATCATCATTTTCAGTCCGCACAGAAGAAGCAGTAGCTGTTGCTAAGAGCATTTAACTTAATGTTTTTTCACATTTTTATTTCTGTATGTGGACTTACAACAACATGTACAGCTGCATTGGTCTCATCCACACTTGTTGGCATTTTTAATGAATGTAGCTAGCTAGCCAGACATCCCACTCTTAATCCAGATTACAAATCTCTGATTAGTCAACTGTTTCTCCAACTGGAGGAATTAGCGGTCAATGAGAACAGCACCTATTTAGATCACTGAACAAATCTGAGATGTAGGCAGTGATTCAGAGGTCTGGGACTAGAAGGCTAATGTGACCTTAGTGTGGAGGATGTACTCTGAGTTTACTATCTTCATAAGAAAACTCTTAACCATGTCGTAAATCATGACGTCCAGGTCCACACAGGCCGTCCTCATGCAGCCTACACACGGACCATGTGTGTCTACAAACGTGTGAAAAATTGTCAATGTAGTATATGATCAGAAAAGTGTGTGCGTCCTCTGTCTGCGACTATATCTGGCCCTTTAGCCAGCCAGCCAGCCAGCCAGCCAGCAAGTACAAATGTTAGTCAGACAGGACTGGAGTCAGCCAGCCAGCGAGTGTTTTTGTTATTAGAAACAGTAAGACGGAGTGAAGGCAGGCCGGCCAGCCAAACCACATCAGCTGACTGGCTGAGGGAGAGAGAGAGGGAAACCCCACCAGAAATGTTGGCAGCCACTATGAGAAAACACTCACACACACTTACACTCACACACACACACACATGGCCTTAGCTCAATAAATGTGATTTAAAGGCATACAGGGTTTCCCAGAGGTACCACTGCTACTGAGTGTAGGAGGGGGAGTTACACTGAGAGGGAGTGAGATAAATATATACAGAGGGATAGAGTGAGGCTGAGAGTAGGCTACAACCACACCAAGAGAGAGATGATGAAACAGAGTGGGGAAAGTGAGCATTACAGTACACAGAGGGAGAGAGAAAGAGCTCTCCAGTTGAGGGGATGAGAGAGATGAAAGAGCAGTGTCTCTCTACCACCCACCTGCCTGCCTCTCTCTCTCGCTCGCTCTCTTTCTCTTTATTAGAAGTGCTTTTTTTCCTCCTTGAGTGCTGCTGGTGTTTCCCCTCACCTTTTGTGCAGTGCATCAGCACCTGTTGCTTCCCCTATTATGATGTGATCTAATAGGAGCCCCTGCAGGCGCTATGCAATGTTGATTTCACCATGAAAGCAGGGATGCACTTATTATTCAGTGTTTTTTTTTTTTCATTAAGTGAGTGATTATAATAACTTTCTTTTGTTATTTGGTTAGAAAAAGATTTCTTGTCATGATTAAAAACAAATGACAAGAGTAAAACAAGGTTAGGGTTTAGTATTCATTCCCTCTATCCACATAATAATCTGCCCATGGCCGTATTCATCTGTTAGACGGCTCTGGGGCAAAGATTTGCTGTTGGGACCCCCTTGAACCTCCACCTGGTCACCTCCCGCCCACTTTGCATTGTGTGTACCCTGTCGCTTCCAAGTTACCATCAAGTACAGCCCACACAGCAGACTATACATGACAGCCTCATATTTAGACCAGACACACGGGTACTCCTATGTTTGAATAAGTACCCAGTCTCACTAGGGTACTGGCATGGCAGAGTTAATCCTCCTTGTGTGGCTAGGTGGTGAGCTAACTGATGACATGCTAGCTGGGAAAACTAGCCAGCCACAATAGCCCACAGGGAGACTCTTCGTGGACCGCTACGACCTGGAGGTAGCCAATCTAGCACAGTAGCTAGTGAGCTAATATGCTATAATGTTATGTTGTTATTTGAAGAAATTAGTACAGTGGGCAAATTTCAACAGGAACTTATTGAAAATGACGTTTGTTGTCTTGACAATGGCCCTGTGCTCATCTGATATTTCTGTAGACATTGTAAACACATCTGGTGGAAGCTGGAGATACAGAAATGAAAAAGTAAATTATTCCGAGGGGATCCTCATGTGGTTTCCAAAATCTGATCAAGTTTGCATGAATATTTATAACGAATAAAATGTCATATTCTGAAAGGTTAGCGAATGTATCGTATTGTTTTAATCGCAATGTGTCAAATGTAAATAGAGGTGATAGAATAACACAGGAGGTTGATTAACAGCTAACAGTGTTTTTCTTATTGCTGTACCGAGATTTACACATTTTTCAAAGACAGTTGTGTTATGTGCTTCTTCACGGTTTAAATTCTTCAACAGTACAAGTAGACACGCAATTAAGGCTACTCAAAACTGGTCTACTGACCCCTCCGGCTGAGTGTCACGTGACCCTCGCCGTCACCCATAGCCCACAAGGCTAGCTGGCTAGAAAGCTAACTGCCGGTTAGAAAGGTAACTGCCAGTTACAGGTAGTTAGCTTTCCTGGTCCCTGGTTGCTTATTCAAGTTTATTCAAGAGACATATTTGTAACATGGAGTCCACAACTGACTGTAAACTGTGCCTCTTTTGTGGATCAGTTAATACTGCAGCAGAGGGTGGTTATGTAAAAGTGTATGGTGCAAAACTGCTAATATGATATCTTAATCTATTGTGGTCTCCCTAGCCCTATCTTACATCAAACCTCAGTACTGTCAAGATGGTGGCTTAATAGCCAACAGCACAGATTTGCATGTCTACGTCTCTAAATGCTGGTCTGACCCAGCCCAAACACTCCCTTGCCCCAGATTTTCTGTTTAGATTAATTTGTGCTAATTTGATTGAAGTGTTCATATTATGCTTTTTGGCTTTTTCCCTTTCCTTTATTGTGTTATATATCTTTTTTGTGCATGTTATAGGTTTACAAAGTGAAAAAGCCCAAAGTCCACCCCAAAGGGACTTACCATCTCCAACAGAAAACACTGTTCACAAACTGCTCCAAACAGCTCTGTTGTAGTCCAGCCTTTACTTCAGTGATGAACGTGGTCACTTTGTAACACGTTATAATGCTCGCCTAGCTGCTAGCATGGCACTCTCTCATACTCCTCATTGCTTCTGACTGGCTAGTAGTCCTTACCTAGGTACTGCGCATGTACGACTCCCAACAAAGATGGAACAGAAGTGCGATGCCTCACTCTGTAGCTAAAACAGAGAGCTCAACACACAGGGTGAAAAGAGGAGCTGCAGCAATGTGCAGTACAACAAAAATATGGTGTTTTATGAAAATTAAACCATGTAAACCTATTCTGATATAACTTGCCCATAAAGTATTGCAGTCTGAAACGTAAGGATAGACCGGGTTTTTCCACAAAATAACACACTTTCTTATTATACCAACCGATGTAGTCATTTTTTTATTGACATGATCCGTTTTCCTGCGGTTTGTTTTTCCTAACCTAATTTCTATCTTATTGTGGATGTCTTTGTCTCCACACAGGCTAATGGTATTAAGATTGGACCCCAGCATCCTACCACCAACTCCACACTGTCCGGTAGCCAGGGAGGCCAACAGGCTGGAGGGGGCTGCTGCTGAAGCCCCAAAACACACCACCTCCTCCTCTAACCCCAACCCCAACCCTTCCTCCTCCTCCTCCTCCTCCTCGCCCTCTCCGACTCTCCCTTGCGTTTCTACAGAACTGTCCAGGCTCACTAACAGTTTGTTAACCTTTCTCTCGCAACCGCTCCATTCTTTCATCCATCCATCCATCCCTCTGTGTCCTTTTCTCTCTCTGTCTATCAGCCATGGCTTTCCTCAGCCCTTTGATCATACCCGAGGGTCTAGGGGCTGTGTCCCCATAAATCAACCTGACTTCCTACAGTCTTACAAGGACAGTCAGTCTCACCTGCAGGGTTAGCCACCAAATTCTTCTCTTTTTTTTTGTTAGATAAATGGATTTTTATCTTTTTATTAAAAAACAAACAAAAAACATGCTGGAATGTGAAGAATTCTGTTCCAGCAGTTTAATTTACACACTCCTCCTAATTCATGAGGTTGTTGTTGGGATATGACTTTATCTCAGAATCATAAAAAAAAGGTATATGTTCAGTAATAACATGGTTAGAGATTAAACGCACTCTTAACAACTGACTGTATGGAATAAACCATGAAACTTTATTTTTTTTTTTTAAATGACGCAGCACGTAGATAGCAGGGCATGTTTCTACATGTTGAGTCAGTTTTCATGCTGTGCCTGTATGTATAGGGACGATATAGGTATTCCAGTATGTCCGTTTGGGAGGTTTAGGAAGCATTCAAGTCATTCTGTATCTTCTGTCCATAAAAACAAAGTGCAAATTATGTTTTTTGTGCTTCCTTTCCCTATTTTTCACCATGTTCTATTGCTCGCTCTCTCTCTCTCTGTGTCTCTTTGTTTCCTTGATGTTGACTTGCAGATGATTTGTATTTAATGAACACTACAAACTGGTTGTGGCTTAAAACGTGTTTTAAAATGTCTGGAGCGAGAATAAAAGACCAAACTGTTGAGTGTGAAAATGGATCCTTTTGGGAACAACAGAAAGGAAAAGCAGGAAAGTTTAAAAAAAAACGTTAAGGGATATTGAGAGCAGCGGCCGCCATTATGAAGTAAAACGAGGACAATTGTTGGAAATCAAGACTTTCTTGTTAACTATATTTATCAGGCACATTATTGTGTATATATGGCTCTTTAGGTTTCTGTAGCTTTTTTGGGCTGTTTAAGGTGAAGCTTGGTGTTTTGTTGTGGTCTAGTTATTTCTTTACCAGGGCTGGAAGAAAAAAAAAAAAAAAAAAACATACTGGACCTTCAAGCAGCTTTTTCGCATTTTTAACAATTCTCATTTAAATCCAAAGGTACTGAGTCGCCCTGTTACATTAGGGTTGGCCATGCCCTTTCTTTTAAATGACAAGTATGAATGATAACAGGCTGTTAACAGGACCGTGTAGAGGCATTGAAAGTCCCTGGTGGAGAACCGACTCCAACTGAAAATGTCAAGGCGTCTCCCTTTTAAGCAAGCAAAGATTTACACCATGAATTAGCTGGCAGATATATAATGTATACTGTTTAGAGCTTGATCGATGACTGCTGCAATATTTTTTTTTTTTTGCTTCGAGATCCCCAATGTAATATGCACCATTTTATATTTTATTTCTTCAGTTACTTGTTGTTCATCCTCCCCTCTCATCCCCACTTCTTCTCTCTCTTTCTCAAACTGTTTGCTAACATTAGCTCTGTATCTATTTCTAATGCCAAATTATTGTGGTTACCTGTGTTTTGTCAACAACAAAAACGAGGAAAAGAATCAACAAAGCCCGTGCATTTGTCCTGAAATCCAGCTGCCTGCCTTAACTCCACCCCTGAGAGATTTGGACAGCTGCTAAAATGAATCAAACTGACCCTTTATGTGCAGATAGGAATTTTACCACTAACTAGCTAGTTGACGATGCATTACTCATGCATAGATGCACACTTAAGAGATATGTAAAGTCATAGAAACAGGCTTAGTTAGAATTTTGTTGGGGCATTTGAAAGTAATCCAAACCCACATGTTGACTTTTTTTTTCCATCTCCTCCATGCGCACACACACCCAGCCTGCATACAGTATATGCATGCATACAGTATATGATGCATACATATAATTCTGTTTATCTAACCTAGCTGTTTTCTCTCAAGGCTAACCGTATAACTGTAGTGAGTTTTTTGGTTTCACAGCAGTACGAGTGAATCTGTTTTCCTCGGCAGTGCGTTCTCTTCTTTTTTCCTTTCTTTTTTTATTCTTAGATATATTCAGACAGTTATTAATCTTATTCTGATGATGATTATTCTTTGTAAAGCAAAATGTAGTGTGTATGTATGTGTGCGTGCGTGCGTGCGTGTGGACCCAGAGGGGTTACAGGGGGAGGATCAAGCCAAACCTGATGCATCTATCTATCTATCTATCTATGGATTGATCTAGCTATCTTATCTATGTGGCCCTCCTGTCTCGCTCTTCCTGCCTCTCCCCCTCCCCCTCAACGTTATTTGCTGTGTTTGTTCTTTGGAAAAAACAAAACTTAAAAAAAAGAAAAAATGAAAATGCTATCACAATAAACTATAATAAAACATTCTAAACTCTAAACATGTCATTTTGATGGTTATGTGGAGATGGAAAAAAATACAGTGTTTGAAAAAAGAAGAACTGCATTTGTATTTTCTGTCTTGTTTTTTTGGCCACCCGGGCCTGCCCATGCACTTTTCGGTGTACGAATGAATGAATGAATGAATGAATGAATGAATCCTAATGGGTCCACATGCTGTTTTATCTGATTTATCCATTGAAATGAGCAGGGAGGGACTTGTGTGCTCTTGGATCCGTGCCAGTCGACCTTCAGCAGTCATGGAGATTGTATTCCCTGATGAAGGTCAGCCAGACTGAGCCTGCCTAATGAATGAAACATTTTTTAACTCATATGTAGTCAGGATAGGTTCGGTGTACGTGCATGAGCTTTTTAGCAATGCTCTACTGTACATTTGCAGGAATACGTCATGTTTTTGGGACATCCGTGTATGATAACGTGTTAGCTGGGGGGCCAATATAAGCATATTACATGCTAGCCTAAAGTGCTGGAGCCAATGAACTATAGGGTCATTTGGTATGAAGGTTTATAAGTTCCAACCAATGGCTGTCTTTATTAATGGTTCATAAATCATTTACCAATGCTTTGATCAATAAGCCATGGATAAGACTACGTCTTGGGTTGTGAAAAATAGGAAAGGTTCAGTGTTATGTGAATGAGCTTTTTAGCAATGCTCTACTGTTCCAGAAATCCCTACATTTGTAGTATAGTGTATGTAAATGTGTTAGCTGGAAAGCTACTATAAGCATACTACATGCTAGTATGGGGGTCTACCCACATTTCTAGGACATTTTCAAAATGAGGTCTTGTGTTATGTCCCTTCAATCTAAGCCATATCCTTCCACAAGATGTTTTAGGGTTAGGGGGATAAAATATGATACAAATTTATGAAAAAGGAAATGTGGGAACATAGGGCCTAATTTTCAGTGAAAAAAAAAAAAAGATACTTAGAAATGTGGGAACATAGGCACGCTCCCCTGGCATTAAAAGCGCGAGTCAGTGAACTATAGGGGCATTTGGTACCTTATATAATTAGGCACAGGGTTGAAAATTAGCACCATCCACCAGCCAAATGCTGGTAAAATATGTAAGTGGCTGGTAGATTTGCTTCACTCACCAGCCAAAAAAAACTGTTAATTGCTATTGGGTGGCTGGTAAACTTTTAACATTCACTAGCCATGTCGCTGGTGGAGCAAAAGTTAATTTTGCACCCTGATTTTGGGCACACTTTATGAAGGGTTTATAATTTTCAACTAATGGCTGTCATTATTAATGGTTCATAAATAATGTACCAATGCTTTAAAGATCAACAATAACCCTCGGACAGTAATGCCTCTTGGGTAGTGAAAACTCCCTATAGCCTGGTTGTGTGCAGCCTCCAGCGTTGACATCTGCTTTTTAGCTAGCTCTTTAGTTCATCAGGAAACCCCTCCAACGCCCCTTTAAAACCACTTTGGTCCTGGAAACGACAAAGATTCCACAGCCAGCCGCTTTGTGAGGCTGTGCTTAGGCACCGTGGTGCTCGGAGTTGCATGCTAACATGCTCACAATGACAGTGCTAACTTGCTAAAGTTTGCCATCTTACTTTAGCTTTTTAGCATGATAACATTTGCTAAATATAACTAAACAAAAACCGATGCGGCTGATAGGAATGTCACTAGTTTTGCTGGTGTATGTATCATAAATTAAAGTAGGAATTGTTTTTGAGAAATGAACATCAACCTGATAATGGTGCCGAATGAAAAGTTAAGGGATCCCAAAGGTCATTAAAATTCCTCCTGGGGGGGGAAACAAAAATTACATTAAAAAAAAATCAACTATAGCATCTTTTTCCAGACACTGTGCCCCAGTTACTCTAGTGGATAAATTCCAGCTCTCGCTGTCAACAGTTTTTCTAGGGACTACGTATTTTTGCTATAAAAGGTAGCTCTAGGAACCTTTTTTGTTTTTGCGTGAACTTCCCTTTATTTGCAGAAGTCCCCTGATGGTTATACATTATTATTTTACAATTACACTATCAACAATATGAACATGAGTCTTGTAGAAATGTGACATTTCTAGTACCTCCTAAGCCATGTTGGATAACAGACATGAAATAAAAACACAATTTCATCTACAATAAATGATCAATGCTAGTGTTGTGCAGAAAAATATCAGAACCAGATCCTCTGGTTTGGAACTTCAGGACAAAATATACAAATAAATACAGAGCATCTATGATCATAGGAGTAATATTACCAGTCACAAAGCCCTTAACTAGTAAATCAAGTTCAAAAATATACACTAAAACAAGAAGTGTCTTAGCAAGTTGTTGTTCCACCACAAGCCTTCAGAACATTTATCAGGTAAAATGCCATCAGATGCAAAGTTATCCGACTAATGTAAAACTTACTAACACACTTAAAAGGACTACGAAATATAAGGCAATCCTCCAGCCTGGATGCTGCTGACTGCAGACCTCAGATTGCCCTGATGAAAAAGAAAAGCATACAGACCACACCTTAAGAATTACAGTAAGTATGTTTAATCAGTATTTAACTGTGATGTATTGGCAATGACAAACAAAACACAACATCTGAGCATGTCATATTTAATAGCTCCCTAGACCAAAGGTAAAATATACACGTGACCCATTTAATAGTTTTATGTTTGAAGGTTCACAGAAGGAGTAGCTTCAGTGTGGCTGTGGTGAGTTATGGTCTGTTTCTGCTTCAGATCTCGGAACGTCAGACATTCAGACATCAGATTCACTACAGCAAAACGTTTCTCTACAGGCAAAGAGGAATTATATAGTGTTGCTAATTTTTTTAGGAGTGATAAACAGGAAGCTATCAGACCTTGTGAGGAAGGTTTTGAAAATCCGTAAAGTAAACCACTTAAATTTAAATGTTACTTTGTAACGTTCCATCATTGGGTACCAAAGGGGGATATTGTGAGCTAGCTTTCCTGGAAAAGTTTTATTTCTGCACAGAGTTGAGTTGCATTAGGGCCATGTTAGTTGAACAGGAGATGGTTGTTGGGAATTAATACGTGACTAAATACATAAACCGGAGACTAAATAGCTGAAAAAATAACATCAAAATGCTGCAAAACTGTGATCATCTACTGTGCATTCAAAATACTTAAAAGAAAAATGTTTTCTACCTTGAAAAACAGTCCTTCCGCTGTGTTAGCAAACACAGTGGATAATGTATATACAGTGTATGAAGGAAAATAATAAGGTATCTGTAAGTAGCTTTAAAGTCAAATAAAATACAACTTTTGGTAATGCAGTCTATACTTTTCACATCTGTACTTTTAACTTCATTATTACTATGACAACATAACTTTGACTTATCTAAAAGCAGACACAATGTTCACGGGTGATGGATTACCTAACTCAAGCAATTTTCAAGTCTCTGCATGTTGATTTTCAAAACATACTGAAATGAGCTGAAACCATGGGCTGTCTGAATAGGGAGGGACATCTGCTCAAAAACATCTGGAAGAAATATAGAATGTGTATCATTTGTAGTAAATGGGCGACAAAATGCAGAAAACACTGGTATGGTCCTCCTTAGCTAAGAGAATATACTGTGGATGACTTTCATGTAAAATAAAATGATTTTCTAGTGAGAAAAGCATGTAACTCAGTGTTTTTCCTACAACATATAGGCCTCTCTTCTGAGGACCAGATTGTCATGAAAAGCAAATTACTAATTGTGTCAGAGACATCTGCATCACTGCTGATCACTCGCATGCATCTTCATTTCATCACTTTAGGTCAGTCCACTGATTAAACAAAAAATGTCAACATGAAATGAACAGGTCTTATACTCCTGGCTGCTACTTTACCCACAATGCAACTTGACTTGATTCACGTTTTTTCAGAGTGTGTTATGCTAGTAACAGCCAATGTAGCCTCTAGCCTCAAGCAAAGATGAGGAGTGGGCTTCAGAGGTATGGTGACCTCACTTCTTTCTGACTCCACATCCCCAGATGTTTTCATTTTCATACCTGTAAGTCTTCAGCCCCGATCAACGCTGACTCAAGTGACATCACTTGAGAGCATTTATCACTTTTATCAGCTGCAAAAGGCTTTACACAGCTTTTTCACATAGGCAGTCCTAACACCTGTAAACAGACTTTTGATGGGTAAAATCAGTGGAGTTCCCCTTTAAGACAACAATTATGTGCACACAAAAATGAAGTGAAACCTGTCCTTTGATTGATAAAAACAAGCATTTATAACGGACAGATGCATTCTATATAGGCTACAGCACTATTAAAGAGGTGACCTTGTACTCGTGTCAGTCATAATCAGCACACGAGCATTCAAATGAAGTTTCCTGCTCCTGTTGGCTTGACACTTTTCCTGTTTGCACAATCATGGCAATGAAGACCTAAAAGAGTTCTGGATGGTCATTATAACTAAAACAAAAACAAGGTTTAAAGCCACTATTACTGATATTTCATCATTCATTTTGGTTTTACTGCAGTCATTTCATTCACAACATAAACCTTTACCACCTAAAATAGCAGAATAGCAGAGCTATCCGACTATATAGATTACACCCAACCCGACCTAACTTGGTCATCATAACAAACGGGTCACTAAAATATTTCCCCGGCCAAGAACAGAGCTCTCTTGATATTGGTTTGTATTAGACTTTCAAACAGGTTTCTTGCTTCTATTGTCTTATCATAGATTTCTATTAAAACAATTAAAAAAAAAAACATTTGACTTGACTGTCGTAAACACCAAACCCTAGTCAAACGGACGCCCATGTAGCCTATATTTTTTACAATCCCCACAACAAGAAATCACAGAAAGCGTCACGCGGGCACGGCGAGGTCAGTGACCGCGCACGCCGCCTGTTTATCTCTATGAGAGATTCTCGGGAGCG
This sequence comes from Sander vitreus, assembly GCF_031162955.1. Lineage (NCBI taxonomy): Eukaryota > Metazoa > Chordata > Actinopteri > Perciformes > Percidae > Sander > Sander vitreus. The sequence continues at coordinate 25,823,409 of NC_135866.1, forward strand.
CGCCCCCCCTGGCCGAGGAAGGTGAGCGAGTGTCTGGAGGGGAGGACTCGGGAGCGCGACCAGCCGAGGGATCGATCGGATTAAACTCGATTTGAGTGAAATTAACACAAAGGAGAGAAGAGCAACGCACACTCGTTGGCGAGGTCGCGGATGCGAAACACGCCGGAGAAATATTTCATGAATAACCAACTTGAACTTTTTTCCTCTGTTTATTTATATTTCAAACGAAAAAGGACCACGGTGGATTTTTTTTCAAGCAAGCGGAGATACTAACCCTACTAACGAGGAGTTGATTTGATAAAAAGCCCGAAGTGACCGAGCTTGTTGGGTAAGCTAACAAATCCTCCTTTTGAATGAGTGCATTTTAAATTTTGTCGAGCATAATTGAATATGAATGTGAGGGTTTCATAGTAACCACTGATCCTGAATCAAACCCGTTTATATTACAGGCTATCTTCATAGTAAGTTTTCCATAGTTTTCCAACGTAGGCTAATCGCACTCTTTAATCAGTCGTGCGAGTTGGGGTTTCAGTCCTATTGGCATTTCATTCAAGGCTAACTCATTGGAAAGCTAATGTTTAAGACTGCTGGTTTATTTAGCTCCTGTTTTATTTTCTCATTTGAGCAGAAAGTCATTGAAGGTCTATGTAGCTGCCATGCCGACATGCTAACAATAGCAAGTTTAGCTTTGCCACCCGCTGCATCGCTCCCACACACGCACAACAGTCCCGTAGATAGTTGAAAAGTGGAAAGAAAAATCTCCAGCACTGCACGGAGAGCCTCTCTGTTTCGGAGTCCTTTCCCTTGACAACTTGTTGAATTTGGTAAAATAAAATATTGACTTAATGCAGTTTTAAAGTGTAAGTGTTAGCCCTGTTAGCTAATTGTGTTGAAGCTTCTAGGAGACACGAGGTGGCTCGAGCGTAGAGGTGAGTCACTGGCCGACTGAATGAGCGGAGCTCTCTGAGTGAGATTCCCAGCGGACAATACTTGGCATATATCGCCAAAAACGCTTCACCAGAGTAGCGTATAGTTAAAACATTTCTACACGAAAGTATAAATAATAGTTTTATTTCCACTAAATACGTGTTTTTGTAAGGGGACACTGTGAAGTGTCCGTAGTAGTCGCTAGTTTATTGGACGGAAGGGACAGAGCAGTGGAGGAGAGGGGGGGTGGGGGCAGTGAGGCCAGGCGGTCATTCCATACAATCGTGTTTTTCCACGTTTTACATTACCAAACCCAATGTTTAAATGTCCGAAACATACTCTCGTCCTTGTGTACCGCTTTGGAGTAGGGAGAAAAGTGTTTTACTTTAATAAAAACCGAGATGAGCGAAGCGTTCCCTGGTCCGGAACGACGTGCGAAATACCGCTGATAGGCTAATTAGCCGTGCTAGCCGCTGGAGGTTAGCCCAGCGCTAGGACACCGAAGTTCTGCTAGCCTGCTAGCCAGCTCTCTTCCCCATTGTGTACGGGCAAAGACCACTTTTTAGCCCCCCCGAGCTAGCTAGTAACCTGCTCGGGGCGGTTATCGGTCGAAGCATAGCTCTTGAGCAAGGAAATTAACTTTCAGCATTTTCACTTCACTTTTTGTCAAGGTTAAAAGGCGAAGTACGTCCTTTCCGTGTTTCGGCTTTTGTTATGAGAGCTTGTTTGTAATGTTACATTGTATCCAGTGACCGAAGTTTGGTAACCTCTGCGGCTACACTTGTTACATTATGTGGACGGGCGAAAACACAGCTCAAAGCACCTGCCCATGTACTTCTCACTAGTCACAGCAACACATACACAAACGGTTGTTTTTTTTCTTTCTTTACAATGCAACTTTATTTCGTGTGTCGCTTGCCCTCTTTCTCCATTATGTGTTCTGTAATCGGTCAACTTGCATAATGGTCACCCTGTCGCTCTCGCATAACTTTGGCTGCGCTATCTCTGGAAAAAACGCGAAGTGTTGTATCGCCAAAAACACACACACACACACACTTCGGTATTCATTTTCACATGGTGGTTTTATTCGCATTCAGTGTACATGTGCTGGTTCGTTATTTTTCTTCCTCTTGTCTGCTATAAAGTCAGGAGCTGCTACCCCCACCACCTTGTGTCTGTGAGCCAAGATGGCAGCTAGTCATGTTTAGTGGGACACAGAGGGAGAGATAAGAGGCCCCGACCACACACACACGTACACACAGCACACAACAGATGTTCAGCACAATTTGGTCTCTCTCTCTTTTCTTGTGGTAAAAGTTGAGGCACTCTTCCCCCATCCAGCCACAAGGCTGCCTTGATTCGTTAAAGAGGCAGTTGGTCTGGACTAAGCTGTAGATAGGACACAAAGTTAAATTACCCCCATTTGATTCGCATGTAGTGACAGCTCAGATTCCTTTTTTTGAATTTAAGATTGTATAGGTTAAATGACCTAATCCAAGCATATGAGTGCTAGTTTTATTCTGCTTAGGGCTTAGAGTTGCCTTTTTTTAATTTAAACTCATGTTGGCTTTTTCTAGAAGTTGGCTTTGATTGTCTTGAATTTGGCTAGGAGGCCTTGGATGAAACAAACCCTGACACCGACATTATTATTATTATTATTATTATTATTATTATATTTCACTTAGGGTAAGATATGGCGATACACCACATGCAGCAAGGTGACTCATACCCTACGAAACACATTGATTTACCATTTAATTGAGATTTCACAGAATTTATGCAATGAAATTTCCAGTCTACTATCCATGCACTGGTGCTCCACATGTTCAGTATACCCCCATTATCTTATTTTAACACATTCAAACTAACATTTCTAATGACCATACAGATTTAACCATGCTACTGTATGCCATGGCCTTGTTCAGTCACTTTAGCTTTTTGTTTTGAACAGGTGTCCCATCAATGTGTCATGCTTTTGAATAAGCTGTTCCCGGTTATTTTGACCTATGAATCATTAGTGTGATCAGCTTTGGTTATCTGAACATTTTCACTCATAATGTGCTACCTTCTATTGACCTTACTCAGAGCAAGATAGATAAACGTATAACAGTGTAGGAAAAGGGGCCAAATGAGGAGAGGCCAAAGGCAAAATAGGTCTGTGTGAGTATACGAAAGAGAGATAAGTCAGTAGTGCCCCTATTGGCGTGCAGAGAGCACTATAACTTGTAGCTGACAACACTGACGTTGTACTCTGCTAGTCAAAATGGCCATTGTTCATGTCTTTGTCCATCCCATCTCATTTGACTCTCTATGCTGTGTTCTCCACCAGCTTACCTTGCTAATCTTTTACTACTTAAGAGTGTAACTCATCAGGCTATTAGGTTTGGAAATTGCTCTCTTTACTCTGACCTTAATTTCTCTCATTTAGATGAAATAACCCTTTCATATATTAAATTATCAGTTCACAACATTTTCTGCAGAATGTTTTTATATTAATATGGATTTTTATTTTCTCTGGAGGCTGAGAGGAAATTTATTTCAAAAGCACATTTTCACTTTCAACGTGAGTTATTGCCCTACTATTATAAAATGAATTCATGTCGAACTGGAAGCATTAGCAGCACACACTCAGATACTTGGTCCATTTAGGTGCCAAAGTTGATTTGCAAATTCAAATGTATTTGCAACATTTGACACAATCAATTGTCATGTCAACATTTTGCAGCCCTAGTATGTTTTTATTATCATCCACGGAGTGTGAAGTAAAGTGACTTGACTAGATGTATTAAACATGGCCTTGTCCAAAAATAGAATAAGAATGAGAGTAATGTCTAAGATACTCATGTCACTGTCAAATTGACTGTTTACGTGAACAATTCTGCCCTATAATTGGATAATAGCCCAACAAAAAGATAAAATCCGAAACACTTTAAAGTTTTTATATATATATATATATATAAAAAATAAATAAATAAACAAACAACACAAACGGTAGCTTTGGGTAGTTGACAAACGGTTAAATCCTATCACCAAGGGTGGAATTTCCACTGTGGATGTGGGAAACGGTCCAGAAACGTTTTAAAATCTGTTTTATCCCCCTGCTCCATTTTTACAGTCAGAGTTTTAAGTGAATTGCTAAACTTTCTCAACATTGTCATTGAGTGCTATCTCTCAGACCATGCTGCCTTTACCAGCTAATGGGTAGAGCTCTTCGGAGGCCGTACACAGCCTTGCAGCAAGCTCTGCAGGGAATTCTACTTTCTTAGCAACATAAAAAATACACCATGTCATGTATATTTTTAGTTTTAACATTTTGAGTTACAGATGAGATGACAGACATTCCTAAAAAGACATTGTAGTTGAACATCGATAAACGACATCTTAATATATAGTGCTTTTGATACAGAAATTGAAAGTGGCAGGCTGATAAATCTATATTGATTTCAGTCTTTATATGATTAAAGTTGCAAAAACATGATCTTTATGCCATAGGTCTCTTCTCTTAAAATTGAAGGTTAAAGATAGAAGCATGGCTAGAAAAAGCACAATAACCAGTTTTTTTTTGGCTGTCAGCAGGTGCCTTCATGATTTTTTTTTTTTTTTATTCAATTAGAAAGTAATGGCTACGAGTTTTTGGGTGAATGCAGATTTTTACCAACTTGACTTTTCTTATACTAGTATTATCTGAAACACCAGAGGACGTACATACCAAATTGGTGAATAAGCAAGAAGTAGTAGAAAAGTAGTCTAGCTATCACCAGACCAAGCTCAGTCTTTTAAGATTGAACATTACGCAATTGGATAGTCCTTCAACCAATCAGACCAACGATCCAGGTGACGTAGCAGCGACAGCGGCATCAACGGGTTGCTGCGCTTCGGTGGCCGACATGTTGAATGTAAACAAGAAGCTGTTTGCCGTTGCTTCTCTATTGTCATCGTGTTAAACCCGCCAATAGCGCGCCAGGTGGATACACCAGTTTGTGATTGGTCCCCGCAGATATGTAATGGAAGCAGGATAGAAAAATGTACAGCTTTCCAGCCTGAGCTGCAGGGCGAAATCAAATCGCCAGCAAATCGTGCTGGGTTTACCCAGTCTAGTAGAAAAGAGAGCAGACGTAAAGGAAAGCAGGCTCCCTGGCAACAGTAGTAAACACATCCATGATAAACGTAGATGTTTGTAGAGGCGAAGCTGCTCGGCCAGTCTTCCCAGCCGACCACGATAAACTGAAAGAGCAGCGCGTGCCTAGTTACAAAAATTTGGACACGCGGCGCGATAACTTGCGGAGCCTTCGCCCTGGAAACGATAGTCGCGGTGACGTCATTTTATGGCTCGCGTCGGGAACACCGCGACTACCGTAAACCTAGCTTTAGACGCCAATACTGAGCAGACATGTTCCCTGTGTAGGGTAGATGGCACCTGATGCTGCAGTGCTCATGTTAGACAGTTTAATGTTGGGTATCTGAGCCAGGGTACTGGTGTTTGTTAGAGTGGCCATTTTGTCTCCTATCATCATGTGTCGTGGATGGCAGCCCTGTTAGCAGACATGAGAAGTGGTGCTGTTGTTTGTCTTCATCTCTTTCATCTTGCCGTCTATCGCTCCACCTCCACCCCTCACCCACCCACTCCCTCTCTACCCATGCATGAGATCCCTCCTGTTCTTTCTACTCTTCATTCTCACCCTTTCCATCCCTCTTTCTATCTCTCTTCATCTTTGCCTGCTTGCCTGTTTCCTCCCCTCCCCTACCTCCCTCCGGTCCTCTCATTTCCAGCCAAAAGGTTAGCGGGGGTCTTTAGCACCGTGGTGACATTCAAAACTGAGTGTCATCGCTGTCTCTCTCTTTCTCTCGCTCTCTCTCATCCCTCCCTCTCACCTGTCTCTCCCTCTGCCCCCTCCTCCTCCGCACTCGCCTCCCCCATCCCCCCATCCTCCTCCTGCAGCGAAGGCCTTCTGGACCAAGTGCTGTGCCTAGAAGAGAGGCTGGCGTTGATACAGCTCTCAAGTGTTTGTGTGTGGGCTGTATGTGTGATAGAGGAGACGGCCTGTCAAGTACATCTCTGACCCATATGTGTGTGTGCCTTTTTAATCTATCCTTGACCTCTCCCAGTGTTGATGTGTGGCATATCCTGTTTTTCCTCTTCATCCTTCAGCTCTCGTGCTCCATCTAACCTTACTGCTGCTGGGAAACAAATAAGCAAAGCTTAAACCCAGGGATCGCCGCTGGAAATATTTGGGAGTTTTGTGTCATCAGCTGCTGATGAATCGCATTGCCGAAAAGTGGCGCCACGTAAATCTCATCAGTTTCTCGATGAGCGCTGTGGTTTAATGGCACTGTTGTGGCATACACACATCCTTCCCCCTCTCATAGTTTTCTATCACCATTTCTCTCCGAGTGATTCACATGGCTGTTGAAAGGTTAAGTGCTGCTTGCTTGTGGATTCAACATCCAGTTAGGAAGATGAAGATGGATGCAAGGTCAGAGGCGAGAGATGTATTAAAAAGGAATGTTAACACCATGCAAGAGAGGACTTGTGTATCTCTCCAGTAAACCTGTTCCTATCACACCTCTTCTTAAATGACTGTTGCGTACATTTTTGGTAGCTAATGTTGGTCATTATTTATATCAGTCAAATGACTCCAACGCCAACAGCTGGATTTTCATCCTGATGAAAAATGTAACTCGGCTGTAGTTCTGAAAAAAAAAAAAAAAAAAAAGTGCTTAGGAGGTCCTGAGCTGGATTCAAACCCACAACGGAAGCACTTTTGATCCTGTGGAGCGCATTGACTCTGGAAAAAGGGGTGTGTATGTGTGTCTCAGGGGAGACGTTACCCCACAGCTTTATATGAAGGACTCTGGAAGTTAATTGGTTGTTAGCAGGCAGGCAGGTGAGGCAGGGAGGGGAACCAGCCAATCTCTGGGGACACAGTTCAGACCTGCATGTCCCCATTGGTCTAAAAGGGCATGTCAATAGCAGTGATTGATTAGGGAGGTGTGGGGGTAGCATGCGTGTGTGTGTTTCTGTTTGCTCTTGCATAAAGGAATAGTTTAGTGTCTTCAGTATTGTGGGAAATTCCTCATGAAAACCCTTTCTTTGGAAGTTCATATCTTATTCATATTTTGTTTAAAAATGAAAATCTAAACTGAGAAACAGAAAGGTACTGCCTGTGGTGTTGCTCAGAATTTTTTCCAAAGCTTCATCTTAATCTCTCGTCACAGGGATGACGCATCTCTCAACAGCCCAAAACCACTGGTGGTTTTTTTGAATAGGCTGAAGAGACTCCTAGCTAGTGACGAATCCTGTAGATTTTGAAATGTCTACCCCTTTTGAAAGTTTGACAAAAGTGGCAGGGGTTTCCCCAAAGCCTGTAACAGCTACAGTGATAACTCATTTGCATCACCGAGCAACAATTTCCCCCTCACCTGGAACAGTTTGATTTCTGATTTTCTTTTAAGTCCATTGACTTTTTGAGCAAAATTCAAGCATCCATATTGAAATATTCACATGAAAAAAATAAACTAACAACTGAATCTAGAGGAAAGTTACCTTCTTTTTTTTTTTTTAAATGAATTGAAAACACAGGTCTGATGTTGCCAGTCGCTGTGGTTCAGTCATAATACTCCAGCCAGTCAGACACTTTGGCGAGGTTAAACCATCATTGGTTGTCATTCTGAAGGGTAGGTATACCTCATCTGACCTGGCCAGGGTTCGAAATTAACACCCGCCAAATGTGGGTACATTTTCCGTTTGGCGAGTAAATCTCAGAGGGTTCTGTTTTTCAGTCTTCATTTTGGTGAAACTGCAGCTACTTTCTTCTGTTCCCATTCTCTCTGTATGTCTGAGCTTCGCGGGGATGGGCTGACACACGCACCAAACGCCAGCCACCACGTCACTTCTGTTTACTGATAGCTACCGTTTACCTCAGGCTAAATAATTAGCTAGTAAGTGCAGATTTTTGGCAGCCAGCTTTCCAAAAGAAAGCACAATGAAATTAAATGTTAACTCATTATTAACCGTTGACCGACAAGCAGGAAACGGAGTCTCAGTTCACCCGTCTGGGAGGCTCTGACACACTTTCCGCACTCCGTGTCCGAGCTGTAGGCTTGTACCAGTGTTGATGTTCTGTGCGTTGTCATGGACACACATGCAGCCAATTTTCGGGAACCTGCAGGTTGTCATGCTATGTGTCTGCCTGGTGTACTCTCGGACGGCCGATTTACCTCGCCGGTCCTCATCACTAGTTTCATGTGTCACGTAGCTCTCCTCAAGCTGAAAAACGGAGGAGCTTGAAACTCAACTTGCGGACAGTGGACCTGGCATCGTGATGTGACTTGAGTGTAGGTCGGAAGCTAAAGCGGTTTCATAAACTAGTCAAACATCGGTTGAACGTATGTCATGTATGAATTGAGTTTGAGGTTATAGATGTAGTATATTGCTCAGATGAGCTCTTAAAGCTTTAGTGCGTAACCTTTTGATATTAAAGGTGCTCTAAGCGATGTTGGGTGACGTTACTTCTTGTTGACGTTCAAAGTATTGCGATCATGTAAGGCTGTATCATGTGGACGCGCCAACAGTGTTATTACTTAGAATTCCTCATGGGGGAGACAGAAACTACGCACTATAGCTTTAAGAATTGGTATTGTCGGGGTTGTCGAGGGTTTTCAACTGGTGATAAAACCAGACAGTGAGTGCTTGAGTTCACTCTGGCTCAAGCTATCCATGTGAGACGGTATGTCTTGCGTATCTTCATGATTTGCATCAGCTCGTTCCAAGAAATTGTAAATAAGTTTTGGGACCATCATATATATCTAGTGACCTCTTTAGTAGATGAGTGGAGCAGACCAGTCACAACCAAAACGGTGTATTTTTATACAGCATTTCACAGCAATAAATCCTTAAGCAATACATTAAATGGCAATAAATCCTTCTCTTCATCATATCCTGCATTTCACAAGTCCAGAGGAGGACCTTGAGTCGGTTTGTGATGTTTTTGTGAATGTGTAGTGACTTGACTGAAGTTAAAATGGTTGCAGCCAGTTCTTGTGAGTCTGTTTCTGTGGAAATCGCCTCCAACGTCAGGTATGTTAATTTGCTCCAGTTGTAAACGTGTAAGCTTTAAAAGATCCACAGCAGTGTTACTGTTTGAGCCCGTCATTTGCATCGTTCCTGAGAGCTTTTCACTTTCAACAGACGCTGCTCACCTCGTCGTCGCCACTACATGTCCTTGTCTAGGGAGCATTTATAATAAGAGTTGTAGCTACAAGACAATGTGGAATAAGATTACCACTATATTGAAACTACGGGTGGGGGGGAAATATCGAAAATCGTAAGTGTTGTGATTTTTTTTAATCCAGTGATTCACCTAAATATTTCTGTTTTATACGGTACCACTGACAACAACTACATCATATCAGTTTTCTGACCAAAAGCAGAAAATGCAGAACATCCATGTCATGTACCTCTTCTAGAAAACAATTGGTTTTTAGAAATGTCTCATGATATATTGTCTCTAGAAGTGTTTTATTCAACTTTTGTTTATGTTAAAGAACGAAAAGAAAATCGCAATACTCAATAATATCAAATCGCGATACAAATCGACTCGGCACCCATGTATCGTGAAAGAATCTAATCAGGACAAAAGCATATCGTCCCAGCCCGAATTTGAAACAAACTCCAATACAGTTTTGTCATCCAGCATGGGACAATATGAAAAGATTTTCCATGCCGGTGTGCCAAAATATAATCTGGTGTAGTCTTTCTTTTGACCTTGAATGTGAAAGATTTAGTGCTGACAGTCTCTGAAAGGTTTTAAAACTGACAGTGCAACATTTTAAAATGATTCCTATTAGCAAGGAAGTTTTTTTACTTATTTAACATAAATAACAAAGCAGAGAATTCACACAATAATTGATAGTGTAAAAATACATTTAGTCTCTTTTCCATGCTGTACTTCCCTATGTTTTCTATCCCTCTTTTACTGTGTCATCACATACACACCTGCATCCCTCACCCTCTTTTTAATTCACTCACAGATGCAAGTGATTTTCAAAGACTAGACGGAGTCAGTTTCAGAGACCCTATAACAGGTTCTTTAGCTCAGTGAGCACCTGCTCTCTCTCTCTTCCTCCCCCCCCCCCCCCCCCCAGCAGGTTCCTTGGCCACCCCCCCTGTGGCCTACTTCTCTCTCCTGTGCCTGTCTCTCAGCCTGTGTCCTCTGGGATCAGACTGGTAGCCGGCCAGTGGTTTTTCCTACCACATGGTAAAGGCAGGGAACAGATTGGATAAACACAGCCCTTTCCTGCTGACCCACCCCCCTTCCCAAAACACACATACACACACACACACACACACACACACACACACACACACACACACACACAGTCCGTTAACGAAGCAGCCGTGCGTAAAATAACCAGATTTTCTCTAGCTTCACTGCTTCTCTCTTTCTTCTCTCGCTTTCTTGATCCCTCCTCCTCCTCCTCCCCTTCTCTCTTCCTTCCTTCCGGGCCTCAAATCCCAGCCCCAAACACACTGCCCTGCATCCCCTCACTTGAGCGTAATTACACACACAGCTAGCCAGCTCCTGAGTGCTGTCCTCCATTTGGGAACAAAGGTATAAATTATAGCAGCTTAGATCCTAGTGGTAATGGGAGGTGGGAGGGTGCACACGTGCTCTCCAGAGGAAGAGGGAGATCACTCACTCCTTCAGGTGTCTAGTTAAGTTGGGTCTGTTAAGCTTTTTTTGTAGTTTGTTTCGTCGGCTGTGTTTCGTTTCTGTGCCTGCCTGTCTGTCTGTGTCTCAGTGGAAAAATGGTGTTGACATGGCAGAGATTTCCTGTAGTAAAGCCTGGAGGCTACAGACAGTTTAGCTGCCAAACTTTTAACCACACAGACACAACTGCATTGAGCTGCTGTTGGCTAGACTTTAACCATCTTCCTTCTTTCACCCACGACTAACACTGCATACACGGAGTGATTTGGGACTGTTTGATTATGATATAGCAGACTAGTTAGGACAAATAAAATCGAAAGTCTTATTGTTAAAAGGAACGGAATAAGGAAGGGGTCTTTCTTGTCTCTCAGGTGTGACTTCGGTGCATCGAGGGGGACAACTGCAAGCAAATTGTCCAGCAGATTCCACAGACGATTTTAAATAGGCTTTCAAAGATGTGTAGAACAGAAGTTTTGTCGAGGAGGGCAGAGTGCCTGCAGGTGACGTCACTGTCTCTGACACCTTCAGTCAGACTGGAAGAACAGTTACATCATCTGATGTAGGTATTGGTTGGAGTGAAAACTTGGATACTCTTGACACTGTGGGACCTGCAATTTTCAGACATTTTCACAATGTTAAATAGCCCAAAATAATTATTAATACATGTAGATGATATACAAACTGCACAATACTGCATAATGACACCATTTCTAAATCAACCCAAGCATGATTTTCTACATGGTCTGTAAAGTTTTCATATTGGTCAGGCTCTACTTTCCAGTACTTTGAACATGCATTCAAGTGTAAGTTACAGTATATGTATCTGTTAAAATATGAGAAGAGCCTTTTTATAATGGGGTTCAGCATTGATTGCAGTTTTCATTAGAGTATTGTTTAGTTTTCTGTTAAATTAAGACCCCTCTGATGCACTACAGCGAGTAATACCGCTGACTGCCAGAGAAGCCATTCACTTGCACAAACTTGGCTTGGCTGAATAGATGACCTCAATAATTGTGATCAGACAGAGCTGCACAGTCAGTGTGAATACCTGAGCCTAGCTGGTGATTGGCAGTTAGTTTATCAATATTTGTGTTAGAGCCACTCAGTGATTACTTATGGTTTTAGGTAAGGTGGAACTTATGGAGCTGATGTTGTTGGACTCACAGGCTTGTGTGCCTGCCTCTGGCAGTGAGGCACACTTTTCATATTTCTTCTCACTATGTTTAAACTGGGTAATAAAAATGTCAGCCACTTCAAAGTCTTGATACGGTATCTCCTATTTTGGGACATAAGCAGCCTGGGGTTACATCACATATAGTCTATATCGACGACGTTTCATTTTCGGGATTGTTCATGTGCTGCCAGAAATTTCGCCGGATGTCCCTAATTTTCGGCCAGATGTCCGTCAACCTTCCACTTTTTTGTGTTGCCGTTCTAAACTCTGGTTGATTTATGAGGACTATGGTTAACTGCTCCTCAGATCTCTGCAGGGTAAATCCAGACTAAAACAACTTTTGAACGAGCACATGTTCCCCCAAAACAAGTTCCTTCCTGAGGCTATTTTGCAAGGGCACCGTTGCTCCGTCCAGCACTTAGCCCAGAATGTTTTGTGGACTAGCCAGACCCTCCTTTGCAGCGCTGTGGAGGAAGGTCTGGCAATGCGAGACTACATCACAAAAAACAACAAAGCAAAGGCCTCCCTTCAATCCTGAAACCATCTCAGCTGTCCAGAGTGCTTCTATTATGTTTCCCAGGAATTACCAGTAGCCTAAGGTAGCAGGTTACATGACCTTATGTCAAGATACTGCCCCAAGCTTCCTTAAAACCATTTTCCAATATTGTTTGGACGGTTCTAGTTCCTCAAATGTGAAAATGTATTGCTTTTCTTGGGTCTTTTAATATAGTAAGGGAAATACTATTGGGTTTTGGATTCTTAGTCAGACAAAACATGACATCAGTAGGGTTGTCCTTGGGTTTTTAAAGTTCTTAGGTGCAAATTATGTCATACACTTATTTGCATATTAGTGACACCATCGCACAATTATTTGCATAAAGCTTATGGATTGTCGGTTGCGGCAAGGGAGAGATCACTAAAGCAAAGCTTGGAGAAGCAGCTGGTCCACCTTAAAGGTCAGCCCACCTTTAAAGGCCTCATGAAGTGAAAAATGCATTTTTCCAGTGTTAAGCCTGTGTCCCCATGATGTATGTTCATTTATCTATTCTATGCCAAATATTTGTTAAAAAAAAAATACAATTTTGAGCATTTTTACATTATACTCATGGTTGGTTCTCTTCCTGTGTTCCTTGCGGGCATTTACTGATTTTATGTCTGATGAAAACCTTTTTAGCAAGTTTTAATGTCCCGCCCCCATGACTACAAATCCTCCCTGTTACCTGATCTGACACAGACCACAGGAGCACTTAGTTAGGAGGATTATATGATAAGGTGCTGTAAGCAGGTTAAATAAACCTATACATGTGACTAAGAAAAGACGGGTATTTTGATAGTTTATAACAAGAGATAAATGAATGAACAAAGACAGGATTAAAACTAGGAAAATGTATTTTCGTTTTTGTGTGTGAGTGACTGATGTGAACAACAATCGTTGAAATTTGCCCAGTATTAAGCGAGAAAGCAGTGACCAACAGTCGCAGACCGGGCTGCAATCTAACCCTATAAGGCAAATGTGCATCGTCAATTTTGTCCATGAAAAAGAAAAAACAGTTTTGGCCACTGACGGGCTCAGATTATTATTGTCAGTGTCTGACATTATGGAACGGATCCCTACAGAGGTAGGCCTTTTTAAAACCTCTAAGACCTTTCTGTTTAACCAGAAACGGCTCTGAGATCGCTAGCGCTAAACCCACCAGACTCCATTTTAAAAAAAAAAAAAAACACTTACACTTCGCATGTAAATCGGTAAGCTGTGTTTATTTAAACCAAAACTAGAGTTGTGATAGTTGAAAAAGTGGAAGACTGCCCAAAACGGATTTTCATAGTTTTATTTTGTTTCTGTTGACTTGAAAGAAGTTTGAAAAACATAAGGTGGCGAGAAGTCCTGCACAACAGACTTTCTTCCTGTGGTTCCATGTTAAGCTATTGTCAGTCTGGCGGGGGATGGTGGAGCGTTATGCCCATGCAGCACTATTGGCTACTTTAAACGGCAATCAATAGCCAAGAAAAGTCCCTCCCTAGCTTCTTGTTTTTACCAGAAATACGTAACTATGTGGAAACAAATGGCACTCTGACTTCCGTTTTCATGAGGTCTTTAAGGTAGGTAGGGTAGGTAGGTAGGTACTTTATTGATCCCCAGGGGAAAATTCAAGAGTTAGTTTAATTAGAGAAGTTAGTGAGCCTGTGCTGAAGTTGTCACTAGCACGTGACTAACCCTCTTCACTTTAACCAGAAGTTGAAGCATGCTGCACCTAAAGCTGTATAATGGCAGGGAAAGCCCTGCATTTGACGATGTCACTTTGCTGATGTCTTGTGTTCTAGATATTTCAGTTTTTTGGCGTTTTTATAGACCAAATGAGTAATTGTACAAAATAATTTGCTGATTAATTCATAATAAAAATAATCATTACTTGCTTCTTTCTTTCATAGTTTCCCTCTGTTAAGCAACAACATAGTATTTCTCCAGCATTCAGTGTTTTAATGACATTTTATTCAGGGTTACTTTTGACACTTGTAAACATGGACAAGTTACCCAACTCTGATACTGCGGTACGTCTTTCAACACTAATCTGTAAATTAATCTGTTTCAGATAAACAATCCGATAATATTAATAATGAGGACCTCATCTACTATTATATGTAAAGGATTGTCTTTTGTAAGAATATATTTACTATAACTGATGTGGACAACCGCATGAATGACATATGTACTTTTACTTTTCCATTATGATGTACTGGGAATCACTTCTAAAACCGTTATATTGTTGCACCCCTAATAATCGAGAGGAGTAATGGCTTTCTCGCAGGGATGATGGGAGTTTGATTTTGTTTTTGTCCCTTCAATATTCCCCCGTGTTTAGAGCTTGAGTATGTCAGCTGTCACCTCTGAAAACACTGATAAACATCAGTGTGGTCTTGTGAAACCACACAAGTGAACACAACTTCCCAATTTTGTTGTGTTTACGTTTTCTGACACTGGGTAGATTTGTTAAAGCGCTGTTGGATACGAACTTGAGGGCCTGCTATGCTGCTGATAAAACACATAAGTATGTTAACCATCTGGTATCGTAGCCTAAGCTGGCGGTATAAGAGGCAGGCAGATTAGTAGTGGTGCTGTGTTAGGGATGCAACGAACAATAATTTTATATTGATCTGTTTATTTTCTTAATTGAATAATCATTTGTTCCATACAATGTCAGAAAAGGAGTAAAAAAATGACAATCACAATTTCTCAAAGCCCAAGAACAATTGTTTGTCTGACCAAGAGTCCAAAACCAATATATAAAGAGATGAGGCACAAAATGGTCTCGTATGCGAGCATGCAAGGTCATTGATTCATACCATGCTGTACCAAATAAAGGATGTGACCATATCATGTGCTTTGTGTGACCAACTGAAAAAGTGCTACCAGTGAAAAAGTAGTCTAAATATGGTGTAATTTCATGGAAGACCAAGAAAACTAAAAGATATTCATAACTGAGAAGCAGGAACCAGTGCATTTGATAGTTTTGTTTAAATATAAATATTTAAATGTTATTCAATTATCAGACTAGTTGCAGATTGACTTTCTGTAGCTCAACTAATCAATTAATTGACTAATTATTTCAGCCTGACTGTGGCGTTCAAATTGTGTATGTTTGTGTTGTCGGACAACTGCACAAATATTAAATGGGGATTCACTTGTTGTTCTTAAATGCTAGTCAAAGTTAGCAGTATTTTCTGTGATGCTGCACTAAAACCGTTGCTCAAAACACTATTGATTGTGAAGTTGTCTGGACACCATACAGATCGGACAGGTCATTGTGATGGACAATATTTCCACACAAAATGAAAGTTACAGTGACATATGGAGACATACATTTGGATTTTAAAACACGTCTGATTCACTTGATTGTGTTGAGTGTATACTAAAAGGCTATGATGTTTACAATGGTGGGGCTGTGTGGGTGTGTTGCTACAGGTACCAATCAGATAATGAAATATGTATAGTGTGAAGGCTTATCTGATTCCAAGACACTTTATGCTCTTTTTTTTTTTTTTCTTCTTCAACTTGGAAAAAGTAATTAAGGCAGAAATAGTTTGCTCTCATATCCTAAAGCTTATGATGTGAACAGTACCTGGTATTTTCACTTTAATATATTTGATTGGCCAGAAGTTTATGTTCCAATGATGGCAGAAAGCGCAGTGCTATGGCAAAAGTTGAGCCAGAATCCGTGTTTTTTGCCAGACCTTTGCCAGATCTTTGGGTTTCTATTAGGGCTGCAGCTATCGATTATTTTAGTAATCGAGTATTCTACCGATTATTCCATCGATTTAATTGAGTAATCGGATAAGAAATACTTTTGTTTTATTAAGAGCAATAATAAACAACAGTTTGGTTACATTTTCAGAAAAAGCTACATTTTTGTTGCCTACATTGCGTACAATATCATCTCTCAAAAAACTAAACACATGAAGTGCATTTAAGTGCCATATTACATTGTAAAATTTTTAAAGAAATGTTCTGAAATGACATCAACCTCACACTAAGGCATACATTAAACATACATAAACATAACCTTAAGTTGTGCAACTTAACTTTCAAGTTTCATCCTGAGACTGATCTGTATATAGGCCTATGTAAATATTAATTATACTCAATCTATTTTAATTTATATATTTGATTACAATGCTACACAGCTCTGTTACACTTATGCTAGTAGATCGTTGATCAGCTGTTTCTCCGTGAAGAGAGAGAGTGAGAGAAAATGGTGCACAACAATCAGCTGTTTCTCTGAAGGGATAGTCAACAAGTCGGCTCTTTAGATCAGATTGTGGTCACTGCTATGTATTTTCTTGTCTTTGTTTTTGGTAGTTGGTGTGTTTGGTGTAGTTTCATCGTCCATACAACTCCGTGATTTACTTTTGTCGGGTCCGCTTCGTGGAATGGATGAGAAATGTTTTCCGTTGAGATGCTGAAGCACTGACGTCGTGTTATTATTGTGGTAAGCTAGTTTGATTTTTCAGTAGACACACTATCCAGAGTTTTCGTTTTAATTACGTTTGAACTGATTCCAAACTTTGGACACTTTCTGTCGTTTTCTTCAGCCTGTCTCTTCTCTTAGCCCCTCACTATTTACTATTTGTGTCGCCAGCAGACTGAGCAGCGTCTGGTGTGCGACAATAATAATGATCCGTGTGGAAACACCGCCCGTCAGCAATACAACGTTGGTAACATTGATTTAATGAAGCTTCGAGGCAAATCATTTTGCATCGAGGATTTTTTTGTAATCTAATTATTCGAGGAATCGTTTCAGCCCTAGTTTCTATGGTTGTTGGTATGGACATGGTCTTTCCTCCTCCTGGACTCCTTAACACATGTGTTTTGGCCATGGCTGGGGAGGGGAGTGTGGTGGGCTAAATGCCTCATCCTTTGATGAGATTTGGTGTCTAAAGTGGCACACTGACTGTTCACCTAATTCCTGTTGCAGTGACAGCTGGGCCTCAATGCATGCGTGTGTGTGTGTGTGTGTGTGATAGAGATGAGAGCTTAGGC
This sequence comes from Sander vitreus, assembly GCF_031162955.1. NCBI lineage: Eukaryota > Metazoa > Chordata > Actinopteri > Perciformes > Percidae > Sander > Sander vitreus. Next base: position 25,840,756 of record NC_135866.1, read on the forward strand.
TGAAATGGCAGAGGAAGTGGTACAGAAAGTTAAAACAAAGCTGGGGAAAGCAGAAGTCTTATCTTATTCAATGACTGAATAGCCTGAAGAAGTTTTCACTCAGGAAAAGAGGGATGAACAACCCTGGAGAGGGTCAGAGGTGGATGAGAGAAGAGAGGTGACATGCAGAGGTAATGTGTCCAGCTCTGTCCAGGGTGCAGACAAATGTTATCTTGTGGAGGCTAATTTCTAGAGGCGGGTGAGAAAGAATCCCTTGCCTTCCTACTTTTATCTACTGTAGAGCTGTGATCTGATGAAAGCCCCAAGGCTTCGGCACACACACGAGCGTATACAGCAACATTTATTCTGTATTGTAGAATTCAGTCTAATGTAGTGTGCGTCTGACTGAGTTGACAGGAAATCAGTTGCCTTGGTAGTAACTTGTTGCAAAGGATGTGAAAATACACTCAATTACACTCACCTGCCATGCACGCACGCACGCTCGCGGTCACATGCACTTTTCTTTCTTTCTGTAGTGATTGAAATGCACAGGAAGTGATGTAACTCCACAGCGCTGCTGCTTTGTCTATTCTATCCTTTTTTATTTCTTGTATATTCTGTATGTCTTGTGTCTTATATTTGCTGCTGTAGCACAAAAAGTTCCCAATTTGGGATCAATACATTTTTATGCCAAGGCCAATATTTTCGCCATTTATTATAACTTTTTCATCTGAACTACGTGAAAATGAATTACTAAATAACATATTGAGTACTTTAAATCACAAGTTTCACTCGGAATTGTTATACTTCTATTATTTGACAATTGTGGGGAAGTAAAAATGTAATCTGTAATTACATTACATAAAAAAAATTACATTTTTTTCCCACTGTGCGGTTATTCCATCTCTTTTTATATACACAGGTTTTTGCAGCTGGCTAATTCATGACGTGTAAACATTGAAACACTACAACGCTATCCCATCCCTCTCAGCCAAGAATGGAGAAATGTTGAGTTATAACTGAGCAGTCTCGTGTGTGTGTAGAGGTCTGTATGCAGGGCTCAACGCTAACTTTTTCAATTGACAATACAGTTGCCATGTTTTAAATGGCCTATATTTGGAGCAATTCATTTCTTATGTAACTATACCACACATTTTAATGTAACAATGAGAGAATGGCTTGCAATATAATTTCCCAACCCTCTCAAATACGGGTGCAACGGATCACAAAACTCACGGTTCGGACCACGGTTTTGAGTCACAATCGGATCAATTTTCAGATCGGCACAAAAAAGGGGGGAATTTAAATGATTATTAAAAAGTTACTAGTTAAAAAGTTATTGCTGTTAAACGACAAACGGATGAGAAAAGGGTATTTTACAATAACTTTGAACGCACCACGAGGTTTACCAGTTTTTAGTAAACCTTTTATTCACGTCTGTGGTGTTTTTCAGACAACAGCAGTGACCAGTGCCAGTTTGAGTCTTTTAGCTCATAGCTTTAGCGTCAGACTGTTGTACGTCCCGCTGTTGGAATCCTCTACAGTCACACTTTTACACTGTTTAGCTGTCAGCATTTTAACCGTGTTTAATCCAGTTACTACTGTAGCTAACGGAAGGCTAACGTTACCTGCTGTGTAATGCGCTATTAGTGTTTACTAGCGTGACATGCAGTGATGCTTCTGTTGCCTCTGACATCTGTTTTGGAGCATCGGAGAGCAGCGCAGACATTTAAGTGGCACCGTAATGAGGCACCGAAATCGGCGTTGCTATTCTGTCCGGTAGATACCTACCTGCATGCGCCGTTAATGTGAACAGGAAATTGCGTTGTCTGTATCTTTTCACCGCAAGCGTGTGTGTGGAAAGTGGTCCCACAACAGCTGAAAAGTGGTGTTGCGCACCAACGGAGTCATGCTGCAAACACAATATTCTAGTTGTGTTGTCTGTTCTTGTGGTGTGTTCATGCACTAGATGTACAGAACCACGTGGTGATTGAACCAATTACTTATATAATAAGTACAAAATATTGGTTGTGGCTGTAGCTCTTTAGCCAACCGGCTACTGTAGAGAATACAGGGATGTTGCTCTACCAGACACTTCTTTGTTTTGGCCGGGAAGGCAGCATATCCCTGTGTTCAGAATTTCATTGGCTATACGGACTGTCAGACATCAGTACAATCGGTTGCAATTGGCTGTGTCTGTAAACAAAAGTAGAGGGGTGTGCACCTTCTTTCACCACAGGCACTTGTTGGCTATTGTAGGCTGTGGACGAGACAAGGAAGCTCCTATTGGTTCAAGTGAGGTGTCAATCAAAAGGTCTGACTGCAGCGGTGGATTTGATACCGGAAAACGGCAGATGATTACATGATTTACTCCAGGGAATATAGTGGATCATTGAATATCTGCCACGAAATTTGAAATTTAAAAGCTGTTCATGGATATATTTTAATGTCACTATGTGTTTGGACTACATAGTTTACTGGATTTGATCGTCTGGACCTTTGTCAATGTAACAAGACCGTTTTTTTCGATAATCGATGCCGTGGATTAAAATGAGGCTTCAAATGTGAGTTGCTTCAATTTTTTAATTGTTTGTTACTCTGACAGAGGCGGTGATTGTACCTGCTGTTGTGATTGTAACTTGAAATGGTTTCCATCAGTCGTATCACAAGAGTTGTAGCTTTCCAAAGATGGGAGTTGTGTAAATAGCATGATGCGTACAATAAAGGCTGACGGCCCGTGGAACGTTAATGGGTTAATATCTGTACATCCCTTGCCTGCCCTTGCCTGTTGCTGACCATATTACAGTAAAGGGTTGACCAGCACCACAGCAGGCTCCCAGCAGAATGCCCAAAGGGCTGAAGTTTTGCTGTAGTCCGGTGTCATGCTTAGAGGTGGGCATCGTTTGGGTTTTTTCTGATACCGTGGTAAAACGATACTTTTAAAATGGTGCCTGAACCGATACTTTAAAAAAAATAGGGGAATAGGGTATTTTACAATAACTTCAAATGCACCACGAGGCTTACTAGTTTCAAGTGAACGCACCGCACCGTCTGTGTGTTTTGTGTTGCTTAACGTCACACTATTGGAATCCTCTACAGTGAAATACAGTCACACTTTACATTGTTTAGCTGTCAGCATTTTAACAGTGTTTAATCCAGCTGCTAGCTAGCGGTAGGCTAACGTTACCTGCTGTCAAGTGTAGTGTTAACTAGCGTCACATGCAGCGATGCTCCTCTTGCCTCCAACGTCTGTTTCAGAGGATCAGAGAGCAGCGCAAAAGGCATTTAATTGGCACCGAAATCTGCGTTGCAATTCGGTCCGGTAGATACCGGTCGTTTAGGCACCGGTGTCATATTATCCCCGGGTACCCAACCCTAGTCATGCTAATGGGGACTGTTGGCCATGGTTGTAATATTCTTTGTCACCAAGAAACTCGAACAGTAGTTTAATTGTGATAAAGTAGAGCAACTTTTATAAATCTCATAGGGAACATTTTAGGTACTAATTAGACTAGCATGGGAGGATAATTGGTTTCTTGGTTACTGAATAGGTTAAATTACTTGCATTCCATTCAGAAATGAAACTCTGTGGCTGCTTAATAGATCAGAATATCAGTTTTACTTTCTTTTCTGTGATCTTTACAAATGTGCCAAATTGTGGAAACTTGTGTACTCAAGGTTTTATTTCTGGATTCCTTCAGAGAGCAAGTTTAAAGTTAAAGCTTTCAAATTTTGGTTCCACTTTACTTGAAGGTATCTACATAAGAGTGTCATGAACGTGTCATAAACATTATAAACAAGTCATAAACGTTTATGACATAACGCTTCTGTCATTAAGTGTCATTTGGTTTAAGTTAGGGTTAAGGCCCTGACACACTAACCCGGCGGCCGACCGTTGGCAGAAAAGGCAGTCGGACTGATCAGTCGGCTCTCCGAGGTCCATCCAGATGTAATACGTCTCCATAACAGCAGACGGCGCTAATCTGTATTGTCGCCCCAAAAATGAAAACCGGCAGCTGACTGGACGAACGCGTCACGTGGGTCTGGTTGCTCCCAGATTTTTCAACCGGGCACAAAGGTCAGTTTAAAAGATTTTCGTCAGATTTTGAGAGGCTTAGTCACGCTCATCCCGCTCGTCATTTCCGGGTTAGCACTCCACCAATCGGATTGGTCATTGAGTCCGACTGCCCGCCCTCCGACGCAACAAGTCAGGTCGGCCAAAATGAAGGCCGACAGCTCCTCGGACGGACGACGACACGGAACACACCGAACAGACTCCGGAACACACCGAACAGACCACGCCAGACTGTCCGACGGCCACTTATCAGGTTGGTGTGTCACTGCCTTTAGGGTTAGAGTTAGGGTTCATGTGTCATGACAGCAATGGAAAACTGGTGGACAAATCAATTTAACTCGACCCACGATCGCTCGGTGTGGGAGGTTCCCCTCGTCTACCCGGGTCTCTGTAACTTTAAAATGTACAAGGCGTGCCCCTGGGTCCTAGCCTGATAAGGCAGACCCACATCAAGATGTTGGGTCTGGGAACTCTGGGTCTGGGCGGGATAAACGGTTGTCTTTCAAATTCCCTCTGCACACAATAGGATAGCGCTACAACCAACCAGAGCAACGCTTGTTGATAGATTAAACCTATCTGGTCGGCAAAACTCCGAACACATCTTCCTTTTTTAAGAATGACTTCAGTGCCGTTCTTTTATCAAATAAAAGCTTAAGCGCGCGTCCAAGTCTCCAGAGTCGCGGCCAAAGTCGATCCGAAAGACCGCTGTTCGCCAGCAGCAGCAGCAGCCATCTTATTTGTTTTCAAGTAGCAGGGAATTCACGCGGAACCGTCGTAACTCTGCCGTCATTATGTTAAGCCCGCCCACCGACTCTATACACGATGTGATTGGCCCGGGTAGAGTTTGGCTTTTCCAGCTCGCAAGCCAACGGAGAGTTGCTAGACCTCCTGGCTGCAAATTACATTTGCTGCCGATTAGGGTGCGTCTAGATTTCTAGGCTACCTGGGTCCCCCTAGAGGGTGAAAATTCCTGTAGGCTATTTTTTTTTAAATATTGCAATGTCAGTTTTTATCAATATTGTGCAGCCCTAATCATTAGCCTCTTTTACACAGAGATTCCGCCATCACGCCAGTTTTCTTAAACTGAACCAAATAACGGTGTCCTAATGCTGCCCCAGCTTTTTTTATACAGAATGCAGAGGTGTAATAACGTCGCAACATTCCCTCTTTGAACAGGCTGTGTAAAAGTGATGTACCCCCCTTATTGCCCAATGCGTGCCATGATAGGCCTCATCAGCTGTCAGTCAGTCAGCTGTACACATAAACACAGCCTGTCCTAACACTTTACGTGCCCCTCTAAAACTGAGCCACAACAACCTGGTGTTCCTGGTGCTACAATAACTTATGTGATTTTGGGGCACAATTTAGTTATTTAATTGTACAGAATATTTTTTGGAAAAAGAAAATTACATACTTGCACACTATTTCCCATGAAGAAATAATTAAACGTTTCACCCCTGATACCTGCCGGGTTCTGTAATGATGAGGAAAATTTGTGGGAGGGAAGGGTGGCGTGTGGAGGAAAGAAATGAGGTTGAGGGGGAGGGGAACTCTGTAGCTGTAAAAGTTGGCTTGGGTGTTTTATTTGATGTGCAGAGAAGCAACAAGCAAACCACCTCCCCGTCCTGTCTCCGATAGAATGTACATGTATAGATCCACCTACCTCCACCCTCTCACTCAGTCATCAGACTTGGTGTTGCATAGGCCTCCCAGTCCCTTGGATGTTGATTATACACACATCTAGAGTCTTCAGTTTTTTAGATGTTTACACGCAAATACGACTAGTTCATTTATAGTAAAGTGGGCTTGCTGTATGCATGTTTATTTTCGTTTTACCCAGGGAGATCAACAGATACACACAGAGGATAAAAAGGTAGCAGGTGGCTAACTCCCTCGTCTCAAAACATCTGTCGGGACTGACTGACTGGTTAGTTTGCCAGCTGAATGGCTTGCTAACCTAGCAACTGACTGACTGGTGTCCGCAAAGCTCTCTGGCCTGTTGGCTGGCTGATTGGTGGCTGGCTGGCAGCTGCTGCTGTTCAGAGTTGCATCTGCTGGGCCTTTTGTTCTAATGCGCACACACACACACACACACACACACACACACACACACACACACACACTCTCAATGACTCTGAGTGTGTGTTTGAAAAGAAGTAAGTGTGTGTGTGTTCTGACAATGTAAGGTATTATATTTAACTCATGACCCCTTATGTTTATACAATTGATTTTAGCTGCTAGCTTTTACTTTAGCTTACTGTTAATTTAAATTACCTGTATGAAAACACAATGTTACCATTCAAACATTACCACCAATTCTGCTGAGGTTCCAATGTTTTTGCTCAAACAGTATGCCAGTGGGTAAACTTGGCATGATGCTATATTTCCAGTCAAATTGCTGTAACAAATTCACTGCAGTTAAGTTTTCAACCCCTTATTTAGAGAATAAGTTGAATGCTTAAGACAAAATTCTGTCAAATTTAATAGTGGAAGCGGTGTGTTTCAAGTCATTGGTGGCAGAAGTTGTAATGAATCTGCCTCTAAACATGTCTGGCATTATGTGCAATTGTCCAGGTCTGCTCAAGCACTCAAGCTTTCTAACTACATTCATCATAGTCCAGCTTTTAGCACTTAATTTAAAGCATACAGCAGCCTTTTGGTCTTGTGCACTAATTTAAATGTTTGTCTTTCTTGCTCCCCTCCCTCTTTTCTGTTCTGCTCTTTCTTTCCCTCCCTCTGTCTGTCTTTCCAGGAACCTTAATTAGGACCATGGAGTAGCAAGCTTCAAATTAGCAGCTATCTGATTAGCTCCTCACTGCACAACACACCTCCCTCCATCCAGTCCCCTCCATCTGTGGGGCCCCCACCCAGGCATGGCGGACCCAGGGATGTTGAGTTTATTTGGGGACGATGCAGTGCTATTCTCAGATGGATTAGATGGTTTAGGAGACTGCTTTCCTCAGCAGCCTGCCGCTGCCCAGTCCAACCCCTTAGCCCAGCAGACTAATCCCTCTCTGAACCATGAGCACCAAGGAAACAGGGGTTACCACCAGGGGATGATCCATGGCGCTGGGCCTGGCCCAGGGCAGCCTAAATTGGGCCAAATGTATGACCATGGCCCCTACACAGGCTATGATCAACCTGGTGCCCCCGGCGGACGAATGCTGGCCCAAAATGGTCCCAGCCAGGGGCCACCAAACGTGAACACGGCCATAAATGGCTTGGCTTCCCACTACCATAATAACCCAGCTAACTCTAGCAACCCCCACCATGGGTACCCAGGTGATGCTGGGGGTGGAGGAGGTGTGGGTGCAGTTTGGGGCCAGCAGCAGCAGCAGCAGAGCAGATCAGCTTATCAGCAGGCTCCGACACAACCAGGGGGCGCCCCCAACCAGATGGGAGGCTACCAGATGTCTCAAGGCAACTATGGTGGGATGCAAGGCCCACCAACACCCAATGCAGCTCGCATGAACCAACACTACCCTTCACAGAGCATGGCACCCCCTCCTGCTCAGGACCCATCTCACTACCTGGGAAATGTTGGAATGGGGGGGGCCCAGATGAGCCAGCCCCAGTCACAACCCCAGGTCTATCCCAACATGGGCCACACACCCCGATACCCACACTCCCCCTCTCGACAGCCTCCCCACCCCCACCAGCACCAACAGGGTATGGGGGGGTTTGGGGGTGGCCAGTACCCTGGCTATCAGGCTCAGTATGGAGCCATGGGACCTGGGATGGGCCAGAGTGCTAATGCTAACGTCAATGCTAACACCAGCCAGGCCATGGGACCAGGGCAGCTTGGCCAGAGGTTTAACCAGGGATCAGGCCCAGCAGCTGGGCAACAGGGGCAGCGATACCCCCCTGGACCACCCCAGCCACATCAGACCCTCTCTGCCCCAATGCAGCAGCAGGCAGGGCAGCAGGGCCAGCCTATGCACCCCCAGAATCTGCCCCAGGCCCAAAACCAGGCCCAGTCCCTCCTTGCCCCTCCAGCTCAGGGATCTTACCCCTCCCCCTCATCCATGTCCCCCATGCGGGTTTTGGGAACCCCAACACCTCCTCCCCAACAAGTCAGACCCCCTAGCGCAGGACTAGCTGGACCCTCAGAGGTTGCAGGGTACACAGCCCTGCACTCTCCACATAATGCTCTGGCCCATCCACAGAGAACTCCCCAAATTCCTTTGTCTGCCCCCCAACACCAGCAGCCCCACAACATGCCCCCCAATGCAGGGCAGATGTATCCCGGCATGGGGCCGCAGCGTGGTCCACAAATGGGGCCAAATAGGCCACAGCAAGGTAAGCCCATGTTGCTTTTTCATTGGTCTCACTTTTAGTCACTTGATTGGCATCCATTCAACCCATTCACTTCCACCATAAACATAAAAAAAACAGGCAAAATGAAATATTCAGAATTTATAACAAATCAAAGTTTTCTTGATTTACTGTTCTCATACCTTGCATGTAGTCTGTAAGTACAAAACAGATCTGTTAAAGTTACTATTGATTACACAGATGGTTGTGAACCAACTAGGGATTTAGGTTTGGTAAATTTTGCTTACAGTACCCCAACACCCATTAAAGCAACACCAAAGCACATACGCATAAAATAGCCCAATAAACATGGCTGGGAAATATTCAGGTTACTACAATATAAACACGAAGAGGAAACATGTTACAGATGGCTATATTTTGAATAAAATAATTTTACTTTAAATATCTCATATTTGCCTGATCAGCATGTCTTCTCCTCTTTATACCATTGTGGCAAATTAGCTATGTTCCATAATTTAAGAACAATAATTAATATATACCAAAACCATATCACAAAAGTTGATATTGATTGCTCTTTTTTAACCAAAATACACTAAATGAAATCATGATAAGTCATTGATATTGGGAGTTTACAAAGAGTGAGTGAAGGCAGCATTGAAACTATGGTCTTACTCTGGCCTTTTGACGTAAATTAAAACTAGCATTACTGTAGAATGACTGACTGAATATTTAGAGTGCAAATCCAAATAAATTGACTGAACTCATTTTTGTAGATGCAGAATAGTTTTTTTGTTTGGATGAATCATTGCAATGTATACTCGATTTAATAAATTAACAATTTTAGAAAAATGCTTTCCCCTCTTTTTTTCTGGGCCAGTAAAAATATAAAAGGGGCCAGATCTACTGGCCCGGTAGGTCTTCCTCATGATATACACACAGTCCCTAGATGCATGACAGTGGTCAGATCACACGGTCAGGCAATGCAGCATCTCTCAAACTTGTTTCAGGGATCTTCCTCATGGGCAGAGGTGGTACGCACTGTAGATGTTGTACCACCAACCCTCGAGTTGCTAGCTCACAACTGGAATACAGTAGTAGTACAACTAGGGTTCAACCCTTTAGTTACTTCTGCACTTAAATCAAGCCCTTACACGTGAATTATTGAAGTAATTCAGAAACCTGATATGGTCTGTGAACCTGTAATGTTTATTTCACACATACGAGTCACTCTTTTCCCCTCTCTTACTTCATTGACGATTGGGTGAAAGTTGAGCTTAAATTGCTATTGTTTTTAGGAGGTAAAACACTGTTAGCATCATGCATCCATTTAGTCAATGATGATACTCTATTCCTCTCCCTCTCTACTCCCAGGGCCTCATGAAGCACCAGTCAGCCAGGGGGGAGATCAGTGTCTGCTCCAGGCCTCTCAGCAGGCCTCTCGCAGCGGGCAGCCCACTCCCATGGGTTTCCAGGTTCCAACTCTCGGTCAACATGGAGTTCCCGTCCTGAACCAGGGCTTGGCACCACCTGCTCAGAATGCTCCGATGCAGCACACACACATGCCCCCCCAACCCCACCACCTGCAGAGCACGCCCCCTGCTCCCAACCAGGCCTCCCACCCATGGGCACCTCCGCCTTCCGCTTCCCACCCGCTCTCCTCACCCCCTCTTACCCCACAGAAAGTGCCTCACGTACAGGTGAGTCTCCGTCAAACAAACGCTTTGATGTGGTAGCAACGCTGTGTGTGAGTATGAGAGAGATCAAGACTGTGCATTTGTTTTCATGTGTGGGTGTATTTCATGTGAGTGTTTATTTTTCATGTGGGTGGGGGAATGTGTGTGTCTGGAGTGTAAGGGAAGTGTGTGTGTGTGTGTGTGTGTGTGTGTGTGTGTGTGTACATGACATTTGAGAACACAGCATTGCATCGGGTGCTGGTTCTGTGTTTGTTCGTATCTGTGTGTTTTTTGCCTTTTGTTTCTTTTCTGTTGGCCCTGTGTGCGGTTGTGTTTCCGTGTGTGTGTGTGTGGGGAAATGGATTTTTGCAGCTGTTTGTTTCCTGTGCGCTGCATATCCTGAGATATGTGCAATACGCGTGTGTGTGTGTGTGCGCGCACTCACGCACACACACACACACACACACACACACACACACACACACAGGCGCCACCAGCATAATCTCTCCTCCCTCCTGCTCCCACATCTCCCCCTCCTCTGTAGAGGAAACCTCCCTTCCTGTCTCTCTCTCTCTCTCTCTCTCTCTCTCTCTCTCTCTCTCTCTCTCCCTCTCTCTCTCCCCCCCCCCCCCCTCCTGCCTGCCTGCCTGCCTGTCTGTTTCACTGTTTATCTTATCCATTTTAGGGGTATCATCTCTAAGTTAATGTTGTGTAGCCGGATGTGCAGAGAGACAGACAGTTTGGAAAAGCAGGAGACGGTGAGGAGGGGAAAAAAGAGCTAGGGGGGTGATTAAGAGAATGGGGGAGGGGGAAAACATTAAGAGGAAAGAAGTGGGAAAACAAGCAAAGATCTCAAGAGAGGGAGTCCAGGATCTCTAGCAAAGGAGGGGAGGAGGGGAGGGCTGCTGGGAAGAGGTTAGCAGTTCTCAATGGCAACCTCCATGTTTGTGTTTGTGTGAGCGTGCACTGTCACCCGCTGCCTGCGTCACGTGTCCTCAGCTTCCATTAGCTTTTTTTTTTTATTTATTTTTTTTTTCTTTTTTGTTGCTCAAAGCCCCCTTTCTCCCCTGACCCATTCACACACAATAGCAGCCCTGTGGCCACACACGCACACGCACACAGATCTAGTCCCCTTTTTCCCCTTCCATCTTTGTTCACACGACTCCCTTCTCCTCACTTACTACTCCCCCACCCCACCTCCAAGCCTTGCTGCGTTTTGTGGTTGACATTTCAGCCGTCACTCTTAATTTATCCAGCACTCCTGACCTAGATGCCAGGTTGACTAGTGAGCCCTGCACTGCGCCTGGGCGAGCTGCATGTGCTGTTCTGACTCTAGCTGCAGGCCCGGCAGCGCCCGTCATCTCACACACACACACACACACACACTCACACATGCCGACAGTGTGGCTTGGGATAGTGCGGTCTGGAATGGGATGGCAAATGTGCCTGGGGAAATAGGATAGCCTAGCTAGGGCAGTACTCAGAGTGGTGTGTGTGTCTGCGGCACAGGAAGGGAGTTCTCTCTGTGCCTCATGATGCACTTGTTAGAAAGACACATACACACATACAGCACCACGCTGGTCAGTCAGTCATAATGACTGTATGTCTGGTACTCTAAGCTCCATCTGTTCACTAAGCATGGTTATTACACACACACACACACACACACACACACACTCGCCTTCTTCAGCAACTCAAGGTCACAGCTCTGGCAGAGTGCTGTGCTGTGACCTTTATTCTACATCACACACGCACACACACACACACACACACACACACACACACACACACACACACAGTTGTGCAGCACTTTAGTTGACATATAACATGCCTGTCTCGCCCCTCCCCCGCTCATACATGCTGTCAGTGAGCTGCTATACCATCCAGCTCGCCGTCGCTCTGCAGCTTCAAGGAAATACTTATCTAGTGTTTACTCGTCTCTCCGCATTTCTGTGGTTTTTAACTGGAAAATATTTGTCACTGGTTAACAGAATGCTTGGTTTCTTTCATACATTTCATCAAATTCATATTAGTTGTGTGTAGTAATAAGAACGTTTCATACGAATGTACCTAAAAGAAATTCAACATACTAGTGCAACTTGTTTGCCTGTTTTCTCCTTTCAAGCTCTGTTTTTGTTAAGGTTAGGCACAGTTGAACTATCTGTCCATCAAAACAGATGAATAGAAATGATGTTGAGATGGGCATGTCATCAGTCCTCTCAGAACAATAGATGCCTAATGGCAAATTTAGTGAAAATCCCTCTGAAGAGCCACAGCAAATCACTTTGGCGGCACCCTTGTCCTGAAAGATGACATACTTAATCATCCTTTGAGGACAAGTAATACCAGCACTAGTGCGGTCACCTTGCCAAGGTAGTTCTCTACAAACTGATTCATCTTGGTTTTGGGTGGCTGAGTGATTTTTATTGAAACCCACCTCACCTATTTGAAGAGCTAAGACATGCAGCTGCTGCTGCAACTGCTGCTGCAGTGTCTGAACAGAGAGGATGTACTTCCTTCTGTGAATGATGCTTGGATGTTTTATAAGGGTGTCACGATTTCGATTTTAAATCAAAATCGACCGAAATTAAGTCACAATCTCGAATTTCGAATAAAAGAAAATGGAATCGTGGATGCTGCCACGCCCCCATGTCACGTCCGGTCGGCTTGTCAAGCGGAAAAAAACACAGGTGTTGAAGTGCTGCAAGTCAACCTCCTCTAACTTAGCTAGAGCCAGTCAAAAGATAGCATGGCAACTGCAGATGCAGGAGACCCATCGACAGAACTTGAATTTCAGCCTACGTGCACGTTTTGTAGCCTAAACAGACTGTTTTATATTGGTTATATTAGAGAGAGCAACAAGTTAGCGGACTGCCGAGTTGCCCTCTCTATCTGTCTGCTCAGCTGCTAAGACCGCTGTGCTGGCTCGATGGTGTTTTAAGCCCCCAACCAAGCCTTCAAGGCAACGCTGCGACCGTCGTCTTCAAGGCACCTAACCGTAACCATTGCCTGACCCCTAATGTTTTATCAATGAGACATAAGACAATAGCTCTTGGCAATACACTGGAATGTATATGTAAGATATGCACTTTCAAATGATATCTGCACAAACCACATTTTCAAAATTAAGTAAATGTTTAGAAGTTATCCTATCAGTGGATGAATTGTTGACCTAATCGTAGACTTGGTTATATGATTGTGCTACGGGGCTCAAAGTAAAACTTATTATTAAATGTATATAATTATATGTAGCTATAGGGCACTTATGAAGCAATTGTTAAACCCAGACAATGAATGAAAGAAAATGGCGAAATACATGTGTATAGTAACTAAAAATGCAACAATGAAAGTGAAAAAAAACAAAACATTATCAGTATTATTTAATAGTTAAAAACTCAAACGTTTAGCTAATCTGCTCTATTGGAACAATGTTGGTGTAGTTGATACATTTTGACTGACAGTGACCAAATGGCCTAACATTTGTCATCAGGTCCTGATTAAAATGTTGCTAAATCCTGATTAGTACATGGAAGTTAGCAACATCAATCTCTCGTGTGAAATAAGCCTGTGACTGTTATAAGACCTTGGCAGACAATTGTGCGTGTGAACTTGTCAACTTGAACCACTTCCAAAGTTATAACAAATTGGAGATTTAAGAAATCAGCTTTTCAATTTAAGCTTATAGACTCCTGAAAGTGGCGTTAGCTACAGTTTTTCCAGTTCAGCATCCATCAACCAATGACTGACCAAAGCTAGTGCTGAGTGAAATGTAATGGTTGTGCAAAAATGATTTCAAGCAGAAGAGGAAGTCCGTCTAACATTACAAAACATTTACTGGCAGCTTAGTAATGAGTGAACTTCAAATCAAGTTATGCATGAATAAGTAAATCATATCTTTTACTTTTTGTTGTTTGTTAAATCTGTCAAATCAGGATTTGATAAGAATCATGGGTCTTGCGCGCTCAATGGTGTTTTTTGCCTCCAACGGCGCCTTCCTGGCAGCTAACCCTAAACATAACCATTGCCGCGCTGCCTGGGAGGAGACGTTGGGGGCAAAAAACACCAAAGACCATCTTGCGCCAGCGTGTGTGGTGAGGAAGTGGTGCAAAATAAATACAGACCAGAGTTGATGTCAACGCAAACAGGTCTGGTCTTGTTGGATGGGTCTTCCTTTTGATAGATAACAATGTGACTGACAATACTGTAACCTGCTGAATGGTGGGCGACAGTGAGCAGCTGTCAATTTTGGATGGATGGACCGAGTAACGGGAGAAGCTGAATGATCTGGACCATATTTCCTTTCACTTCATCCTTTGGGAGTCTTAAGTGTTTCTGCCTGGTAGATTTAACCCTTCATCTCACTCTTCTTCCAGCTGTCCCTCCTCCTTCAGCTTCCTCACCCCTCTTCACTCACCTTCCTCCTCACACTCTCTATCCTCCAATCTCCCCTCTGTCCTATGAGAGATGAAACTTAACCCTGTTCATCTCCGGAGTCTCTTATATTAGCCCTGCAGCCATTCTGTTGGTTACGAGTAATTCATTGAGGTCTTTATGGATCTTTTTTTTATTAAATTCAGTTATTGATATTAATATAACCTGTTTTGGAAGTGGATTATACTAGTGTTTCAATAGAGAGCAATGAGTTTTCCATTCTCCATGGAAAACTGGATTTAAACCAGTACAATTCGGCACACCAGCAGAACACCAAACCTGACGCAGGACTCAAGCGTGTGTGTGTGTGTGTGTGTGTGTGTGTGTGTGTGTGTGTGTAATTGTTTGTGTATACACTGTGTGTGTCTCCATTGTTATTCGTGTGATTGATTATCTGGGAAGCTTGGCAGGAGGACAGATTTATCTCTTGCCCCCCCATCTCTCTCTTTCTTTCTGTGATTGTCTCTATCTCTCTCTCCCCCCTAGTTATCTCCCCCCTCTCCCTCACTTCCCTATATTTGTGTGTCTAAATGGCTCGGTTTACGTGTGTGTCAGCAGGTGTTTTGGTGCATGTGTGCAGAGGTTTTTGTGATGTGTGACCTTGCAGTAGTTTGGTGGGAAATGTGTGTGTACATTAGCATTCTCCTGATGGAAGTGGACTTTCAGTGATGGCACCACAACTCTTTCCTCCCCCACATGAGGGGTGTGTGTGTGTACACAGAGGGGAGCTGCTGCCGTGGCATTTTGCTATAGACTTGCTGATGCTCACACACCTCATTGACACGCACTAAATTGCACATGTGCGTTACACATGCACATACATACACCAAGGCATACTCGTATGTGACACACATACTCCCTCGCTGCGCCTTTTTGAAGTATGGAGATAATTTATTCGTGTCATGATGCCTGATTTCCCATCTGCTACTGGGACCCTGAGCAGCTGGAGAGAGAAGAAGAGGGAGGGAGGGAGGGAAGAGAGGGTGAGGGAGGAGAGGCAGCTGGAGAGGCTCCCAACAGCTGGTTACCAGTTGCCTGTCACAGAAAGCTTACTTTGGAGCGATGAGTGGAGGGAGAAAGGAGAGGATCAAGTCTTTCCGGGAGAGCAAAGTAGGAGGAAAAATTAGGTGTCAGTCGGTTTTGTTTACTAAGGTTAGCTTGCTGGAGGAAGAGGCAGGAGGGGGAAGGAAACTAGCAACAGGGAGTGGAGGAAGGAGAGGGAGGAGGTGGTAGCCTGGATGGATGGATGGATGGATCCCCTCTTACCCCCTCTGCTCTGTAGTCCGCCATTACTGAATTATTCAACCCCCACCCTGCGGAAAATATAGCTGTATTGAGTTGAAAGGCTGACACGGCAAGTGTTGACGGAAAAACATTAGCAGAACATTTCGTTGCACATGTGCTCAGACAGATCCATGCTTGATGGGATTTAGTTTAGAGCTGAAACGATAAATTGATTAGTCAATCAACAGAAAATTAATCAATAAGTTTGATTATTGACTCATTTTCTTTTCAGCAAAATGTCATGCCATTTGCATATATTTGCCGTTTTTTTCTAAAGCGGTAAACTCTATCTTTAGGTTTTTGACTCTTGTTTAAGACATATCTGATATTTTATAGATGAAACTAATTGCCAGGTAAATGATAATGGAAAATAATCATTAGTTTCATAAAAGTAATGTTTTTAAGCATAATTTGAAGTTGCTGAAAAACTCAAATTAACGGATACCTTTCTGCCCCACCTTCCAGCATTCCCCCACCGACCCGTCAAGCGATGCCTCAATGATGGTTCCTGACAGGCCGACAGTTGGTGCCGGTGCCCCCGGCCAGCCTATCTGCAAAGAGCAGCCCAGCGACCAGGAGACCAAGCCAAAAAAGAAAAGGAAGAAGAAAGCAAAAGTAGTGGACGGAGAGGAAGAAGAGGGAGGGAAAAACGCTGCAAGAGAAGACATAAAGTCTGAATTTCCCGAAACAGGAAGTGATGCAGGTGAACAGGTTACTGGCACAGGAATTGTAGAGGGAAGTTCACCACTGGTGGAGGAGAAGAAAAAGAGGAAAAAGAAACCAAAGGAGAAGGCAGAGGGCAAGGAGCCCAAAGAGCCCAAGACCCCGAAGACGCCCAAAACACCCAAGACTCCCAAAGAGCCCAAGGAGAAGAAACCCAAGAGCTCCACGCCCAAGACCAAGACCCCCAAGAAAACCAGGTAAGACCAGCATTACAGTAGTCACTGTTTGTGTTTGGTTGTTTATGAAGTACTGAAATGATTCAAACAAGAGGCAGGCAGCGCTGGTCAAAACCTGTGTGTCTGTGTGTCTCTCTGTCACTCACTCACTCACTCTCTCTCAATCTCTTTTTCTCTCTCTCACACTCTCTCTCACACTCTCTCTCTCTTACACCATCCATCACTCATGTGACCAACCAGGGGGAACTGAAGGGGTCACAACCTCTGAGCTGTGAAGCACCCGACTGCCACAGACTGTGTGTGATCACAGGGTTTAGTGAAGCATGGACTTCTATAGATTCAGATCAACCGGGTTAAAACTACACTCAGATTAGTTTTGCAGGTCAGGTGGAAGGTAGCATTATTCACCTTCAGTCAGCACCTTTTCGGTTAACCCCCTGGAAATGCACTTTTTTTTTTTCTTAAAGAAGAGAACACTATCATACATAATTATTTAAATTAATTGTCAACTCAAATATTACATTTGTAGCTTGTTTCTGGAAGGAACAATGGCTGCTTTTGCAATTCAGTATTATTTTTGCTGTGAAGTTGTACAAAGATATCTGAAGTTTTTATAGCTATTGTAAAATAACCTGTTTCTTTAAAGGTTAGTTCCTCAATTTCTTTTCTTATTTAGTTTTGGATATCTTTGCTGCCAAGGGCCTTTTGCATGCACTTACTATCCAGAGATTACTTGTGTGTCCTGTACTGTGACATTTTATACCTACAGTTTTCTGTTAGTTTCTGTAGATGGAGCCTAATGTATATGTGCATTACTCATACATATTTCTCTATAAAGTGAGACTATGTAACTTTTAGTAAACGGCAGCCAAGTGGAAAATGCCAAAATGGGGAAGACATTATTTATTCTTTTAAAAGTTACGTGCATTGAAGCACAACTGTTAACACCTGCGCAGTATGTCTGTGTTTTGACGTCGACACGTCTTTTGGGTGCGATCTACCAGGAGCGTCATCAGTTAATTTAGGGGCCATCCACACGGAGACGCTTTTTGGTGCAAACGCACATTTTTAGCATCGTTTGGGCCCCTCGTCCACACGAATCCAGTAAACGCACTGCCTGAAAACGCACTTTTTTGAAACCGGGTCCCAGGGTGGAAAAAATTCGAAAACGGCTCTCTTTTGGCTTCGTCTGGATGGTGAAGCCGGATATTTATCGTATCGATGTCATCGCCTGCGACTGCGGTGAAGCTAAGCAAGCATATCCCATCTCAATGGTCAAACCAGCTCACTTCATCTAGCTAAATAGTTTGTCTCTGCTCCCTGACACTTCCCTCTGCTCTGCCGGTCCTGGATTCTACACAAGATATATTGCTAACGTTATGTAGCTAACATTAAACATCGCTAAAGTAGCTGACCGCTAAAGTAGCTGATCGCTAAAGTAGCAGCGTAAAGTTAATGTTGGCTGCTATGGTTAGCTAGCTGTTTATAAAGTTGAAGCTAGCTAGCTAATCTGTCTGCTTATCAATTCCTTGAACGGATTATAGTAACCTTTAGCACCGCTTATTGTAGAAAAGCTACTGCAAGAAAAACGTGTAGATTATCAAAAAGACATTGGATCATTGATGTTTGACTGCCGATGTTAGCTAGTTAGCAGAGCTCTGCCAGCTAGTGCGCTGCAATCTTGTCCGATGGCAGACAGAATTGCAAAATAAAAAGCAATCCAACAGCACATTATACAATGTAAACAAAGACACGTTTCCTTGCGGAGGCCTTTATAAAATGAGGAGTGGTGAAAGTTATTATAGTCCATGGAAATATTAAGAGAACGTTAGTCTAGCTAGTCATGTTATGATGGGAAGTTAACTCTTCTTCTCGGGGTTTTGGTGAATTTCTGTAGCAGAAACAGCGCCGCCTATAGGCCTGGAATATGAAAAAAAAAGTTTTGGTATTTGTGTACGTGGCCTTAAACGTCCTGGTCATATAGATTAGCTAGATTGAACTACTAGCACTTATCAGCGTTTGTTATCAGCTTTGGTTCACTTCGTTTACACAAAGCTCTCAGGTCTTATCACTCCCTTCTCTCACTCTTCCTCTCTGGCTTTATCACTTTTTTTTCTCCATCTTTTGTCTTTTTTTTGGGGGGGCAACACTTGTCCTTCTCTTTTCTTAACTTGTAATGTGCGATCTCCTGATGTGAATGCTTTTTCACCTTCCACATCCCTTGCAAACTCAGAGAGATGGGAAGAGGCAAAGAGTTGAGAGCATTTGTGTATGAGAGAGTCAGATGTGTTTTCATTGAGAAGATGGAAACTTGATCGGACTGAGGAATGTCAGGCAGTCTCTCTCTCGCTCCCCCCCCCCCCCTTATCCCGAGGAAGAGGGTCGGCCAAAGCAGCAGGCAGGGGTCAGCGCTGGGGGGTGTGTGTCCGTCCCACTGGAAAAGAGTCGGAGGCGGGGACATGGGGGGGACCTGGAGTGAGTGCATGTGAAGCGGTGAGGGGGCAGGCGTTTTGTGTGTGTATGCGTGTGTTGGGGGAGGGGTAGTTGGTAATCTTTGTGGCAGAAAATGGCGTCTAATGATAATGAAGGCCATTCTGCTGACCACTCCACAGCCGTGTGTGTGGAGGAAATGTGGGGGAGTACATTCTTTGCCCCTTTTTTGTGTGTGTGTGTGTGTTGGTAAACTAGCTCTTATCGGTTGTCAGCCTTTCCTCCATCTTGAGTGGCGGCCTGGAGCTCCCAGGTTAATTTAGCATAATAATGGCTGCCGGCCATTTACTGCTACTCTAAAATGGTGGACCGCTGCAATCACCCAAGTATCTTCTCTTTTATTCTTTCTTCTCCTTTCTCCTCCCTCCAATCCTACGTCTTCCTGCTGAAGAGGAGTGTATCCTTTCATCTTCTCCTCTCCACCGCCCTCCCCATCTTCCCTCTTCCTTTCTGTCTGTCTCTCTGAATAATGCCAAGGGTGGAGGATTGAGTTGTCCCATGTTGTCTTTTGCACATACGTTTCCATATTTTTTTAAATGAAGTTTAGTGTGGCTCTCTTGAAGTTCAAGTTCTTGATTAGTCGTGGTTCATTCCCCATAGGGCAGTCATACAGTGTCTGTAGATCTTTATGATGTAATACATTAAATTATTTCAAGGCTTTATAATTTCTCTATGCAATTCGCAGTTGCCTTGATTAGTAGTTTTCTTTTTCTTAAGAATACTTTTACTTGTTTACTTGTCTGACTTATTAGAATACATGCTTGATTTTGAAAGCTGTAAAGCTCTAAAATGAACTTTAAAAAACTTCTCTCTTGGTGTAGAGCAGCCATTAGCATGTAATATGTTCAATTGCGTTTTGTGGGGATCTGTGTGAGATTTCCACTAGTGGGTAGAGAAATAAGCCCCAAAGCTCAGAGTATTCCATGTGGCCCATACCACGCTACTGTATGTTACTACAGCACACTTTGTGGCTGTGGCGTCGCTGTAACCTCCACTCATAAACGTTTTTATAACTTTAAAGCATTAAATCTTCCAAATATACAGCCATGCAACCAATTGAAAGCTTAGTCTCTCATGATTGAATTAAGCCCACACACAAAGCATAAGACTTTGTTGCAGTTATACAAATGCTACAAAGTTAAAGAAAATAAAACGATACAGCCGTAAACTGCGCAGCTGGTGTCTAGAATTGAGAGTCCATCTATACCTTTTTCCTTGTTAGATTTAAATGCTACAAGACCATCTACCCTTTTAGCCAATGAGCAGCCAAGTCGATAGACACCAAATTTGCCACTGAAATTTTAACCCTGTAATGGCTGGAGCTGTGTCAAAGCAAAAACAGGGCCTCCTATAAGCATATGGCACCCTGTGCAATTTATAATTACTTATTTCTATATATTTATGTATATAGTTATTTGAAGTATGTGTGTGATTGGTGTGGGTGTGTTTGAGTATTTGAGAAGTGTTTTATTTTGTACTTTATTGGCTTTTTTTCTTTGCACTTTTCAAATTTGAAATAAAAACGGACAGACATGTCTGTAGAAAAAAAATTCATATAAAATCCATTTTTGAGTGTTTTGGCTTTTTTTTCTGTAGTAAGCTGAGACATGTGGCTATGACATTGGTGTATCTGTATCTTACCAGATGTGTTTACAGCAGTGTATTTTAATCATTTTACAGATGTATGACTGGGACGGAAATAAAAAACCCTCCATTCTAGCCTCGGTGACTCTCTCTGTCAGTAAGGCCTAGAATCACCCTGACACTTGTAACAAAAACTTGAGTGTTTCCTTTCCAATGATGTCAGGCACACCCCAGAGTGTCAAAGTATATGGGAGCTGTACCACCTTTAATTTGGGTAACTAGTACTATCATAAAATCAAAGGCAACAAAAGCATTTCCATGATTTGTCACTCATGTTGTTTTTTCCTTATCTGATTTACATTTGGGATAAATATTTTAAGAGATTTTGCCTTCATGGTTCCATCATGCTGCATAGGTACTAGCAGTTCGAGTTGGCACTGATTTTGATGATTGAGGAAATATTTGAAGTTACAAAGTAGTATATTTTATGATTTCTTCTAAGCTTATGCGTGGATTCCTGTCTGGAGACTGTGACTGGCCTTTTGCGTGCGAGATGCCGGCTGTCTCTTTTTACACAGATGTTTCAGCTCTGTTACTAATTCGGCTGCTGGCTTAACGACAACTCTGTCCCAACCTATTTCGTACCTTTCACACAGAATGATAAGGCGGAATAACGGCGCGACATTCCCGCCTTGAGCAGGCTGTGTGAAAGGCTCTCAGCAAAAGTGTAAGTTTTGACAGGTTAAATTATGCCATATCATCAATGGCGACAATAGTTTGTGCGGGCAGACTTGAACTTAATGAAGAGACAATAAATGGAAACCTCAGATGCTTTCAGTACGATTAGCATAAGCTGTTTAGGAAAGTGTGTATGTGAGCGATACGGAGGGAATCGTGTGCTTTACTAGTTCAGTCAGCTCACTCCTCTCCTTTGACCTTGCTTTCTCTCTCATCCCTTTTTTCCTTCGCTCTCTTTCACTAGCGCTCCCTCTCTGTCTACCTCTCTCAGAGGAAGTACATCTATAAATAACCTAGCTCTCAGCTGCCACACCCTTCCCTCAGTGTGTGTGTGTGTGTGTGTAGGGGTGATTTGTTTGCAGTACACACAAACAAGTCAGACATGCATACAGGCACCTTGCTTTCTGCGTGTCTGCAGACGTGTGCAAATACAGCACTTTTGTGTGTGTGTGTGTGGGGGGCCTTCTGGCCATGGGTGTTGGTTTTTGTTGCCGTAGGTCGAGTGTGTGCATGGGGTTTCAGTAGTATGACTCATCACGGCAGCAGGTGTCCCTTACACTCCACCCCTCCTGTTTTTTTTTGTTTTTTTCCCTTTCTCTTCTCTCCTCACTTTCTTTCTTTTCCCATATTTTACTTTTGAAAGGAGCATCTAAACTCCTCTCTCTCACACACACACACACACACACACCACACACACACACACCCCACACACCCCACACACCCCCCACAGCTGGCCAGCCAGCATGTGTGAGTGCCAGGCTTTAAGCCCATGAGTATAAAGCAGAGTGAATGAGAGACATTGAGGACGCGGGGTGTGCACCTGGACAGGACTAGCCTTATATATAGCGGTCTAATGATGAATGTAAAGAAGATCCAATTAGCTAATCAGATATTCTGAGTTAATAGCCTCTCAACTATTTTCAGACGCAATTGAAATCCATCCATCGAATGAAAACCTACATTTATTTGAAACTTGCAATAACCAGACTTTTTTTGGTCACTTGGGGGCAGTGGAAACAAGTTATGAACACAACACAATGTGTTTGTTTACATGCGCACACTAATATTCCACTATTATTCAGAATATGACAGTATTTCGGATTTGATTTGGGTTTGTAAACAGCATATTCGGTTTGGATATTCCCGAATAAGACCTTTTTTTACAAATATAGCATTTTCAGATTAAGACATCTGGGATTATTCGGGTTTTAGAAGCATTCTTTTGACATGTATATAGCGCATTTAGAATGTGTCTCAAACAGGGTTTTTACCCCAGTTTGTGACAGCTACGGCTTCTTGCCTGTTAACGGTTCACGGTCAGCTCTGTGCACTGCTATGGTTGTTTTACACAAACCAACCAGCCAACAGTTTTCAGGGCTGTGGTAGAGATGCATGCCCCAAAGAAAAGACCACATTTGTGGTCGGAAGGAGAAGCACACCTACTTTTAAACATTTACGAAAGACTTGGATGTTTCCACTTTGGATAAGGTTTCTGGACATGCACAAATATCGCAGCGCTGACCTTTTCAAGAAGGTGGTTGAAGGAATGAAAAACGGAGGCTGTGTTTGCATGGTCAAAAAAATCTATTTTGCACGGCTGCATGTAAAATGGAATATTAGTGGAATATTAATTTTCATTAGCCATGTAAACGGCGTACGTTTACATGGAAGTAAGGGCAAAAACTGAAATAGTATGTGTATGTCATTTACGTATTATCAGCTTTTAATTTGATATGGCGTACTTGCTACCAGAAGGTTGCTTAATTACACATTCAGCCGTTATGAGGCAACATTAGCATTCATTTGCAGTCATGTTTCTGTCCAACTGATTAATGCAAGTCCAATATACATTCTTATAGCTCTGGCTAAGGTCTCTACAAATTCCTAAGGGAGATATCTGGCTCTGCTAAATGGTCCACTACATTCACCAGCTAGTTTCTACCTGCTTAGCACCAAATGGCAGACAGACGCACTTGGTGTACAGTAGGTCGTTAGAGCTTTTTCACTGAAAACAGCTGCCTTGTGCATTTATAAACAACACTATAAGAGCTGAGAGTAAACCAAAACAGTTGTGTGCTTAGTAGAAAAGAGAGCCCACTTTAACCGTTCTGCAGGATAAGTAAACTTTTCCACTGTCCATCCATGTTCTCAGTGTGTTCTAAACACCCACGTGTGGCAAAATATGGATATATTTGCTGCTTTTGTCAGAATAAATAGAACCGTGTGATGCTGCTACACAGTATAAGTGTCTTTACAGCAACACAGTTTTTTGATGTGAGGCAGTGAACTTTGTTTTGAGTTTTATTGTGGTACAAGTTGATTAATTAAAACAAGTAAAGCATTTCCAGACAACTAAACTAAGTAGAAAATTAAAAGGAAAGATTGCTTAAGTGTAGAGTTTTAGAGTTAAAGCAGCAGAAGAGAACTAAAGAGATGGACTGAGCAGAGAGTTGGGGAGGTGATGAAGAGATTGAGGAGAGAAGTGAGGCCATGAAGATACTAGGAGGAAGAGAGGGGAGAAGGCAGCCAAGTGGAGAAGTGTGTGTGTGTGTGTGTGTGTGTGTGGCCAGATGGCTCCAGCGTGTGGCGACCAGCCAGAGGAACAGGTGCAGGTCACATGACCAGCCGTTACCACGGAGATGGTGATTGCTTTTGGCGTGAGGATGAAAGGAGAAGGGCCCCAGGGACAGAGGGGGAGAGAGACGTAGGGAGAGAGGCACAGTGCAGGAGAGAGGGAGAGCGACATAGGCGTAGAGTAGTAGAGAGAGACATCGGGGCATACAGTACTGCAAAGGGAGAAGAGTCAACACACAGGCCCAGACTACGAAAGACACAGCACACACAACTGTCGTACATGCTGTACATTCATTAAAACTAAGCTTGTAGAGCATGTATACAGGTAACTGTATGTCATATTTTAAGAAATCAACAATTTATTAACTGAACAGTTGGGATAACCCGTTCCATTGTGGATCCGGTTCCGGGTTTTCAAAATACCTGTATTCACAAAGCTCCAATGCTAACAAATCTGTTATGAAACCTCATCTCTCCTCACTCTTTCTATTAGCAAAGGACAGTGTATAAAAACATTTAGATGGCAGGCTTCTAATTCTTTTAGCCCATAATGACCATCATTTTGGCCTGTTGAAGTGACCTCTCCGGTGGCAGTTTACAGCATTAGCTAATCAATGTTAATCCCACAAGTCATAGGTATACCAAAGGCCATAACAAAACTGAACTGTGTTCTGGTTAATGTGCTGCCTACAAGCAGCTAAAAAATCCTTTTGCCAAGTAAAACAAACGCCACTCTAATGTAAAGCCACTCTCATCGCTGCAAAGAATATGTAAAGCATAACCTGGGGCTTCCCATAACTTCAACTGAGGCCTAGAGTCGGGATCTCTTAGTCAAACTTAAATGCACCTCAAACAGTATTTTATGTTTATCAACTTAATCGTTGTGAATTGGGTCCATCAGTATTTGGAGCAAGAAGCAGCAAAAAAAAATGCGTATAACTTAGTAGGTTACACCTTTTCCAGTATAACACGTATTGGATAAGCATTTCTTTTTCTGCTGCTCTAATTTTTAGATTGTAACTACAGGTTTAGTTACTGGAAAATGTTCAAACCTAGATTTAATACATGGATTTGAAGGGATTCAGATTCTATAAGTAGATTCCATACTGGATTTGGATGCAATAGAATACTTTAGAGTCTCAACTCAAATGTTGGCTTAACTATAAAAGTGTATGTTGGTATTTGAAAATCAGTATTTTGTAAACTGCCTTCACAATATTATGTATTATAGTGGTAATGGCCGTAAAGTAACGGATTACTGCTAGACTGTGTGAGAGACAGAAGAGGAGAGCCGTGTGTCCTCTGGCCTTCCTGTGGTGTGTATGCACACACACTTGCAGATGGAGCCAGCTCCTCTTGCTTTCCATGCCAGAGATTAGAGGAAGCCCGGGGGCCTTTCAACACCTCCCCCTCCTCTTTCTGGGGCCTCTCTCTCTCCTCTCTCTCTCTCTCTGTCTGTCTGTCTCTCCCTGTCTCTCTCACACACACTCACTCCCTCCCCTGTGTGTCTCTCTCTGGGCCCCCCTTTCTCTTCCTCACTGTGCCTGTATCTCTCTGTCTTGCTCCCTCCGCCTCCTCGCAGTCTTTCATCATATTAACCCCCTGTGTGCCAGAGCCTGAGGCACACTAATGATTTCTAAATGGGTAAATCAAACATGGCGACTGCCCTGGGACACGGACACACACACACACACACACACACACACACACACGAATGCCCTGTAGTTGGTAAACTGTAAAAGAGGTAACTTTAGTGAATATAAAAAATTTTCTCTCTTCCTACAGCAGTAAGAAGGTCGAGTCTGAGGGCGGGGCAACCGCTGCTAAGAAGGATTCCAAGAGGAAGAGAGAGACGTCAGTCAACACAGATGTGGAGGTGAAGTCTCCGCCCCCCTCACCTCCTGAAGATGATGATGATGACGGTGTACAGGTACGAGATGCATACGAGGAAAGCAGTGGTTTTGAAGCTTGTCTCAACTTTCCAGGCATCCAAAAGACTTCAAGTCATTGCTAATATTGTGTTGTGCAGCAGAGTTTCTGGAAGCCCTGCAAAAAAAAGCAGAAGGCCATAAAACCTTTGCACATCCCTCAGTGTCACAGCCTGTAGAGAGAGAACGCGCTGAGCCAGTAGGCATCTACTGTTAGCGTTGTAAACCAGCCTTGTTGACAGACCAAGGAAACAGGCCCCACTGCCAAGTTCACATGATGCACTATCAGCAACTTTTCAGCCGCTGCATACATGTTTTGTATTTCAACATCTTTTTTTCCCCCCGTTTTTGTATGGAAGGTGCTCTTTGGTAGGAACAAACAGAACTCCACTGTAGCCCTCCTTAAACAGATCAATTTTTTATGTGCAAATGTAATTATGTGGGCCATGTAAACAGTAGCATCTGTCTATAAGCTGCATAAAGAGTTGTGGCTCTCATTCAAATAGGAAAGCACCTTGCAGCAGTATGGCCTCTTTAGCCTGTTCATTACAGTAGTTTACACAATCTCATTATTGGAGGCCATTTTGAGCCAACTAATTGGGTGAAGCGAATATGTATAACACTTTGGACCATATGGAACAGAATAATAAATAATAAAAATGAAGTCGGTTTCTTGGAAGAGGACAGCCTGGTGAATGATAAGCTTGTTTTAGTAATATAGTATAATGTTTTTGTTGAGTGTCAAACACATTCACACAACTCTCTTTTTGGAGATGGATCTTTCTTTGCTTTACAATTAGTAAACATTTTTAATGATGAATAAAGGGAAAGGGGCTGTGAATTTCTGGAAGGTCACAAAACTACAGCTGAAGTCAGTTCCTCTGTCCAACAGAAGCGTCGTTCTAGCCGTCAGGTGAAGAGGAAGAGGTACACTGAGGACCTGGAGTTTCGGATCTCGGAGGTGGATGACAGTGGCGACGACTCAACAACACCCAAGTCTCCATCGTCATCACACCAACAGGTACAGCTTGGGTTGGTTTTGGTAAGAGTATATGGCCATAGTCTGACCGTAAAAATCTTAAGACATGGTAAAGTTGAATGACATGATTATGTAAACAGAAAAAAGCTATGCACATTATCGAGTACGATCAAGTACCCAAAGCAGGCATCAATTGTCTGGTCAGATTTAATCTAGTCGAAGCAATCTTTGATCAGACAGTCCCTGATTTAGATAAAAACAAATTGCTAGTTTAAGTTAGTATTTTTATTTAGGCAGAAATCTTGTATGAAAATGCAAAACTATATAAACTATTTTTTAATCAGGAAATGTAGTTGCATGTACAAGAATGGTAGATAATCAAGGATGGCCATGTTTCTTCAGTTTTAGCCGAAGAAGTGAGTGTCAGTTGTTGTGCTTAATGTATTATAAAGGCAGTGTGTTTCACACTTTTGGGAGGGATTCTTTATCAGCAGCTGTATCAGGCTGGTGATATTAAAACATGCGACAGGCTGGATGAAGCGCCAGTACGTTTGAGTATTTCTGTGTGTTTCCAGGATGTGGCTGAGGCTGAGGGGCCCATTGTGGAGAAGATCATGGCCAAACGCACCACCAAGAAACCGGTGAGATACACAGGGACACACAAACACACCACGGACACTAATACAATACACAGAGACATGGACACACTGGCCCGAGTCATAGTTTACGTCATCTGATTAGCCGCCGCTCCACAGCTGGCCTAAACAGATTACACACACAGAGCTCAGACAGCGTGTATTCACTTGGTAAGCGGAGACGTGTGTGTGTGTGTGTGTGTGTGGCTTTGTTTTAGACGGATCTTCTAAAGAAAGCTCATTCCTGAGCCAGCGCACGCACATATAGTCACCAGCCAACTTCCCTTTGCTAGCCAGCTGCCCCCGTCCTCCCCCATACGCACACACAATCACTCGCAGCTCCATTCAGAGTTGACCTCGGGCTTGGCACACAGCCAAAACCACAATGCTAGCTAAACCAGACGCCAAGCTAGCGTTTCCTCAGGCTGTGTGTGTGTGTGTGATTGATGATTCATGGCATTACAGTAGTAGTAGCATGGCGGAGGGGTGTGTGTGTGTGTGTGTTACAGTAATAATGGTGAATGGAAGTGGACAGCTGCGCTTGGAAGAGCTACTGTTTTGGTATTTCCCTTTCACACACATAGTACTTCATGTATGAAAAACATAGACCTGCTTCATCTTTTAGTGTTAACACTTTTGTGTTTGTCAGGCACATATTTTGAAATGTATTTTTCTAGTTAAATTTTATTTATAAAGCACATTTAAAAACAACCGTAGTTGACCAAAGTGCTTAACAAGCTCAAAAACAAAATGAATAGAATACACAAACAAATATGAAATTAACAGTAGAAAAGGTCAAGGTGTCAAAACTTAACTTGAATTGAAAGCCAACAAATAAAAGTGGGTCTTAAGGACTTGAAAGTTTCAGCGGTCCGAGCAGTTCGTAGCAGTTTCTAGATTTTAAGTTGAGATTGTTCGTATTTCTTCAGCAAAATGGCTGAGAAGATATGTATGACAGAATACTTTCCCTCACTGTGAAAATGTCAAGCAGAGTGAGATTGACATGTCAATGTGAAACCTGTTATATAATAATGACAAGCCACTTCTACTCTTTCGCCATGCAGTTGCTACATTTATTTATTAACCTTTTTTTTTCTTTCTTTTCAGCTGGATTCGGGGGAGGAAGTGGAGGTGGAGGAGTTCTATGTCAAATTCAAGGGCTTGTGAGTAACGAGCTATTTTTCCCCTATCTACCTCTTTTGTCTTTCACAGCAAGGCTTCCTCTTTTTTATATTTTCAACACACATAAGCCATTCTAACATATGAACTCAGGAGATTGTTTGCGTCCAAAGCGTCACATACTGGAAATATTGATTTAGAGGAGCGGTGGCGCTGGGTAGATCATGCACCAGACAGCATATGAAGCCGATTACACTGCGTCATGGAGCCGCTCATAATTTGGTCATAAACAACCGAGTCGCTGGCTGTTCCTTGAATTTGTCAGCTGAGTTTGGTGTAAATCAGCTTTTTCCTTCATCCTCGGATGCTTGTTTTCTTCCGGTTTTGTGCGAGCGGCATAAAAAATGTCATCAATACGCCCACTCGCTCGCTGGAAATTATCGTTTATCTGTGTTTTAAGCCCCTAACGTCTTTAGGCATTAGGATTAGGCAATGGTTATGGTTAGGTGCCTTGAACTCAACGGTCGCAGCGCTGCCTGGAAGGAGAAGTTGGGGGCTAAAAACACCATCAAGCTAAATTCTTACACTTCGGTTCTATCGGAAATTACACTGATTTGTTTTTGGTTTTTATTAGGGCGGAGTAAAGAGCTCTTGATGTTTGAGCCGACTGATTCAGACATTTGTGTTCTCACATACAGCTCCCCCGGGTAATGTCTAGATAATTTCAGGTTTGCAGTGCATGTGTGAAAGGGGCTGTACACACCAGGTTGTCCAAGGTACCGTAAGTGTGAAAAGCTCAGTATAGACCCCAGTAAAGCATGATCACCAGTGCTGAGTCTCAAATTTGCAACAAGCACTCGTGCACTCTCTGGCTTTGAGAGACACTTAGTGTCTTTGTGTCTCTTGTGTCTCAGTTCGTACCTCCACTGTCGCTGGGCAGACTTAGAGGAGCTGGAGAAGGACAAGAGAATACACCAAAAGATCAAGAGGTATAGGGCCAAGCAACAACTCAACAGCTTCATAACCGAGGTAAGACCTGCGCTCCACACTGCAATTATCTGGATTTTTTTCTTATTTGTTTCCAGTCCTTCGTCTTTACTATCTTACTAAAATCAAATCATAATAGCTTTATACAGACAATAAGTGTCACTTGTACAATAATGTACAGTGACTGATCAGACCCCCAGAAATCACTACACTAGGTAGTTTAACATATTAAACCTTTTGAATGAGGAACAGGAAAAAGTAGACAACTTGACAAAAATGCTAAAAACACAAAGGTTCTTACACTGAACAAGAGAAAATCTGGCCTCGCCCCAAAAACATGCTTTAAGCCAACCTGTTATTAAACCGTCTCCCTGCTTCTAACCGTAAAACTCCACTTGCTTTCTCTCCAGATGGACGATGAGCCTTTTAACCCAGACTATGTGGAGGTGGACCGTGTCCTGGACGTTTCAGAGAGCACAGATGAAAACGGAGAGGTGCTTTGATCTCTTCCTGTCATCTTTCATGGGTTTGAGCCTCTCTTCTCTCCCTCCCTCTCCACACACACTCACTAAACCTCCCTCCTCTTTCTGCGTGTGTTTTTGTGCAGACGGTGACCTTATATTTGGTGAAATGGTGCAGTCTGGCTTACGAAGATTCCACCTGGGAGCTGAAGGCCGACATCGACCAGTCCAAGATAGAGGATTATGAACACATCGCAGCACGCACACCCAACACTAAGAGAGTGGCAAGTAGCTCTGTGTGTGTTTGTGTGTCCATGAATGCTCGTTGGATGCTATATGGGTCCCAGCCAGGGATGCACCGAATACAGGCTTCAGATTCTGCAGAATATTGGGCTTTTTGCCGGGGAATATTTTTCCACCGAACCCTACGCTTGCACTACGCACGCTACGCTGGTCAATGTAATGATGCCACTGTTGATTACGGGAAGGTGTTGACGTAGGTGGACCGTTCAACGCAGTAGGCTGTGAGAAAGTGAAAATGGAACTCGAGAGCATAAAAAGTGTTGTTTGGCAGTACATTCAGTCAAAAGAAGGCGATTCATGTCGAGCTGCATGTTCAATTTGCAATGCCGATTTGTCTCTTGGTGGCAAGGACCCTAAACAACACACATCACCACTGTTAAAACATTTGCGTATGAAACATCCGAAAGAATACAAGTTGTGCATGAAGGAATCTACAGACAGCAGCCAAAATGCAGCAATTTCAGGTACGGCAAAGAAAGGACAGTCACAGGTCCCTAGGATTCGGTCTCAGATTCGGCAGAATCTTAACCAGTGGATTCAGTGCATCCCTAGTCCCAGCCTCCTCCCATGAGGCGTGTGTTTGTGTGTGTTGGCCTTCTGCCTGCTGCCTGTTCCTTCCTCCTCTAGATTTACAGCTCCCTTAACTGCTCTCCACAGGGCCACGTTCTTGTGGTCTTACACACTTACACACACACACACACACACGCACGTACACGTCCTGCTCTTGTGGCCAGGCCAAACCACTAACAGTGTGTTTAATGCTGAACAGAAGCAGCTGACTGGCTGTGGTCTTTCCCTCATCCCTCCTTTCTCTCCCTGTGTCCATCTATTAAACTACTGCCTACTGTTTGTTCTTAAGGACCTAGTGCTCTTCTGTATGATGTATTCAAAGCTTCATAAGATTGCTAGTGTTTAAATTGGCAACACTAGTGCCACCCCTCCATACTGAAGCCTTGCATATTGTGCACATCAGCGTTTTACTGGTGGACTTCAAGTGTAAAATATTACCAGATTAAGCATTTTAGGCTATATCGGAAGCATTTTTCTCCTCAGATACCGATTGGAACAAGTCTACCTGAAAGGACCCTGTTTACTGTGAAATGCAGTCAACAGTGTCTTGTAATAGAAACATGCCCCATTCATCAATCGTATTTATCAATTAGTTTAGTTTTTCATTAATCGACTATTTCAACCCTACGTGGGGCAGTAAAACCCACTTTAAACCCATCTACAGTATTTCAAAAAGCCACATCCTTACACCAATGATTTGATATGCCTCAATGACGTTTAATAAATAATTGTGCTTCTAGGATCGGCCTCCTGCAGCCGACTGGAAAAAGCTGGAGGGCTCCAGGGAATACAGGAACAGCAACGCACTCAGGGAATACCAGCTAGAAGGCCTCAACTGGCTGACCTTCAACTGGTTCAACTCGTAAGTCACCATTCACTTTATTTAGTTAGAATCACTCCCTAATTGCTACTGCCAGCCTCTACATGTGATAGCATCCTATTTAATAGTCTTAAGTGGCCATCTTGCATAGTGTGGATCAAGTTTTCCCACTGGTGCCATCCATGCATGAAATGTGTGCTCTGATAGTATCACTAGAGTCTGCAGACGAACATCTTCATTCAGTAAGCACGACTGGAAGATTGTAGTTGAACTTAAGTCTGAGGACATGTACATATTATTCTTTGTGCTTCATGTGCCCCAAATCTTACGGTTTGAGGGTGTATACTAGTTATGGACTTTCTGGAATTTCATGAAGTATATCAGAGGTGTATTTCAGGTCTGGGAAGAACTGAAGGAATTCAATCAAGTCTCTGAGTATGCGATCATTTTCCAACATGTCTTGCATGTTTTTTGCGTTAGATTGCTGGAGTGGAAAACAGACTGCCTCACCCCTTTTGGAAAAGCAGCATTAATAAACCAAAGGGGAAAGATCGTTTAGGTCATGGGCGCACATTGACTACTCATGTAAAAGTCATGGAATTTTACATCAGGGCCGCAGTGAGAGTAGTCTGTGGTAACTGGCATGCATTGCGTTCTTTTCCAGTTTAGTGACACAGAAATACAAATATATAAAATACAGATCCTACATGCAGTCCTCCTGTTTTTAGCCTCTCGTTCACTCTGTCCACATCATTTATCCACCACAGACGTAACTGTATCTTGGCTGATGAGATGGGTCTAGGAAAGACCATCCAGTCCATTACATTCCTCTATGAGGTTTACCTGAAGGGTGTTGAGGGGCCATTCCTGGTCATCGCCCCACTCTCCACCATTCCCAACTGGGAGAGAGAGTTCAGGACCTGGACCGAGCTCAACGCCGTGGTCTACCACGGAAGCCAGGCCAGCCGCAAGACCATCCAGGCCTACGAGATGTACTACAGAGACGCACAGGTAAACAGGATGAGACAGGGCTTTACATTTTTGTTTACCAGGAAGAGAAGAGGAATTTTGTTTTAAAAATACTCAAATATTTATTTTGACACTGTGTCTTTGAGGTTAACCACCATCCAGTTTCAGATGCAAAAGGGGACATCTGTGCTGACAAAATTATTGAAAAGTGTAGTTGGTTTGTTTGCTCTGTAACTGTATAAATCATAAAATATTCAGTTTTGAATGACAAAAGA